>NW_004955427.1:25674922-25713291 GCF_000276665.1 Chinchilla lanigera
CTATTTTCTTATAGATTTCTTCTTCAGAGTTTTTGAGCATTTCCTTCATTATTCTTGTCATTTCACTTTTTGCCTGAGAGATTATTTCTGATCTCATCTCTTCTATGGCCTTATGCAGTTGTTTCTTTACCTCCATTGCAATCATTCAGCTATTTCAGGCATGTGTTTACCAAGTTCTCCTATCTCGATGTCTCCTGGACTTGTTTTGATTTGGGTGGAGTTCTGGAATTGTGTTTTAGTCTTTCGTTTTGACATGTTTGCTACTGGATGCAGAAAGCTTAGTTTTCCTCTTTAGTACCTGCTCCGCCAAGACTACTAGTGTCCCTATTTTTCCTGTTGTTCAGGTTTGCCCCTGGGTGACCTCTGAGTAGTGCTACTTAGTGTTGGGTTTTCCGGCAGCTTTTGTTTTGTATCTAGTTATCCCCATTCTCAGACAGAGGCACTTGTGTCAGTTGATGGCCGACCATCTGATCCAGTGTCCCCTTGCAGTTCAGGGCATGTGCACAACCTGACTCGGGTTGCACTGGTGTGACAATCCTGGTCCGTGGACCTATATCCCCAGGTAGTTTAGGGTACAGGCATAATTCAGACACAAACTGCAGGATCTACACTTTGTGAACCACCTGAGTATGTGTCCAGTCAGTTCAGGACACATACAGGAACCAGATGCAGCCCAGATGGGTATCAGTCACAGACTTCCCCAGCCTTCGACTCCCTAGGGCGTCTGGGCAAAGGCAAAGCTCAGACTCGAACCGCGGGTGTTTGGCTGTTGGAGCACTCACTCACTCGGCGCAGGGTGCGTGGGGTCTGGGAGAGTCTGCTCACCCCGCAGCCAGAGAAGTCCCAGGGGCTTCTGAGTGAACACCTCTTCTCTGCCATGGGAGCAGGGAGGCCGGGGCTCCGTCTGTAATGTCGGCGGGGTCCTGAATCGCGTGCTCTGCCCTCAGTGAGTAGCTGGGAAATACCTGGCTCTCTCCGCGAGTTTCAGCTGGGAACCATGGCAGTGTGGGGCGAGCACAGACTCAAAACCCACGAGTCCAGCAGCTCCTGAAACAGTCTCCCTCTTGGCGCAGGTCGCGCGGGGCTGAGAGTCTGTTCGCCCTGTCTGCAGCCAGAGAAGTCCCTGGGGCTTCTGAGTAAAAACCTCTTCTCTGCCACGGGAGCAGGGAGGCCAGGGCTCCGTCTGTAATGTCGGCGGGGTCCTGAATCGCGCGCTCTGCCCTCAGCGAGTAGCAGAACAATTTGGAGTGCTGGTTTGGTGTTAATTTCCTCAGGTGCTCTTTGTCATGAAAGTATCTTATTTCTCCTTTAATTTTGAAAGATAGGGGCTGGGGATTTAGCTCAGCGGCAAAGCACCTGCCTGGCAAGCGTAAGGTCGTGAGTTCGGTTCCCGGTACCGGAGAAAAACCAAAAAAAAAAAAAATTTTGAAAGATAGTTTTGTAGGTACATCAGTCTGGGTTGGAATTTGTTTTGAGAACTTTAAATATTTCACTCCAAACTCATTTTTTGAGGCTTTGTGTTGAGAAGTCAGCTGTGATTCTGATGGGCTTTCCTTTGTAGGTGATTTGTTTTTTTCTGATAGCTTTTAATAGTCTATTCTTGTACTTAATTTCTGGAATCTTGACTATGATATTCTTGGCTGTAGATCCCCCACCAAATCATGGCTAATTGGGATTCTGTATGCCTTTCTTAACTGTAGGTCAAATTCTTTTCCTCTGCCAGGGAAGTTTTCTGCCATGACATCTGTGAACAGGTGTTTTATATCATTTGTGCTGTCTCCTGCTTTTTCATTTTCTTATGTTATTCTTCTTTGCATCATCTAGCCATTGCTGGATTGATTTCTCATGTCTTTGCTATTTTAAAGAAATTGTTCGGGCTTGGGATATAGCTCAGTGGCACAGTGCCTGCCTGGCAAGCGCAAGTTCCTGAGAGTTCCCAGTACCAAAAAATAAATAAATAAACAATATCACTTCAAAAAGTAAAAATATTAAAAAGAAAAGAAATTTTTCTTTTCCCAATTGCTAACCATAAGCCTGTCTTCTATATCTGAGATTTTATCCTCACATTGGCTGATTCTGCTGTGGATACTTTCAGGGGAATTTTTATTCTGGTTATTTGCTTGAATCCGTTTTATGGATTCCATTTGTTTACTATGTTAACATTTGTGGTGGTCCATCATTTTCTTAAGCTCCTCTATTTTTTTATTGGTATCTGCTTTAGAGTCACTAAGCATCATTTTCATTATGGTCCCCATCTCTAGTTATCTGACATTATTTGTGATTTGAGTTTTTCTGGAGTCTCACTTCAGAGAGGCAAGGTGGGTGGCTTTTGCATTGTCCCTTCATTGCTCCCTGGGTTTGCCTTTCGTGGACTGGATGTCTAGGGTTGCATCTTGTTTAAGTGTCTTCTCATTTTCTTTCTTCTTTTTTTTTTTTTTTTTTTCATTTAATTCTTAAGTTAATGCTTATAAATTGCCTCTGGTGAGTTGCTTTATTCCTAGTATTTAGAACCCTTAGGAAATGACTACTTCTCAGAGGTGTCTTCCAGGTGTAGCTGGTTTTTAGATTTTGAGTCTGTTGTGAGATCTTATCTTTTAAATTTGTTGGGGATGAGAAGTTTCTGCCTGCTTGACCCATCCCCTTAATCTTTCACGCTGGGCCACAGTATTTTGTATGACCTTTAGTCAGTGTTTTTCTTGGTATACCAGGATCAGTTATATCACTTTGGCTAAAGTAGTACTACCAGCAATAACAATAGCATCCAGCACAGCCTAGAAAATGACAAACTGAGGTAACTATTAGTTTGCTACCTTTAACTGTGTGAACTAGATTTGTGGTTAAAAAACAAAATCTAAAATAAGCCAGGAAAATATATGCAGTAAATAAGTCCTCAATATGCCAATTTTACCCTCAGGGAAGAAAATTTAAAAGGGGTTAGGGAAAAAATAGAGAAATAGAAGAGGAAGAGATTAGAAGCAAGGCTAGAGGACAAATGGGGATCATGCAAACTTTAGGAAATTGGTGCAGAAGACAAGAAGGATAGAGAAAAGGGCGAAATAAAAAGAACAGATCAGCAACCACAAAGAAGCTAGAAAGCATGTTCACACTCATAACAACAAGATCATACAGTGAATGAGAAAAAACAAAGCAATAAAAGAGGAAGAGAGAAAAAAGTCTACTTCAAGGTTTATCTCTGCTGTCACTGGTAGACAACATATGGTGACAGAATCCAGATCTGTGTTGATCTATGTCAGCAAACCAGCAGTAGCTTTTTGGTGGAGTAGTGGGTAATCTCAGTGAGCCTGCACCTTTATTTCCCCTGAAGTTAAGGCTGGTTTCTGGTTGTGAGGCTGGGAGCAGACTCATTCACCCTACAGCCATCAGGGCACCTTCTGCAGGCTTGAACTCAGCTGGAAGCTGTTAGATGGACCCAGCAGCTGTTTTAAGTTCTGAGCTCAGTTGGGCCTTCTCCACGATGGCTCCCCACCAGTTGCCCTCTCCTGAGGAAAGTTTGAGCCCGCAGCACTCAAACCCAGCTAGTGCAGTCCTTCATTGTGTGCTGTTTCCTTCCACTGCTGTGCTTCTCTGTGGAGGGCCCTGGTGTTGCCAGCAGTCACTGTGTGTCCCTAGATTTAAACTGTTCCTCCCAGGCAATGACTTCCAAGTCAGGGAGAAGGCTCTGCTGGCTACCTCCTTCTTCTTTGTTGAAGTTTCTCTTTTCGCTCTCCCCATGGGCTTCAATTCTTGCTTCAGATCCTTCTAAATTTTAAAATTTAAGCCTACACCATATTTTTTGATCAGCCCTTGTATGCTGTGCAAGTGCTTTACCCCTGAGGTACATCTCCAGCCCTACGTTTTTCAAAACTGTTGATGTTCCAGATTTTGAAAATTTTATAAAGAGACAGAACTAACTAAAACACAAGACTAGAAAGAACATGGTTAACTGATAATTGAATGATAGACAGTTAATTAGATAAAAATATTGTATCGCTCTTAAATTTACTGGGGCTTACTGCTGTAGTGTGATTATGAAAGAAAATATCTAAGAAAATACATTTTCTATTTAATGATAAATAGTCATGGTATATGGAGTTTATTCTCAAATGGTACAGAAAACACATGTATAAGTTTTTAGAAAAAGAGAAAATAACTTCAGGATAGAAGAGAGAAAAAGGTTAATAGTAGATGAATTCAAATAGATTATTATATTGTTCTGGGTATTGTGCTTATTTTCACACCTTTTCTGAAAAAAAAAAAATAGCAACAAAGAAAACTTAAAATTATTTGTAAATATAAAATTTTTTAAAAAGGTTTTGGCTGGCCACTTGGTGTGATACATAAGCTTTTATCTAAACCTTTCCTGGACCTTGATTCTCATTAATAAAATGATGGTGAAAAATTTGAAAACCATAGTTGACCTTTCAAGTAGTCTGATTAAATCCATAGTTGGTTGGATTTCTTAAGAGGTGAGTGTTTTTTGTTAAGCAGCGTTTGGATCCAGAAGTACTACAAGATGTTATGATTTACCAAGTAAACTTAGCTTTTTTTAGACTTTCATGGCGAAGCATATCAGTCATTTTCAAATACATCTTGGTGTAGACCAGGTATTTGAGACTTCACCTTATTTTGTATTAATATATTAACTTATTTCCTGTTGCCATTCTTAATATTTTTTATTTTACTCACATTTATGTACCAGTCTCCAAATAGCTAGCAACAAGAGTAAGGGGAATAGACATTTTTCCCTTAATAAAAAGTTAATTATTTGGGTGAGTGTGGTGGTACATACCTGTAGTCCCAGCATTTGGAAGGCTGAGGCAGGAGAATCACTGTAAGTTCGAGGCCAGCCAAGGCTACAAACTGAGTGCAAGGCCAGCCTGAACTGCAGAGTGAGACTTTGTCTCAAAAAAAAAAAAAAAAAAGTTACTTTAATTGTGCAAAATTATGGATTACAGTGTGATGATTAGATACATATATTTAGTATGTAATTACCAAATTGGGATAGTTAACATTTTTTTGCTTAAACATTTCTTTTAAATATTTTGATTAATATATAATAATTGCATGTTTAGAGGATATAATGCAATATTTTGATACATGTATTAGTTATGATCAAATAAGGGCAATTAACATTTCAGTCATTATTGTTGTTGGAGATGTCAAGCCTCTCTCTTGTAGTTACGCATAAAATGTGTATTTGGTTATTTTGAACTGTATTCACTTCATTGTTCTGTGGAATAGGAGTCCCCATGGTACTTGTGTGTGGCCTGTTAGTAATCAGGTTACTCAGCAGGAGGTGAGAGGTAAGGGAAGCTTCATTTGTTTCATCTGCTCTCCTTCATTCACATTACTGCCTAAGCTGGGCCTCTTTATCAGATAAGTGGCAGCATTAGATTTTCATAGGAGCCCCAACCTAAACTGTGCAGCTGAGGGATCTAAGTTGTTTACTCCTTATGAGAATCTAATGCCTGATGATACAGGTGGAGCTGAGGCTGTGATGCTGGGGTGTAGTTTCAAATACAGAGTAACATTAGCAGAGAGGTTTCATTGCACAGAGACCATAATAAATCAGTTACTTGCAAACTCATATAAAAACATGTTAGGGAATGGTAAGTGATTTTGCATTATGGTGAGTTGTATAATTATTTCATTATATATTACAGTGTAATAATAATGTAACTGAAGTGTACAGTATATGTAATCTGCTTCTGAAACTACTGTCACCCACTGTGTGAAAAAGTTATCTTCCATGAAGCTAGCGCCTGGTGCCAAAAGGCCGAGGACCACTGCTGTAGAACATAGAACTTACTGTATGTGTTTGGGTATCTGTTAGTTAAGTTGGCACCCATGGTCTCCCAGCTTCTAGTGATCACTACTACATATTTCAGTTGACCTTTTTTAGATAGTAGATTGTTGAAGTGCATCGTTCAGATTATTGTTCTTCAGTTTGGCACAAGGCTTTTCTCCTATTTAAGCCCATAATCAGAATTACTGTGCTTTGAAAATACGTTGGATAACTAGTTTGAAGGTTTAGGTTTGATCAAATGTTAGGCACATAATATATTCATGATTAGTAGAAAGAATTTTACTTTTAGTGTGTCTTCCCTACTGCTGGAGAACTGTGACAGTTTGATCATGTTTGCTTATATAGCTGAAGTTGGGAAACTTTAAAATATGATTTGCATATTGACACATTTCATTTCAGGCTACTTGGGCAAAAAATACAATAATATGACAATTTTCTTTTTTGCAGAAAACTTTCAAGTTGCTTGTGAGTGTCGTGAATCAGAATGAAATGAGTTGACTTGCATTAAATGTTACTTGCGTTTACTTGGAACTGAGTATAAGTAACCTAAGTTCAGAGTTAATGAGCATGTTTTTTTTTTTTAAATTTCTTTTAGTCTCCTCGGGTGAAAGAACCATTAACAAATTCTGAGGTAAGCAAAATTACTGAATCCTTGCTAAAATATATGATTTTGTTTTATTTTCATTTTAATTATAAGTGCCTTTTGTATGTGTGTGGCCTACCTAAATGCAAATGAGACTTCATACTAGCTAAGTTTTAAAAGTTGGATAGAGTGCCTAGAATGTTCTTGTTTCTTATGACTTGCTTTTTTGACTTTTGCCACTTGAAGTGGAATGCTGTTTTGTTTGCATTAATCTTCCCAGGAATTTGTCATACTGCTACCTGTCCTTTTCAGCCTTTTTTTTTTTTTTTTTTTTGTGGTACCAGGAATTGAACTCAGGACCTTGTGCTTGCCAGGCAGGTGCTTGTGCCACTGAGCTATATTCCCGGCCCGTCAACCTTTTTCTTGTCAAGGATTCTGTTTTCTGTCCTTACTGCCTCAGTGTGATAGGAAATCCTGCTAAACAGAACCCAGTTAGACCATGTGTATTGACCAGCTTTCTTGTGGCTGAGACACAATAATACATGACATCCACATCCTTAAATGAGACATTTAACTTGGCTCATGTTTTCAAGAAATTCAGTCCATGGTCAGCTGGCTCCAAGGTAAAGCCATCATGACTTAGGGGTGTGGCAGAGCAAAGATGCTTAGCTCATGGAAGTTGGGAAGCAGAACAGGGGACCAGACAGAGGGACCAGACATAGCACTCAAGGCCAGACCTCCATAACCACCGAGACATGCCCAGAAGTGTGCTTTACGAGTTCACTAAGTGCTTCCCATACCAGTTAAAGTGAGACAGTTAAGCTTAGCTGCTTGGGGCCAGCTTGCCTTATTCTCCCTACCTGAAGAAACGTCATTTCATGGTTTCGTTGTGTTCTTTCTTCTGATAAAGCTTTCCATTCTCAGCTCAATATTGGTTTAAAGGCTCTTAAACATATATAGTGTACACATATGCATATAATATTATGTACATGATTTGAATAGGTAGAAATATATTAAGGCTCAAAATAAATTCTATACCTTAACTATTAATAGTAGGCTAGTGTCTAACAGACATATGATAGAATTATGTTTCCCTAACCCTTAAAAAATGATGCATGGCTGTGTCTTTTGGACAGTGAGAAGTTAAAAGGAAGCATCACTGGTTTTCCTTGTGTTTCCTTAACCCTGCAACAAGGACCTGTGTCCCTGAATGAGGGGCAAACTGAGTTTCTTAATCCCTCCTGGTCAGGGATACTCAAAGTATGTGCAAGAAATAACTTCTTTTGTTTTAGTCTGGGACCTTAGATTACATCTAATTTAACCTACCATTGACTAATTTCTCAGAAATTAGATGAGAAAGTACTTTACAGATTATCCTGAGTTTTTAAAATTTTTCTCCATTGCATCTTCATGATTAGATGTCCATTACTTTGCTTTTACTTTAATTATGATAAAATTCATAAAACATAAATTTACCATCTTAATCATTTTCAGTTGTGATATTGAGTACATTCATATTGCAGTGCAGCCACCACTATCATCTGTTTCTAGAATTTTTCCATCTTTCTAAGCTAAATGTCTGTGCACCGAATAGTAATTCTCCATTTCTTCTTAACCTGTACCTTGGCAGTCACTATTTCTGCCACTTTCTGACTCTAGTTTGGTTACTCTGTGTGCTTCATATAAGTAGAATCACACAGCACTTGTCCTTTTCTGACTGGCTTATTTCACTTAGTGCAGTGACCTCAAGGTTCACCGTGTGTCGCATGTCAGAATAGTCTTCTATTTCAAGGCTGAATAATGTTGCATCACACACATATGTGTGTGTGCACACACATATCCTAAATGTTATTTATCTCTCAATGAACATTTGAGTTGCCTTCTGTCTTTGGCTGTTGTGAATAGTGGTGCTCTGAACGTAGGTATATAAATATTTGTTCAACACTCTGATCTCACATTCTTAGAAGTGGAATTGCTGGTAATACATTAATTCTCTGCTTATTTTTTTGAGGAACAGTTATATTATTTTACATTCCCACCAACAGTGTACTGTAATAGTCTAGCTTTTCCACATGTGCTTAATACTTTGTTTTATATGTCCCTTTTGTCTTTACTATAAATATATATGTGCAGTGTACGTGCATATAATTGAAAGCTAACTTTTAAAAATAACACTAGTATATTAACATTTTCTTTAATTTTTTAATTAATTAATTAATTTTTGAGATGGAGTCTCACTGTATAGTTCAGGCTGGCCTTGAATATATTATGTAGCCCAGGCTGGCCTTAAACTTACTGTGTAGCTCAGGCTGGCCTCAGACTCACAGCGATCCTCTTGCTTCAGCCTCCTGAGTATTGGGATTATTGGCGTGCACCACCGAGCCTGGCCTAAAGTACTATTTTGCTATCAAAAGAACCAGTGAATAACTTTTTTTCTCTTGATGCTAGGGATGAACCCAAAGGCCTTTGCAGTGAACTATATCCTCAGCTCTTTATTGTGAGACAGAGTCTCACTAAGTTGCTCAGGTTGGACTTGAATTCATGATCCTCCTGCGTTATCCTGCTGGTGTGCTGGGATTACAGGCACCTGACAACATGCCTGGCACCAGTGAATAACTTTTTACTTCCTTTTATGTCTAAAGTCAGATGAACACAAAATTTTATTCCCCAGTCTCTTGGATTTTACTTATATAATATCAGCTAATTTATTACTGATTTTTGAACTTTTAAAAATTTATCAATTCTGAATTTTGGCCATTGATATTTTTTCCACTCACTTACAATTCTGAATTGAATTAACTTGTTTTTTGTACACAACATCAATTCTTTTTCCCAAAATTACATCATTAAAATTTATGAAATATTTGTAAACATTAAAATAATATGGTATAAATTACAAAACTTCATGTCCATTTTGAAATGCATTTCAGCTATACTAAGGAGTTATTGCTTAATTATTTTTTCAAGTAAGAGAAAACCTCACATATCTCAGTATACCTGAAGCTGGGTAATTACTTGTCTTTAAGAAGAGATTTAGTTAGCTCAGTTTTAGAAGCTGAAAGTCTACAAGTGTAAGATGTTTGGCCACATCTGGTTAGCCTCTGGAGAGGGTCTTTTGTTTGTCTTAAAGCAGGTAGCTGCACATAGTGGGAGCTTATGTAAAAGAAGTCACATGGCAAGAGAGAAAGCAAAAGAACAGAAGGTGCCAGACTTTGTCTAAAAACAACCTGCTCTCGTAGGAGTGAACCTACTGCTGCAAGCCCAGCATTAATCCCTTTAAAAGAATGGTCATGATCCAGTCACCTCCCTCTAGACCCAGGTGCTTAAAGGTCTTTTTTTTGTTTGTTTTAATTTTGTTTTTTGAGACAAGGTCTTGCTATACTGTAGTTCAGGCTGGCCTTGAAGTTACTCTGTAACTCAGGCTGGCCTCAAACACTTGGCAATCTTCCTGCCTCAGCCTCTCCAGTGCCATGATTACAGATGTGTGTCACCATGACTGGCTGGCTTAGAGGTCTTATTTGTCCCTTTCAGTACCGTTATATTTGGGGATTAAACCTCCATGTGAGTTTTGGCAGGGACAGGCCATATTCCAACCATAGCACCATACATAGAAAAATGTAGCTTCTTCACACACTTAAATCTGTGTTTTAGAGGTGCTGTTTTACTGGGAAAAGGGATGGGATGTTTGTTTAAAAATACCATGCATAGTGCTGGACACAAAGACCACGTACTGTGTTCTCTATTTGTATGAAATGTCCAGAAAAGGCAAAGTTACAGTAGACAGTTGTTGCCTAGGGTTGGGTATGAAAGAATTGACTATAAGGGTACATGACAACTTTTTGGGTGATAAAGGTTTTCTTAAGGCCAGGGATATAGCTCAGTGGCACAAGTGCCTGCCTGGTAAGCCCAAGGTCCTGAGTTCAATTCCTGGTACCAAAAACAAACAAACAAAAAAGTTTTGTAAAACTAGATTATGGTAAAACTCATACAGTTCTAGAAATTGAGTAAAATAATTTATACATTTAAAATGAATGAATTTTAAAAGATCTAAGTATTCCTCAGAAACATGTTAAAATATAAAGCCCTAGAAGTACTTGACTTCATTTGGAATATATTCAGAGAAGTGACAAAAGCCAGTACAGTGGTACTTTGGTTCTCAAATGCTGTTGTTTGGGGGGAAAAAAAATTACCATGCATATGTCACCCTGTAAGGATCTCCCTTTCTACTCAAATGTTGCGTGTGTGGTTTTGTTACAGCTCTTCTCAACAGCTGATCCCATGGGTACTTTGCTCCAGGTTCCAGAACAGATTTCTGCTCATCTACCTCAGCCAGCTGGGCAGATGCCTACACAGCCAACTCAAGTCTCACTCCCACCCCCTGCAGAGCCAGCAAAGACAGCTCAGGTAGAGCGGGGATGTGCTCTGGTGTTGCTCTGTGGATAGATGAGAAAAGCAGATGTCAGTAAGAGCACAGTCCTTAGGTTGGTGTCTCCATAGATTTTGAAATAAGTTAGAAATTCTGTCTTCATAGTTTTAAATGTGAGCAGATAAGTGATACATACAAAACTCACCCAGGTTTTAAGCAACAAAAGAAGTTAATGATGCGACATTTAAATACCAAAAAGTTTTGGCTAATTTCTTGTCAGCTTTGTATTAAGTCATTGTTAAATTTAGCTTTTGTATGTAGCTGATGAAGTTCATAATACAGTTAGGAGAATCATCTTCTCAGCTGTTTTCTGCTTTTTCTCCTACGTTGGTATAGTTTACTAATACTTTCTTTGACCATGGTTTCTCTGAATTACTCTTTTAAAGATACTGGTCAATTTTGTGAGGATTGATTTTTTTTTTTTTTTTAAAACTAGATAATGTAATCCATAAATTCAGCCCAGAACACACAAACTTCATTAAATCATAGTGTGCCGCAAGCAGCTGAGTGAATGAAGGCCTCAGTGTAAACCCCTGCTTGCTATGAATTCCCATGTTCCCTCAAGTAACCTGTGATGCTAAATACAGCATGTGACCTTTATGCCATGTGGCTAACAGAAGAGTTCAGTTTCAGTTTATTTATTAAATACTGCAAGTTTTACCTTTTTCTAACTTTTTAGATTAAAGGAAATAGAAATTTTTTTTTTTTTTTGGAAATAGAAATTTTTAATTTTCCTTTTGCACCTACATGTTTTATCTTTTACTCTGTGTTTGGAAACTACTGCTCTGAGCACTTCCCAGTTAGTTATGGCAGTGGTTTCATTTAACCTTTTCTTCTCTCAGGCTTTCCACTTCTGCTTATTCTAAGAGCAAAAATATGGTCGTTTTAGGAAGGCAGATGGAAAATTTTTTTCCCCTAGTGCTGAGGATTGAAGACAAGGCCTTAAGCATGTTAGGCAAGTGCTGTACCACTGAGATACACCCTATTCCTTTTCATTTTTCATTTTGAGACAGGTTCTTCCTAAGTTGCCAAACTGTCCTCAAACCTAAGGTCCTCCTGCTTCAGCTTCTCAGTGTTTGAGATTATAGGCATTATTGTGCTTGGCCAAAAAAACTCAATTAATTTTGTAAATAATTTAAAATAGATGATATGTCCTCTAGTAAGCAAAAGATAGCTACACATTTTTTAGAGCGCTTTAGGTTAGCCATAAAAAAAATCTGGAACCTTGGGTTGAATAGATTCCTAAGGGGCAGCTGGTTTAGACCTTATCTTGTGTGTGGCCAGATGGGGGGTTTCTTTTTGAGGCAGGGCCTTACTGTGCATTCTAGGCAGGCCTCAAACTCACAATAGTCCTTCCGCTTCAGCTTCCTGAGTGCAGAGATTACAGGTGTGTACCACCGTGCTCAGCTCTCCCTGAGTTTTTATAGTGAAAAACCTCACTTCATGTTTTTTATAGTTGTACCAGGGAATGGGATTTTAAAAAAACACAAAATGTAAATGTTGGTATGTATTGAAATTCTGGGTTTGACTGGCAGGCTGACCTTTAGCTTCTGTTCTACTTTGGAGTGCATGTCTCCATGGCACAGGCTGTGCTAGGGAGAGGGTGACCTCACCTGAAGAGAAGGAAATTACTGTCAAGTAGATTATTATTCTGCAGGTGACTGTTAGTCACCTCCACGCTTAATGTTCCATGCAGTGACTTTTAATACTTTTAATGCATTTTAGGCTCTGTCTTCTGGAGCAGGTTCACAAGAAACCAAGGTCCCTATCAGTCTAGTACTAAGATTAAGGTAAGTGTTTTGTGAGTGCTCTGTAGAAGTTGTAGTTGTCTGTGCATGAAAGTAACTGGATAGGATTGTGTATGTTCTGACCATTAGTTGCTCTTTCTTTCCAGGTGTATTATTTTCCTCAGAAATAATAGCAACAGTGTGAACACCTGGCTGTTAACTAGCACTGGAACTGACTGGTACATAGGTACTTTTAGTTGTTTCCTAGGCAATAGTGGCTGGTATGTACATTGGTAGTATAGCTAGTCAGGGTTATGTAGCATGGTCTGTAAGTGAAGAACAATTTTGAGATGAATAGTATAGCACCATCTGAGTTCTTGGATAATGTGATCATATGAGCATCATGGACTCAAGGATCAACTAACTCAGGAGGGGACTGACTGGTTTTATGATTATGTTGGATCAAATAAAGATGAAAAGAAAAACTTCTGAACATACCTTTGATATTTTCTCTGTTTTATAGCAAATAAAACAGAGAGAATAATAGGTAGTTTTTATTGGGAGCATATAGAGAAGTCCTGACCAGTAGGGTAAACACACCAGGTGTGTTTTAAACTCCCCTGTATTGGTCAGCTTTTCCAGTGCTGGGACAAGATACCCAGTACCTACACACTACAGAGGAGAGGTTTGTACTGGCTCATGGTTTCAGAGGAGTCAGTCCCTGGGTGGCTGGCTCCATGGCAGGAACATCACGGCAGAAGGGCAGAATAGAGCAAAGCTGCTCACTTCATGACTTCTGGGAAGCAGAGCACCAGAGGGAAAGAGGTAGGGACCAAATACAGTCCCCAGGGTCCTGCCCCTAAAACACTCAGAGTGTTTTACTAGTCACTTTAGGCATCTCAAGCCAGTCAAGTCAGCGGTCAAGATAAACCATTACACCCCCATATCCCATGCTAGCATGAACTTGGATTAGGATTCTAGAGTTTCTTGTCAGAATAACCATGGCTGCTATATTACTGCATTTAGTTCTCTCTCTACTCATAAATGCATTTGAAAAAATATTAAAAACAGCATCACATGAGACAGCCCAGTCCTTCTTAACTATTCCTGACATATAAAAAGTGTCTCACTGAATTACTATTGACCAGTGCCCCACTGTACTCGTGAATTCCTAGTTGTCTCAGTAAGGTGATTATTAGAGATTGAGGTGGTGAGAGCCGTTTTAAGAAGCTTTTGATCTTACTAGGAGCAGTAAAATTATGCCATAAATGTGAAGAAAGAAGATCTGGTTTCTTTCTTTTACAGAACCTACTCCATAAAGCTAGTCTCATTTTAAATAGTTCTGAATTAACAGGATACTGTGGTAATCTTATCCTATTTTCATAATACACAAGTAAATAATAGTTGTCTCTTTAAAGAAATTTCTTTCAAAGTCTTGTAGCATGTGTATTGCAGGAAAGTGAAGGTGTTTGTAAGTGATGCAGTTTCCTTTTCTGAGGAGAGGGGCTTTTATTGGTTTTGTTTTTTTTTGGTTTTTTTTTTGGTTTTTCTCTGGTACTGGGAACCGAACTCACGATCTTGCGCTTGCCAGGCAGGCTCTTTTGCTGCTGAGCTAAATCCCCAGCCCCCGAGAGGGGCTTTTAATGAGCAATGTTCCAGACTGTTTATGGAAATAGAAGGCTGGATTCTTTTTTCCCACTGATGAAGTTAAATGGCTCCTTTAATAATCAGGTCTAAGTTAGATGCTGATTTGTAGCATCTGCTTGTGCAGCAGAAAGGTAGCTTCAGTCTTTTTGTATTAGTGTAGAGAGAAGGCATTGCAAGAGAAAATCATATGAGTAGCTTGCGTTTGAGGTGAGTCATTGAGTTTTAACCATGACTGCAGTGAAATGCTCAAGTATTTTATTTGTCAAATAGACTAAAACCCTGTACTTTGTTTAGACATGATGGATTTGGCTCATAGGTAATCAGGTGTGTCTTCTTTTGACATGATCTTTCAGCTCCTCTACCTTCAACCAGAATTTCTAGGAAAGCTGGTCAATCTCAGTACATGGTGTAGTGATCACAATACTGTAACTACCTCATCAGTCAGGACTGGGCAGGATTTCCAGTCCTATCTAAAAGGAACCTCCAAAATTTCTCTTCATCTTGCCACTCTCATGTGTTCTTTTCTGAATTCTGTGGCATTTGAGGGGATATCATATATTTCATGAATCTGCCCTGACTGATCATCAGAAACAGGCAAGGTGCTGTCCCGGTGATCTGGGAGTGGGGAATAAAGCTGGAAAACATGGCTATATCATTTTAATTACACTTCTTTGTGCTTGCATAGAGTTTTCATAGTTTTTTTAAAAAAAATTTCACAATATTGGGGATCCAGCCCTTTTGATTTTTATTTTGAGACAGGGTCTTGGTAAGTTGCCCTGATGTGACTCAAGCTTGATATCCTCATGCCCTCAGCCTCCTTCCGTGCTGGGCTTACAAGTGTGTGTTACAGTGCCTGGCTTCTCTTAGTTTTACATGATCATCTGTCCTTGTTCATCATATATTGCTAAAACAATATACCCAAGGCTGGGTCATTATTGAGAACAGAAAATTATTTCTTAGAGTTCTAGAAGTTGATTAAATCAAAAGTTGAAAGGCCCACATATGTTGAGGGCCTTTATACTTCCTTATCTCATAGGTGAAGAACAAGAGGTGGCTAAATTCAGTTTTATAACAAACTCACCCTGTGGCATTAATCCAGTTAGGAGGGCAGAGCCCTCGTGAGCTAATCATTTCTTAAAAGTCCCGCCTCAGAGCCAGGTGTGGTGGCACACACTTGTAATCTCATCACTCAGGAGGCTGAGGCAGGAGGATTCTTGGAAGTTTGATGCCAGCCTGGGCTACATAGTGAGTTCAAGGCCAGCCTGAACTATATAGTGAGACCCTGTCTCAAAAAAAACCCACAAAAATGTCCCACTTCTCCAGTCTTACATTGAGGATTAAATTTCTACCACATGAACTTTGTGGAACTCATTCAAAGCATAGCATCATCTTACTAGAAAAAAGGATGAGAGTGAGTGTTTATGAGATTTTTACATTGATGAGTGGGGAACACAAATTCAGAGGCTTGCAAGACAGATGATGGTTCCCAACTCTGAGCCCTGCAGTGTGAGCACATCCACTGCACATTACGTGATTTGTGGGTACAGAACAGTCTTTCCAAGGCACAGTTCTTCTGGTATCTAGGTGGACTCTGTATGTGTCAGTTTAGAGTCTTCTATTCATTCTGTTTTCTTTCATAGGAATTCCAAAAAAGAACTAAATGATATTCGATTTGAATTTACTCCTGGGAGAGGTGAAGTATCAAAGAGATTGAAAACAACTTTGATTTTGTTATTTAATTAAATGTGAATTTTTTGGTCTTTAGATTTGCTTTTAAAGAATGGTAAAAATTACTTTGTTTAGGTTTTGGCAGACATATGAATAAAATAAAAATGCAGGTAATGTATTACAAAACTCATTTGGAAAGCCTAATATAATATAAATAGTAATGAATACATCTCTTATTTATTGTTTTTTTGGGGCCAGGCATTGTGCTAAGCCTTATCGCCTTAAACTATCATATCAGCCCCCTAAAAAGAAATTACTCTCTTTGACAGACTATGAGACTAAAAGTTGGAGAGAGGTAAAATAGACTACACAGCTGGAAAGAGGTAGCTGGTGTTCAAACAAGATTTTCTGAGGTGTAAAGTCCTTGCCCTTATCTCTGTGCATGCTTATTTCTTGTGAGAGTAAAGAGGAAATGAGGCCTCCAGTCTACTTTGTTGTCACACGGAAAGTGAACCTTGTCATGTGGTGTTCCTGATGGTGAACTTCACCCTGGAACGAGGCTTAGTTTTTGTTTTTCTTGCCTTTGTTACATAGGGTGTTTATTTAGGCAGCCAGCAGATATCTGTTTGGTGTCCCATATTACTCTTTCGGCTGTGTTAGTGCCAGCAACTGACGATTAAAGAGAGCAGGTGCAAACATACAGAGATGTATGTTTTACTTTTTTTTAGAGCCAAGCAGTCACATTTTCAGGAATTAATTAAAATTGCTGGTCTTCTGTGAGGATGTGAGGCTCAGTGTCTAGCCCTCAAAAGCCAATACCACTGAGTCAGGTGAATATGAAATTAATTAGGGAGGAGTCTGTCCTTGTCTTTTTAGTTTCTAGTTATACCCATTGCTTACATTGTATCACCTAAGATGACTGGGTAAGCAGAAAAGCTACTAGAATAAAAAAGAAAATGATTTTAGCAAAAAACTTGAAACAGGATCCTCAAAGAGAAGGGATTGCAGTTTGTTCTTTCTTGAGAATAAATCCTCTTTGTTATTAGCACTGGAGTTGTTCGATACTCACTTTCACGGCTCAGAGCTAGATAGCTCAAGTCCAGGGATCTCGAAAATAGTTTTTTTCTGTAATATCACTGTTTGGGGCTCTTCTGACATGGGCCTGAGCCCATGTCTTACATCGCTTTAAAAGTTATCTGTACTTCGAGCTGATATTTGGTACCTAGTTTGTATAGATTCTGTCCTCTATCCAGACCTGTGAGAATTCCTCACTTGAGGTAATCCCCAGTAAAGGAACAGCCTCCTGCCTCTTGTTCTGTGAATGTAGAAGTTAGCTTGGGTCTGGCAGTGCTGCCACCCATGCTGACTTAGAGTTAACAGTGACCTGTATGCACAAGAAATGGAGCACTTTCTTCTCTGTCCCTGCAGATACAGCAGAAGGCGTCTCTCAGGAACTCATTTCTGCTGGCTTGGTCGATGGAAGAGATTTAGTAATAGGTAACTATATTGTGCTTTGCCCTTGTCCCTCTGTGTCTCTATGTCCTTAGCACCTAGAAAGCCAGAATTCCAATCCATTGAATAGGTCAGCAGATTCTTGAAATGGTTCTTGGCTTGGTGGAAATGACATTTATTCATTATAGTTCTTTACCAAAAACCCCGTCTCATTCTGAGTTTGCTTTATGACTTCTGATACAGTAGATGAAAGCACACCCAGACCTCTGGGACACTGTAGTAGAAATGACGACAAGAGTCACAGGTTATTTCTATTTTGGTATATATCATTGTGGTACACAGTGTGATTTAGTTCTAGAAAAAGCAAGAAGGAGGGAAAGAGGGTTAGGGTTAGGTCAGCCACAAATATGTGTTACTGATGGTAAAGACCATCATTTCTGATAGGTCAGCAAAGTTTTCATGTGAAAAGCCGGGTAGTGAACATAGTCCCTGACTTACAAATAAGCTCCATTCTGGGAGAACGTTCATAAGTCAGATCCATTTGTAAGCCAGACAAAGTGAGCCTCTCACAGTATACCGGTGATATTTTGTAGTTTGAATGTTCATAAGTCACGGACTTACTGTAGTTCAGGCTTCGTGGGCCATCTCGTTACTGTCATTTTAAAACCATTTTTAATTTGCAGGCAGCACAGAAGCAGGCCACAGACCATACTTCATTGGTTCCTACTCTGAGGCTTTCTGGTTCATGAACAGGCAGATTGTACCTCTTTCACCTGATGCCTGTCTTACGCTACTTAATACATTTTAAAGAAAGTTAATTTGACAGTGATTCAAGATTTATATTTGTACAGCCAGAGATGAGTTTAAAAGATACTTTCATTTGGGAAATGATTGTTTGATCTTTTCCCCTACATTTTTGTTTTACATAGAAGATTATCAACCAGCATTTAAGCTTCCTAAATATGATTAAAGTGGATTTACATAGTTTCTCATTCATGATTTTCTCTTTTTTATGATTACAGTGGCCGCTAATTTGCAGAAAATTGTGGAAGAACCTCAGTCAAATCGATCTGTCACTTTCAAACTGGTATTCATTGCTTTCTCGTTACTAAACCATCTTACCTTTTACACACCAGCAGCCTTGGCAGATCAGTTTTTATACCCTCTGAATGATGAGAATATTAAGAGTATAGTGGGTTATCCTCAGTTAGTCCTGAGCTGATGTCTCGCTTTGAGTGGCTTGTCTTCCTTTCTCCCTCTCAGAACCTCTGACCCCAAGCCTGTGTTCAATAACCCAGTCTGACTCATCTATGTACCCAGCCCCCTTCTCTCCTGGAGAAAACACCTTCATCAGCCTCCCATTTATATCCCAGGAACCAGTTACCCACTGCCTTCCTTTCTATAATCCCTTACCAGTTTTAATTATAAGTTGCAATTTTGTTTATAAATAGCTACAGCTTATCATTTTGTTTGGTTCTCAGGCATCTGGTGTTGAAGGCTCGGATATTCCTGATGATGGCAAACTAATAGGATTTGCCCAACTCAGCATCAGCTAAACCACAGGCCTGCAAGAAGTGGCCTAAGGAGATTCCACACAGCATATCTCTGTTGCTTCTATTGGCCTAAACCCACTACTGCCAAAGAACCTAGCAACAAACCTCCCATCTAGGAGCTTTAGAGTTCTTTGTTTTTCCTGCCATCCTTCCCCCTTTTCCCTGCTGGGAGAGAACAGTTGGGTCACCAGTGGTCAGCATCCCCTTAAAGAGTTCCGTTAATAAACGTGCTGCACACGTCCCCTATCTTCCTCCATCTGAGAAGTGACCCATGTGCCTCAAGGCCAGGAGGGAGATCTCAGCTTGTTCTTGCCTTACTCCAGTGATGGCCCAGGTGGAAAGTAGCAGCTCTATGGATGTCCTCATCTTGCGTGTTCTCACACCTGCCACAATGTGGGCATCTTGGGTTATCTCTTTACCATTGAAGTAGCAATTAAAAGTTGATTGTTCAGCAGGAGCCCAGAGAATTTAATTAGTGTTTTTTCTTTGTACCTGATGTGAATTCTAACAACCTTTGTTAGAAAAAAGCACAGCCTCTGATGGAGGCAGCCTAAACTGTGTTCTTGTTTTGTTCATGGTGTCTCTTAAGTGTTTTGCTGAAGCTGCTCTCAGGCACCCCCTTCTTCATTGCTCCCTCCAAAAGGGTTGCTAGCCTTAACTTCAGCTGGTGCAAAACATCTGACTGTAGTCAAACTTCAGCCATCAGATTCTTCAAAGTGGAACTTTGTACTGTTTTTGCATTACAAGTGCATTTTCCATTATATCAAGTAATGGCTTGTAAAAGTAAATTTTGCCAGAGGTGGTTTTTGAAAAGAAAAATCAGAATTCATTGTTGAAGTGTTTATTTTCAAATTTTAAAAAATTACATTGAAGAAAAACTGCTCCTCGATCCTCCTATGAAAATCAGTTCACCTGGCCTCCAAGTCACAAGGAAGTGAGTGTGCAAGGCTGAGATTTCTACAGCAATAAAGGAGACTCACCCTGGGCCAGAGGCCTGCCTTCTGCCCCTCTCCTGCACTGACTCTCTGGAGGGGGTCCCTGTGCGCTAAACCCGACTCATGATGGAAAGTGAAGCCACATGTGCCGTGACCTTTAGGTTTTATGAGTAGACAGTGTTCATTTGATTTTTTACAGAAATTATATAACTTATTCTTTAGGTTTAAAAAGGAGCACTCATAATGCAATATGTGAATAATCAATGGGGTTGATTTTTCCTTTTTTCCTTCTATTTCATAGTCTTTGTCTAACAATTAATAACCCTACCAACTTACCAGGTTTTATATATGAATAGGATACTTGATCTGGCCTTAAAGAGACACACAGAAGTGGGCTTTAGGCCCATGGAAAGGAGAGAGTTGCCTTTTATAGAATCACTTGAGCCCTTTCCAGTATTGTTGATCTGAAGAACAAGATTACCTAGGTTTTTTTGGAACATCTGACAGTTTTCCCCATAACTGCTTGTCATGCCTTTTGTTTCATTTTTTCTGAGCCTGTAGCTTTAGTCATGGGCATTCTTTACCTGCTTGGGTACAGAGGCATGTTGGGAAAGGGGTGGATGGTGGGAAGGGAAAGGGGATGGATTTGGGATGAGGTTTGGGAGGAAAGTAGATTAGAAGGTTAGACTCCAAGTCCAAGGTCCTAGCAGGATTGGTTAAAGAAGGAAGCGTTCTGAGTCAGGAGGGAGAGAAAAGATTGATCAGCTTTCTGGAAAAATAGTTTGTGTTTTTCTTTTTGTGGGGATAGGGAGTGGAGATGAAGGTCAGGGAAGTGGGAATGGAGTATGAAAAAGTAGATAATGTCCTCTTTGGCACAAGATCAGTGGCTTGCATAGTCCGTTTTTTGGTTTCAAACAAAGCCATTAAACTCTACTTATTTATAAACCTGGGAGGGGGCTCAAA
The DNA here is from genome assembly GCF_000276665.1 of Chinchilla lanigera. Taxonomy (NCBI): domain Eukaryota; kingdom Metazoa; phylum Chordata; class Mammalia; order Rodentia; family Chinchillidae; genus Chinchilla; species Chinchilla lanigera. The sequence continues at coordinate 25,695,683 of NW_004955427.1, forward strand.
CCTGTTCTGGCTTATGATTGGGGGTGGTCTGACATTGGGCTAGGCATGAGCAGCAGTCTGTCCTTTGTTCACTTTTTCCAGCCACCGTACCTTTGAACCTCAATGAGACAAGCCTAACAACAGATGTGGCCTGGGGCTTTCTCTTTCTTTTTCAGTTCAGTTGCCCTTTTGGGAGTTAGGAGACAGACCTCCCCCAGCCTCAGGACAGTGTTATTTCTTCTTCCACATGATGTATGGTGAATTCCTTCTGGCTTGTACAGTGATGCTGAGAAAGCAGATGAACAGAAACTGCCCAGGTGGAACAGCAAGCAACCTTTCCAGGAGTTGTGGTTCAGAGTGCTCCTGGTCCCCAGGATACCCTTGTCCTTGGAGTATATAGCTATATTAACTATATAGCACAAGGTAATATGTGCCAATGCTATCTGTGAAATGTGTGGTCTTTCTAAAGGACTAATGAGGAGTTTTACTTAAATTTTGAACCAAATCCTAGAGCCAGCTGGTACTATTTAATAATCTGGAGGACAGAATAACAGTGTATTGATAAATGGAGGTTCCTCCTCGTGATGTATGCTAGATTATGGAAGATGTAAAATATTTAACTTTCCCCCTTTTTGACTTTGTATTTTACTGCATGTTTTCTTCATTTTTAATCAATAAAGAATAAGTTGCCCTTAGTTGTGTATGGATGCTTTACTTCTGTGGCCGTTGGTGAGGAGTTGTGGGAAGTGGGTCATTTAAGTTTTCATGTAAGTAGAAGCCAAATATATCTAAAACTGCTTGAATATAATTGTGTAAGTAGAGAAATTGAAACCCACAAAGGAAAGAATGAGGTCTGTTCCCAGAAATTTGGCAGGGTGAGATGTGGATCTCTTATGTTTTGATCTTTTCTGAATCTTTGGTCCTGTTCATTGTTTTGGGCAGGGGACAATGCCAGGTTCAAGCCCTTGGGAGTCCCTTTTGGAAAGTGTACAGTAGGACTGAGTTTCACTCTGGTCAGCTTTCATATTGAATTGGGGTTTCATGTAAGAGTCTAGGCTCCTTTCCATTCCTGTCACCCACCTACAGGGTGAGTAATCTCCCTGATCACAATCCTTGCCAAGAGAGATAGCCGAAATCCATGATGGAACTGCTTTTGGGTCCTGGTATTTTAGAGCACAGGCTGTGGAGCCATGGTGTTGACATCACTGGATAGCCTGCAGCTGATGGGGTTACTTTCAAGATAAACAAGTTATAAAAGTGGGGAGAGAAAAGTGACTAGTACATCCGAGAGCTAAGGACACAGGAGCAAGAGTAAATTGGGCCTGTCTACTTGCACATTCTTTCTAACTAGATCATAGCAGGTTAGTAGGCCTGATTCTTACCTTTACTTCTTGCAAAGTACCAGGTTAAGTGCAACAGTCAGTCCAGGGATTCTGCCTTCGGGTTGGGCCACCTACCTCATGTTGGCTTGTTAAATAGACTTCTTTAGGGCAGTTTTAGTCTCACAGCAGAATCAAGTGGAAGGCAGGCTTAACCTCACACATGAGCAGCCTTAACTTTTTGCAACTTGACTGGATTAAGACATGCCTAGGAGGTTAATAAAGCACTTTCAGGTGTGTCTGATAATGTGTCCAGAGATAACTGACACATAGGTCAGCAAATTGAGGGGCAAGACCCACCCACGTGTGGGTGACACTATTAAGTAGGCTCCTAGCCCAGGTGGAATTAAAAGGAGAAGGAAGAAGTTGGTCACTATTTTTAAAAGTTCTATTCTGCTTGAGTGGATGTCTTTTTTTTTTTTTTTTTTTTTAGTACATATTTGTGATGCAGAATGAATAAATTCATCATGGGGAGTTGGTACTTTCCATATCACATTTTAGTCCTTTTTTTTTCCCCTGTCCCTCTGTCCCTAGATTCCCCTTTGTGGTGTGTCTTTTGCTGGTGCCATTGCCTGTGGACATCAGACTCCAGATGCTGCTGTCTTTTATTGCGGACTTGTACCAGTGACTCCAGGGAGCCTCTAGCCATCAGTCTCCAACTGACTGCACTCTTGATCCCTCTTGTTCTGTGGCTTTGGGCCCCATTAAATATTTTAGGCTGTTGAGTCTCTTCTAGAGAACCCTAACCAATAAAGTTATTAACATCTCATACCACAGTACATTTGGTACAGTTGATAACCTGCATGGACCTACCATTATCACCAGAAGTCCACAGTTTATATTAGGACTCATTCTTGGTGTTGAACAGATAATGGGTTCTTTTTAAAAAATATTTTTATTAGTACATACTAATTACTGTATGACTTTCAACAAATGTATAATGAATGACATAGCCACCATTACAGTATGATACAGAATATGGCCCCAAAAGTCATTCTTGCTCTGCCTTTTTGTTCCACCCAGGTCCACTAACTCCTGGGAACCACTGATTTTTTTTTTTTTTTACTCTTTTACCAAAATGTTCCTATAGTTAGCATCTGTCTTGGTTACTTTTCTCTCGTTGCTGGGACAAAATACCTGACTCCCAAAATTAAGGAAGGAAAGGTTTATTTTGCTTACAGTTTGTGGAGGTTTCAGTCCATACTTGGCAGATTATAAGGCAGAGTGGCACATGGCAGAGAGCTATAGCTCAGGGTGGCAGACAACAGCAGAAGCAACCAGCACACACCAGCGAGGAAAAGGAGAGGAATGGCCTCAAGCACCCTTTTCCTCTTCCTTACATATGCAAACTATCCATCCCAGGGTGGGTGCAGCTCTCACACCCCTAATCAATCAAACTTTAAAAGCCTGCCCCCTGGCCGCATGAGGCTTTGGGGGGGACACACAGACATAAACCATAAAATTCCACCCCTGGCCTCCCAAAGACTCATGCCCATCCCTTTATACAAACAGCATTTAATTCATCTGCAAGAGTTGCCAGTGTCCTAAGAGTTTCAGCATTGCTGACGAGTCCAAGTCCCAAGTCTCCTCCAAGATGTAAGGCAAACTCTTAGCTGTGCGCCCCTGCACAAATGAAAAGTTAAACACTTCCAACATTCAATGGCACAAAATAAGCAGTACCATTCCAAAAGGTACAAACGGGGACACAGAGCATTGGAACCAAAGCAAGTCCAAAATCCAGCAGGGCTAACATTATGTCCTGTAATTCCACATGCAGCATCTGAAGCAACTTGTGGCACATTGTGAGCTCCAAAGTGCTTGCATGAGTCCACCCCTGTGGCACTTTTGGTGGTTACAGCTGCCACAGCTTCTCTCTTAGGCCTGCTTTGTTCCCTCCTTTCAGCTCTCCTCAGGTGATCCACGGTCCTGGCTTTTCTAAACTTCTGAGGTCTCCAGGGCACCTTTTGCTTCACACTCTCAGCCTCACACATTGCCCTCTCAGGGGCACACTGCCTGGCCTCCCAGGCTTTCTGAAATCTGGGTTGGAGCCTCTTAAACCTCAGAACTCCTGCATTCTCCATGCACCTAAAGCCAGGGCCACGGGGATGATGCCAAGGTCTGCTGCCACCTGGAGCAGTAGCCAAGTTTTCCTCTCTCTTGGCCACAGAGGTAGAGTGCCTGGATTGTTGGCCACTCTGAATCCAATTCTGAGGAGCAGATTCTCTATGCTGCCACCATTCTGGAACCTGGCACTCAGCAGCTTTTTTTCTCAAAGCAAGGTCTTTCACCTTTGCAGTTTTGAGGCTGCAAAGGGTGGAGACTTGCTGCTTGTGATGCCCTCAGGCCATCTTTTCCATTCTCTTGTTCCTTCTCAGCAATAGAGAGCTCCTCAGTCTTATCTTTGCAGTCCACAGCATGACTGGAGCTTCCTTTCTGGTCAAACTCACAACATTTTAAATCATCCTGCTGGTCTCTTTGTTCTTGATTCTCAATATAAATCTGGCTAAAAGCCCCCAACAATAGCCATGCTACTGCCCCAACGTTTGACTGCCTTGATATTTCTTTTGCCAGATTAATCAGTCAGCTGCCGTCCTTAATCTCAGTCTTAGGCAAAGTCTCTGGACATGAGCAAAATGCAGACAAACTTTCTGCCAAGCCATAACACACATCATCTGGAGTCCAACAACCAATGCAGTCCTTCCCAGCAGAAACCTCCCAAACCTGGTCATTACTGGCAAGATTTCTATTAGCTTTCTGGTCTTCTGAACTCTGACCAGAATCTCCCAAACAGAACAGCCAAAGGCGTTCTAGTACTTCTCTTTCAGGCGACAACTCCAAACCTTTCCAAACACTCCCCACAAGCCATTTCCCAAGGCTCTTGAACCACATGGTCAGATATAGTCACAGCAATGACCCCACTCCTCTGGTACCAAATTCTGTCTTGGTTACTTTTCTCTTGTTGCTGGGACAAAATACCTGACTCCCAAAATTAAGGAAGGAAAGGTTTATTTCGCTTACAGTTCGTGGAGGTTTCAGTCCATACTTGGCAGATTATAAGGCAGAGTGGCACTTGGCAGAGAGCTACAGCTCAGGGTGGCAGACAACAGCAAAAGCAACCAGCACACACCAGCAAGGAATGGGGGAGGAATGGCCTCAAGCACCCTTTTCCTCTCCCTTACATATGCAAACTGTCCATCCCAGGGCGGGTGCAGCTCTCACACCCCTAATCAATCAAACTTTAAAAGCCTGCCCCATGGCCGCATGAGGCTTTGGGGGGACACCCAGACATAAACCATAACAGCATCATACATTGTGCAGCCATTTTAACTTCTTTCACTTAATCATATGCATGTAATTTTTACCACATTTTAAAATTTATAGTTTATTGGTACATTTTAGGTATACATAATGATCACATTCATTATAGGGAGTTTGCACCTGTACATGATATAACTTGATTCTTTTTTTTCTCCCATTCCCCTACCCTCCCTTCAACCCTTTCCCCCTCGTTTACAAAAGCTTTGCTTCCATTTTTCCTTCTTTTCTAATCGTTATTTTCCTTTTCCATTGCTTCCTTTCCCCCTCCCTTGTTTCCCTTTCCATTTGAACTTTTTCCTCCTGTTTCACAAGTCTTTTCATAGCTTGATACTTAATTCTTTTTGGCACTGAATTCCATTGTCTGCAACACTATCCATTCAGCTAGGAACACAGAAGGACATCTTGATTGCTTCTAGTTTATAGCAGTTAGCACTAAAGCTGCTGAAAATATCTATGTTTTTGTGTGGATGGAAGTTTTCATGCTTTTGTGTGGATGGGTAAGGAGCATGATCACTGGGTCATATAGTAAGACTTTTTTTTTTTTTTAAACAGGGCCTTTGTAGTGTAGGCTGGCCTTGAACTCACTATGTAGCTCACTATGTACTGGGCTCAAACTCACTATGATCTTTCCTGTGTCAGCCTCCTCAGTGCTTGAGATTACAGGTGTGTGCCACCACACCCACCAGCTGGTTCATTTTGTAAGAAACTGCCAAATTATTGTCTGAAGTGACTGTGTGGGTGTGTCATTGTGCATTCCTGCAGCAGTGATGAAAGTTTCTGTTACTCCACATTCTTGACAGCATCTGTGTTATCAGGATTTAGGATTTGGTCATTGTCTAGGTGTGTGTTGGTACCTCATTTTAATCTACAGTTCCCTAAGGCATGTGCCATTTAGCGTGTTTTCATATATTTATTTGCGTGTATGTGAAAGTTAACTGATAGTATCAACTTGAGTAAGAAACACCCAACTAAATTGGCTCAGCATAGTTCTGGGTGTAGAAGAGCCACCCCTAGGGAGGATTGTCACTAGAGTGGTATAAAAGGGAAATTAAGAAAGCTGCTTCTGTTTCTTTGAAGGAGCTCTAGTCTTCACCTTCACCTTGGATGTCATCTGGTTTCCAGTGCAGACCCTTCAGTCTTCCATTGCAGATCCTTTAACCTCATGATACAGACTTGCACAGGACACTATAGTGAGCTCCAGACCTTGGACTAGATGCTTCACATCTCTAGCATGCAGACAGAGCTTTTGTACTCTTCCACATCTGACTCTGGGAGGCCATCATGAGCCAATGTTGTTTGTTTTTACATCTTTTGTACATCCTTATATCTTTTGTTTATGTTGTACATTCTTTGTATATCTTTTTTTATTTTTATTTTTATTTTTATTTTGTACCGGGAATCAAACTCAGGACCTTGTGCTTGCCAGGCAGGCACTTATGCCACTGAGCTATGTCCCCAGCCTGTAGTTGTGTATCTTGTAGTAGCCCTTGAAGCATAAAACTTAATTTTGTCATCAAGGTGCATAAACATGGGTCTGTTACACCCATGTTTATTCTTTAATATTTCTATCAAATTATTATAATTTTATGAGTTTTATTAAATAATGAGTACTTAAACAGGAAAAATACCACAAAGTATTTTTTAATACTGAATGTTTATAAAAAACAATTTTCAACATGGACTAATTTTTGGTGTACAAAGTCTAAAAAAGAACATCAGAAATAAATTCCCAAATGAAATACAATGAAAATGCCAATAGCATGCTACAATGAAGTAATCTTTACTTCAATTATGGTACCTAATGCAGTCTGCACACATGACAACAGCACATTCCATACACACATCACTTACACTGACAGCACAGGTATTTTGCTTTCTTGGCCTTTTTGTAGGACATATTTGACATCTCAGTGGTCTTGCTGTTTTCTCAGGAGGTTCTAATTACAGTATATAGTTAACAGGAACTAAAATATCAATAAAATATTAGATTTTTAGTACATATTGTGCATTTAGAATAGATAGCAACATTTTCACATTGGCTGTATACTTCCTTAAAAAAACTAGAAGAACTTCTGAAATAAATTTGTATATGAACTACAATAAAAATAGCAATAGAACTTGTGGTGGATAAAATGGTCAACTTGTAACACTTAACTAAACTGAATTAGTGTGGTGCTGGGTGTGGAAGGCCCATCTGAGGATTGTTGCCAATGGCATAGAAAGAACTGGAGGGGGAAGATGATGTGCTGTTGATTCTCCTTGAGAAGCTTGTTGTGTTGGTTTTCCTGATATGAACTTGGCTGGTCTCATCATCAGAAGAGCTTGGGACCTCACTGTCACTGGGGATGGCTGTGGTTCTTTTTGGAAGAGCTCTGGTTCTTACTTTTGAGCGTTGCTTCCTAGCTTCAGTGTAGATGCCTCAGCCTAGTGGCATAGATACTTCATCCTGCTGGTGCAGACTCTAGCTTTCTCCACTGACCTTTGGGCCTTTGCAGTGTGGATCCTTGATACAGACTTGCATGAGACATCATCTTGGGCTCATGTCTTTGACTTGGACCTGTGGAGGACATTGCCATGGGCTCTAGTTCTTCAGCTGGACCCATGCAGGACATTGCTGTGGGATCCAGGCCCTCACCTGGATTCCTTGGATCTCTGTTGTGTAGACAGATCTCCCACATCCCTTTTCATTTGACTCTGGGTGACAATTATAAAATAATCCTATTAATTATGTTCCTATATTAAATTTTTTCCCTTGTAAACCCCAAGTACAACAGAACTTTACCACAGAAATAAGCTTTGCTTCAGTTGTCACACCCAAGGCAATCTTCACACGTGACACCTGCATGTTCCATGCACACATCTTGTTTACACTGACAGTACATGTGCTTGACTTTCCTATGTGGCAGTCTTGTCACCTCTCTTGTTTTGTCAGGAGCTTCCTACTATATTGTGCAACATGCACTTAAAGAAATAAGATGTCAATAAAATACAATATAAATATGTAATGAGTGCTTACTTGTTTACAAAACCTAAAAGATAACATCCAAAATAAAATCTTAGGTGAAGTACAGTATAAACACAAAAGCCTACCACAGAAATAAGCTTTGCTTCAATGGTCATGGCCAAGGCAGTCTTCACACATGACAGCTGCATGTTTCATACACAAGTGTGGCTTATACTGATAGTATGTATGTTTTGTTTTCTTGTACTTTCTTTTAGGCACAGTTGACATCTTTTTATTTTCCTATTGCTGTAGTAGGTTGTTGTGATGCCTGTTCATCTGTTAGCTCACCAGTGTGATCCACAATTTTTTTTTCATCATTCTTTGGGCAGAAATATTTTGTTTCTCCTCTGTTTTAAATGATCTCTTAAGAGCTCCAGTCCCAATCCTCTTAAGAAAAATTTTCCATGATATTTTGCACTTATTTTCTTTGTAAATCATCAAACTATGTATGTATGTACAGGATGGAGTAAAGCACACCCATTGGCCAATGCTTTCTGTTTTAAGTGACATCATAGTTACTGCATAATTCATCAACATCTACTCCACGTTTGGTTTTGTTGTTGAAAGTTTCCATCTCAGCCTTCTGTTTTGTTGAGGTTTCCCTATCAATATTTCCATCATGGTGAAATGCTGACGTCAGCAGTACCAGTTTGCCTTTTTTTGCCATGTTTGAGGCCAATGTTAGAGCCTTCTGAAACTGAAAAATTGCACTATACAATTCTGTTTTGAAACTGTGACATTTCATTTGGAATTTCTGCTTTGCTTCTGTGTATAGTCTGCCTTGTCAACTTGTTGTCTTTTAGCAAATGTAACATCAATTGGGAATGGGTAAACCAATTGTCAGAAATCATGTTCTAATTAGTTTGGGAGATGGGGGCAACAAGTCTGTTCACAACATCATTCGGGTTATTACTCTACTAACAAGGCCCTGATGGCTGAGTTTAATGATAAATGTCTAAATTCAAAACATCATAAGTTTTCATCCACTGGGGCATAAATCTTTATGCCGTATTTTGACCCACTGCTTTTCCATAAATCTTTTATATTCCTACTATCATCATGAGAAATCTGTACTAAGTACAACAGACCTACAAATGCTTTCAGTTCAGCTAGTGAGGTATCATAATAAATACATTTTTGAATATGGCTGTTATTGCATACAAAACATTTTACTTGCATTTTTACCTTTCTGTATTTCATAGCATCTTGTAGCATCTCCTCTGTTACAATTTCCAATACTGAATGGCAGTGCTGGCATTCTGTCCAATGCATTTCACCCCTGCCAAGACCTTCATTATATTTCACACCTAATTCTAAAATTGGCCTTGAACTCCTTATGTAGCCTGGACAAGCCTCAAACTCATGGCAACTCTCTTGCCTCAGCCTCCTGAGTGCTGGGATTACAGGTGTGTACACTGTGCCTGGCTCATTTGAATTCTTTTTATCCTCTGTCCTCTCCCACTTTCCCCCTCCTTTGTTCTTTAGATTCTCTTTTCATTTGCAAAAGATCAGTCTCTTTTTCCTGTTGTCTTTCACTTTAGTGTTTTTTTTTTAAATTATATTTTGAGTTTCTCATATAAGAAAATTATGAAATTTTGTTTATGTATTTGATTTCATTTAACATTCTGATCTCAAGGTAGCAGATAGCATCCATTTTCTTTTTTTCTATATATTTATTATGATACTTGGAACCCAGGCCCTTTGCACTGAGCTATATATGCAGCTCTTTTTTTTTAAAGTTTTGAGACAGGATCTCACTAGCTATCTACATTGTTCAGGTGTAGTGGATTGACAACTGGTGGTCAACTTATAACCCCCAGCTGAACTGCGTAAGCATGGTGCTGGGTGTGGGAGGTCTGTCTGAGGATTGTTGCCAGCAGCATAAGAGGCAGAACTGGAGAAGAAGAAGTTAGGCTATTGGGAACTGAAAGAGGCTATTGGAGCAGAGAAAGGCTGTTGGGAGCTGGTAGAAGCTGTAAAGATCTGTTGGTTCTTTTGGAGGGGCTTGTCATGCTGGCTTTCCTGATGAACTTGGCTATTTTCATCCTCCGAGGAGCTCAGGACCTTGTTTGCACTGAGAATAGCTTAAGTTCACTTTGGGGGAGCTCTGGTTCTCACTATGAACATCACTTCCTGACTCCAGTTGGGAAGATGGTGCGCACTGCCAGTCTCCTGGAGAAGCTTGCTGGATTGGCTTTCCTGATGGGAACTCAGTTGTCTTCACCATTGGAGGAGCTCGGGACCTCACTGTTGCTGAGGATGGCTGTAGTACTTTCCAGGGGAGCTGTGGTTCCTACTTTGCTCATTGCTTCCTAGCTCTAGTGCAGCTCCTTCAGCCTACTAGCACAGATCCTTCATATTACTGGCATAGACTTCCTAGATTCCACCACTGACCTTTGGGCCTTCCCAGTGCAAATCCATGAAATAGGCCTGCATGAGATATTGTAATGGAATCTTGGCCTCCACCTGGATTTGTGGGAGGCACTGTTATGGGCTCTAGGTCTTCAGGCTCTAGGTCTTCAGCTGGACTCATGCAGGACATCATTGTGGGATCCAGGCCCTCAGCTGGATTCTTTGGTCCCAAGTGTGTGGACAGATTTCCTACACTCTCTTCTATATCATTCTTTGGGTGACGATTATAAATAATCTTACAACTATGTGTCCTGTATTATATTGTTCACCTTGCAAAATATCCCCCAAACCAACACATCAGGCTAGGCTCAAACTTGCAATCCTTCTGGCTTGGCCTCCAGAATTGCTAGGATTACAAGCATGCACTATCATGCCCTCACTAAGCTCCCCTTTCTCCCTCTCTGTAATCTCCTAAATTCAAATGCCAGCTACCATTTAAATAGTGACTGTAGATAAGTTCCTGAATCTACATTTCCTTTTTTGTAAAAATGGGATAATGATGTGATACATATCTCAGAGTTGTCAGATACCCAATGATGTTACCCTTTATTCACTTCTACTTACGTGGAAGGATGGGGTGAACTATTTATCTTTGTTTATTTTGTAGTCCTAGGGATCACATTCAGGGCCTTGAGCATGCTAGATAAATGTTCTCCCACTGAGCTGTATCTCCAGCCATGGACCAATTACTTTACTTAAATTACTAATTTAACTCTCATAACAAATCAGCAAGGTAGCTTACTTAGAGATCTGGAAACAGACCAGGAAGATTAAATTACTTGGCTAGGGTCACTCTAGATCTTCCTATTTCTGATAGAAGTGTGGTAAAGTTCCCAAGTATAATAGTAGATTCATCTATCACTTTTGAAATTCTCTCACTTTTTCCCTGTTTGATGTATCTTCAGAAGCACATACGCTTTTTATGTAAGACCCCAGTTTATCCCTGATAAATTCTCTTGTTTTGAAGTCTTCTCTGTCTGATATTAATTTCTTCTACTTTCTTTTGCTTAGTGTTGGAATGGTTTATTTTTCTCTGTCCTTTTTCAACTATACATTTCTTTGTGTTTGAAAGGGTTTTCTTAGCAGGCAGGATATGGTGGCACATCCTTGTCATCCCAGTGCTTGGGAGGCTGAGCCAGGAGGATCACTGAATTTGAGGCTAGCCTGGACTATATAGTGAGTTCCAGGCCAGCCTGAACTACACAGTGTGACCCTGTTTCAAAAACAAAACAAAACAAAATACCCGACAACAAATAAACAAACACAAAGGGGTGGGGAGGGACAGTTCTTTTTTAAAATCTATTTTAAAAATAATAAAAAACCAATAAAAACAATAGAGACTTTCAAAACAAGATGATAGGAAATTAACAATGGTTGTTATGTTGTGTATTGTTATCTTCAAAGTAGTTGCCAAGATTACCAGATTAGGCATGCAAAATTGATGAAACGAACATTAACTGTTCCTTTCAATAAACCAATAGAAATTAGTAGTACAATTATCTCAGCTATCATGTGTATGTGTGTATATATATATATATTTTTTTTTTTTTTAACTCCCTTCCTTCTTTTCTCCTTTCTTCCATCCCACTTGTTCTTTCTTTTTGAATAGTTTCTTTCTCTTGCACAGTTCTTATAGAAAAACATATGATTGGGTCTTAGTGTTTATAATCCACTCTGACAATCTATGTCATTTAATTGGTATCTTTAGAAAATTGATATTTAGGGCAATTATTGATTAGTTGGGTTAATCCATACCCCATTTGTTACTGTCTTCTGTTTTTCACCCTTGCTCTTTCTACAAGTGTCTTCCACTTGTTTTCTGCCTTTTGTGGTTTAATTGATAAGATTTTTATATAATTTTATTTTTTTCATTTTTTAGCATATAAATTATACTTTTAAAAAACTTTTTAAAATGATTGCACTAGAGTTTGCAATATATATGTATATAACTAATACAAATCTACTTTTAAACAGCACTCTACAGCCTCACAGATAAGACAAGTACAAAATTACTCTTATATCCTCTGTATCATTGCTGTCATTCATTTCAGTTATACATAATCATTAGTTTCTGTCCTTTTCTGGCACACAGAAGCAAAAATAATCTGATTTATATTATTTTGAAGAAAATATTTTCTGTTTGACCAAATAAGGTAAGAAAAATTAATGATTTTATTTTGCCTTCACTTATTTAGTAATACTCTTTTTAAATAGTTTCTGATTTATATGATTTTTTCACTCTTTCCAAAGAGCCTGCCTCTTTTAATATTTCTTACAGGATAGGTTTACTTACTACAAATATCTTTAATTTTTGTTGCATGAAAAAGTCTTTATTTCTCCTAAACTTTTGGAGGATAATTTTACAGGTTACAGGATTCTAAGTGGAGGGTTCTCCTTTTGAAGACCTTAATATTTCACTTTACTCTCTTCCTGCTTGCATAGTTTTGAGATGTCAGATGTAATGTTTATCTTTGCTGGCCTATAAGGTGCGATTTTTTTGTCCTGTTTTAAAAGATAATCTCTTTATGATTTGCTGTAGTTTGAAAGTGATATGCCTTGATGATGTAGGTTTAAAAAAAAAAACAAAAAACAACAGCATTTATTCTGCTTGTATTCTCTGAACTCCCTGCATCCATAATTTGATGTCTGACATTATTTGTGAAAAGTGTATGTAATTACTTATTGGATTAATAACCCTTAGTTATTGTGGGCTGATCAGGCCCACCGTCTCCCAAACAAGTGGACGACAAAGGCTTAAATAAAGGAGGCAACTGAAATGATTTTAGGGCTCCAGGAAGGTCCAACTCTCTTACAGAATTTGAGATTCTCTGGGTTAAGACCAAGACTTCTCTGGCAACCCATATTTATTAGGTTTTCAAACAAAGGAGAATGCTCAAGAAAATGCGAGAATCTAGCAGGACCTTGGGAAATATTTTCCAAAGTAGTAAATTATGTCAATCAGTAGAACTACCTTATCTTTAGGCTGGCATTTATTGTAGGAGTGTGGAGTCTGCAACTTCAGCCTCCTTTTAATTAATTGGGGTTGGAGACAAATGTCCGCAGCTCTGGCCTTATCTTGTCCTGTGAGACATCACTGCTTCACAGGCCAGGTACAGGCCTCAGTGATGACCAGTGACTCATAGAAGTTCACTTACTATGAGTCCACTGCCCATTTCCAGACAAGGTGCCTAAGCTTCGAATGACTCACAAGTAAACATGGAAAGCCAATTGGTTAATATTAAATCCTGCTCACAGCCACTTCATAGTGGTCTCCATCAAGTACTATTTCAGATATTTCTTCTGCTCCTTCCCTCCTCTTACTGAAATTCTTGTTACACATATGTACACCTTGTGTAACTTCCCCACAGTTCTTGCATATTCTATTCTGTTTTTGGTTTTGACTGTTTTAGGTCTTCCTTGTTTTAGCATTTTGATTTTGACAGTTTCTATTTAAAATTATTAAATTTTTAAAAAGTACATGTTTGCAGTACATAAGATCACATTCCAGTGGGGAGTTATTACATGTAAATAACACATCTTTTTTTTCAGTGCTGTTCTCTCCTCTTTCCACTGTGCCTCCATCTCTTGATCCCTTTCCCATTTGCAAAAAGTCTATTTCACTATTTCCTATTAGCTATCTTTTATTTTTGCTTTATTTATATTTTGGGTTCCTCATATAAGAATTCATATAGTATTTAGACTCATGTGTCTGTGTATAAATACCACATTTTCTTCACCCATTCATCTCTTGATGGACGTATAGGCTGCTTTCAAGATTTAGCTATTGCAAATTGTGCTGCTGATAAGTATTCAAGAATCACTGTAATATGATGTTTTAAACTCTTTTTGAGAAGATACCTAGAAGGGGAATAGTGGGTCAAATGGAATCTCCATACTGATTTCCAGAATGATTGTACTAGTTTACATCAACAAGGTAGAAGTCTTCCTTTTTGCCCACATCCTCACCAGCATTTGTTATTATATGATGTCTTGGCGATGGCCATTTTTCTGAAGTAAGATGCAATCTCAGTGTTGTTTTAATATATATTTTTCTAATACCCAGAGATGCTGAACTTTTTTATATATTTATTTGCCATTTGCAATTCTTCTTCCGTGGAATGTGTATTTATTTTACTTACTCATTTTCTGATTGGATCTTTTATTTTGGAGGCAGTCTGATTTTTTTTGAGTTCTTTATATATTCTAGATCAGTTCTCTGTCTGAGGAATAATTGTAAATTTTTCTTTCTCATTCTGCTGGTTGTCTCTTTGCTCTGTTGGTTATTTCCTTGGCTGTGCAGAAGCTTTTTAATTTGATGTGTTCTCATTTCTTCATATTATTTCTTGTGCAATTGTTGTTCTGTCTAGGAAGTCCTTGCTTATGCCTATGTCTTCAAGAGTTTTACCTATTTTATCTTCCCGAAGATTAAGTGTTTTTGTTTTAATATTTAGATCTTTTATCCGTTTTGATCTTAGTTAAGTCCATGCTGAGAGATAGGGGTCTAGATTCAGTCTTCTCCATGTGGATAGCCAGTTTTCCTAGCGCCATTTGTTAAAGAGGCTATCTTTTTTCTTATTTATCCATTGATTTTTTTTTTTTTTTTGTCTTTTTGAGACAAGGTCTCAATATGCAGTTCAGGCTGGCCTTGAGCTCACTTTGTAGCCCAGGCTGGTCTCAAACTCACAACGATCCTCCTGCCTCAGCCTCCCGAGTACTGCGATTACAGGCATGCGCCACCATGCCCGGCTATCCATTGATTTTGAAAGCTAGTTTTGTGGGGTATGTCAACATGGGCTGAAGAGTGTTTTCTTTTAAGGCTTGAAATATCTTACTCCAAGGTCTCTTTGATTTGAGGGTTTGTGGTGAAAATCTTGCTGTGATTCTGATGGGTTTTCCTTTATAGGTGATTTGTTTCTTTAACAGCTTTTAATATTCTATTATTGTGCTGAATTTCTGGAATCTTATTGTTATGTACCTTGGTGTAGATTTACTTTGGTCATGACTATTGGGAGTTCTATGTACTTCATTAATTTGTATGTTAATTTTTTTATCCATGTTTGGGAATTTTTCTGCCTTATTTCTGTAAAGAAATGTTTTGATGTCTTTTGTCCTGTCTCCAGCCTCTCACTGTCTACAGTCAATCTTATGTTCTTTGCTTTGTCTACTAGTTGTTGGAAAATTTTTTCATGCTTTTTGATATTTTTAGGATATCTTTCTTTTCCTAATCATTAGCTGAAATCCTGTCTTCTAGATCCAATACTCTATCCTTGCCTTAATTCAATCTGATGCCTATACTTTCAATGGAGTTTTTAATCTCCTGGATTTTCTTTGGATCTGTTTCATGGATTCCATTTTTTCCTATGTTGGGCATTGATGGTTTGCATTGTTTTCCTAAGATCCTCTATTTTTAAAAAATCTGTGTCTGCTTTAATGTTCATTTTGATGGTCATTTCTTTTTGCACTTTAGAGATTATTTTTTCTGTAGCCTCTTCCATTTGTTTTTTCACTTCTATTGCTGTCATTTCAGAAAGTTCCAGTGGTTGGCTTCTGATTTCCTCTATTTTATTGTGCTCTGGATGTACACTGTGTGGGCTAGTTATTCAGGGTTGCATTTTGCTTCTTTGTCTTATTTTCAATTTTTTTTCTGTTTTCTGTGTTGATGCTTGTAGATTTCTTATGGTAGATAGCTTTATCAACAGTATAATGGATTCCCTAGGAATTGACAATTCCCGAGGGATTTTTTTTTTTTACCTGTAGATGGTTCTTGATCTTTGTGTCTATCTGAAGAACCTACCTTCCCAACATATTGAAGATGAAAAATTGTTATCAATTTGGCTCAGCGCCTAGTCCTTTGGTACTGGAATACAGTGATGATAATGACTCCAAACAATTACAGTGTTGTCATACAGGAGAGAAAAACCTTGTAATAGGTATGACACCCTGGCTAATAATCTTCTCCCCCTTTTGCTCTTGTTGCTTTCACTGTCTCCTGCCACCTTGAATTGTTGGCCCTTACCATGTCACCCTGCCATGGAGCCAGCTGAGTACAGACTGAAACCTCCACAAACTGTGAGCTAAATAAACTTTTCTTACCTTAATCTTAGGCATCAGGTATTTTGCCTCAGTAATGAGAGAAAAGTACCTAGGCCATGACCAAAATAAATCTACACCAAGGCACATATAAGATTCCAGAAATTCATCATGAGAACAAAATATTAGAGGCAGCTAAAAAAGGAAGCATTTCAACTATAAAGGAAATCCCATCAGAATCCCAACAGACTTCTCAATTCAAACCCTCAAATCAAGGAGAGCTTGGAGTATTTCAAGCCCTAAAGAGAAACAATCTTTAACACAGATTGATGTACCCTGCAAAATGATCTTTCCAAATTGATGGAGAAATAAGATACTTCCATGACAAAACCATCTGAAGAAATCTATGACCACCAAAACCACTCCACAGAATGCTCTGAAAGACATTTCAGAAAGAGATAACAAAGACTACAAACACATGAACACCAATAGAAAGAAGTTGCCTGGCAGAGCAAGCAATTAAACAGGAGAAAGACAGGGGCCAAATAACAAGAAAACAAAATGAAAAAGAAAAGCAAATACATGAGTTACAACCATCAACATAAATGGTCTCAACTCACAATAATCAAATAAGCAGACTGGAGAGGAGGTTTTCACTCAGAAGCCCCAAGGACTTCTCTGGCTGGGGGCGGGGTGAACAGACTCTTAGCCCCGCGCGCCCTGCGCTGAGTGTGCGAGTGCTCCAAGAGCCACTGACCCGCTGTTCAAGTCTGAGCTTTGCCTTTGCCCAGACACCCTAGGGAGTCGAAGGCTGGGGAAGTCTGTGACTGATACCCATCTGGGCTGCATCTGGTTTCTGTATGTGTCCTGAACTGACTGGAGAAATAGATTGAGGTGGTTCACAAACTGTAGATCCTTCAGTTTGTGTCTGAATTATGCCTGTACCCTAAACTACCTGGGGACATAGGTCCACGGACCGGGATTGTCATACCAGTGCAAACTGAGTCAGGTCATGCACGTGCCCTGAACTTCAAGGGGACACTGGATCAGATGGTTGGCCATCAACTGACACAAGTGCCTCTGTCTGAGAATGGGGATAACTAGATACAAATCAAAAACTGCCAGAAAACCTGACACTAAGTAGCACTACTCAGAGGTCACCCAGGGGCAAACCTGAAAAACAGGAAAAATAGGGACACTAGTAGTCTTGGCGGAGCAGCTACTGAAGAGAGAAACTGAGCTTTCTGCATTAGGTAGCAAACATGCCAAAACAAAAGACTAAAACACAATCCCAGAACTCCACCCCAATCAGAACAAGTCCAGGAGACATCGAGATAGGACAACTTGGTAAACACATGCCTGAAATAGCTGAATGATTGCAATGGAAGTAAAGAAACAACTGCATAAGGCCATAGAAGAGATGAGATCAGAAATAATCTCTCAGGCAAAAAGTGAAATGACAAGATAATGAAGGAAATGCTCAAAAA
>NW_004955427.1:25718444-25728958 GCF_000276665.1 Chinchilla lanigera
AAAAGCAATTCTGGGCAACAAAGGCAAGGCAGGGGGCATCACATTCTCTGACCTGAAATTATACTACAAAACTACTGTGATAAAATCAGCATGGTATTGGCCAAAAAAAACCAACAACAACAACAAAAAAAACAGGCCTGAGGATCAGTGGAACAGAATATAAGATGTAGACACAATTTCAGACACACTCAGCCACCTTATCTTTGACAAAGAGGCCAAACACAGTCACTGGAAGAAAGATAGTGTCTTTAATAAAGAGTGCTAGAAAAACAGCTTTTCCACAGTCCTAAGACTAAAACTAGCCATATCTATTATCACGCAGTGAACTAAAGTCAAAATGGACCTAAATATTAGAACAGAAACACTAAATTTGCTGGAAGAGAAAATAGGCAGAAATCTCGAAGACATAGGTATAAGGCAGAAAATTCATGAACAAAACCCAGAGTGCAAGGGAACTCTTACAAAGAATCAACAAATGGGATCTCACCTTATTAAAAAGTTTTTGGACAACAAAAGTAATCACCAACAGAGTCAAAAGACAACCCAAATGGAGGGAAAAATTTGTAGCCATTTGTCCCTCAGACAAAGGACTTCTATTTAGAACATATAAAGAAATAAAAATAAAGGAAAATATTTAGGCATACTACCATGTAACATAAAAGCACTTCAAAATAAGTAAAAAGGCAAGGCATTATGAAAATTAAATTTAACAATAGAGTAATAAAGACATTAAGCAAAATCAAAGTTAGTAGTGAATTACCTCTAAAATTACTCATGAAAGAGAGCTTTGGCACTATGAAAAGACCACAAGCCTATCTTTCTAGGTCATCATGTTTCATCTTAAATTAGTGCTAATAATAACTCAGATGGTTTTCATTATTAATTATCATTTGACTGATGACCTCATGTTGACTTGACACGAACCTCTTATCATATATCTGGAGCACAAGAGAAAGGCAGATGTCTGAATCGGAGAGAAAAATGTCTGTCACTATAAACAATACCAGTTTTACATTTTAGAAGACTACATTTGGAAGGCATGAATACACTATGAAATTAACAGTAATGAATTGTCATTATTTTGTTTTTTAATTTAGTTTTGTATCAATAGCATCTTTTAATCAAAAAACCTCATTGTCTTATTTTGAAAACTTAGTGTTTTGACAATGGCCAATGCAAATATAACACAATAATATATTTTGAATGATATTTATTGGGGTGTCTCCCATAAAGCTATGGAGATTATCAGGGCTCCTTATTAATGAACAAAAACTGGTTAATGTTATTCTAGGCAGCTGCTTTTCATTCATCAGTTGGTGTCCTGTCTAATAATATCTCCCCACCCTAAGAGATTTCTGTTTAATTATTTTGACAAATTTTTGATAATCCATGAAAACACAACCTCAATACTTAATACATTAAATTTGAACAATAAGAGACTCTCAAATTATGATACATAAACAATAATAAGCATTACATTTATAAAACCAATTTTAACATCACTTTGACCAGCTGGCAACTTTTGTTGGAAGCACATCTTTAATTTAGATGATGTTTATCTCTAAGCCAAATTAAATTTTAGGCAATTGTTTCAAAATTAGAAAAAAATAGAAAAAGAGGAAACATTTGTTGAGCTCAAATAAAACAGCTGTTTACAGATTGGACAGAGACAGACAAACAAAAAACTCACAAGATAATTTGCTTATAAAATCAGAGTGCACTTAAATATATTTCGGCCACATTGAATCATAGACCCATGATCCAGTCAATCTGAAACTTCCTCTGATTCCATCATAAACACTTTCTTTTTCTCTCTTTTCTAGCAGCTTTGAACATTCCTGTTTGTAATGTTCCTTTTCCTCGTGATAGGTACACTGGTCTGGATCTAGGGGAGTGTGACGACCTCCCCCCTGTTTGTCTCTTTTCCTAGCTTTTGACTGGGCCTCCTTCTTGTAAGCTGCCAACATTATCTTTCTCTTTTCCTGCTTAAATCTCCACTCTGCATCCTCACTGCCATGAAATAATTTTTGGGCAACCTCTACCAGCTGGAACAAGTTCATCTCTGCAGTACCCTCTCGAATTTCTGCAGCTTACCATGGATATCAAGGGCCGACACTTATGCCACCTTATGTAGGTGAGTGGGGTGATGAGCTGCAGAAAGAAGCCTTTTCCTCAAAGCCTGATGATTTTTTTGAAAGCATTTAACCCCTCCTCAATGGTGTACTTCCAGATGGGGTTTCTTTGTCCTGTGTAGTTTTTCCCATATCTAATCTCATTTGTTTCTCAGCCACCTTTAAATCCTTTCCCTCCCCTCCAAAGAAAACAAAGTTAACATTATCTGTTGATGATCATCCCAGGTGGGGCAGTGAGTCTTAAGTACTAATTCCAGCAAAGTAATTAAAGCCTGAGTTTGCTCTGAAAATGGGAATTTTGAGTTCTCCAATTGTAGAATGAGGGTTTCTTCCTGGCCCCATCATAGAGCCTGCTCGAGAGGCAAGACTGGGATCTAGATAGGGTGGTGGCTGAGTTGGGAGAAAAAAGAGAGGATCATCTTCCTCAGGCACTGAAGGCAAAACGGGGGGTTTCTGCTTAGGAGACCTTTCCTTAATTACCAGAACTTGATCCAGGAATCCACAAACACAGAATACCTTTAATATCCTTAATCATGCATAAACCAGAATGGTGGACTTACTGTCTGCTGAGCTCATAACAACTCAAGTTTAGAACAAAGAGAGAACAGTTTACCTCAGCTGTGTTTCTTCCCTCACTCAGCCAAAAATCCAAACAAGAGCTTGAGGCTGCGGTGACCTGAAATCAAGGGTGCATTTGGGAGAAAAACACAGAGCAGACAAACAGAGCAAAATAATCCTGGGAATCATCAATCTCCTCTGACCATCAGTTTGAAAAAAAGTTTAGAGTCCAGAACTGACCAAATCCAAAACAAACCTCAGAGACAAACTCTGAACCAAACCAAGACAAACTCAGACCAAACTGCACAAACTTATAGAGAACTCTGCACAAATTCAGAGACAAAGCTCTGAACAAACTCAGCTACGCTGAGACCAAATGGTTGTCACGTCTTGGAGCCTGGGCACATCAAATTGTCAGTCCGGAAAGAAAAAGATAATTACAATTTAAAATCTTACCTAGGTCAGAGAGCTGAACTTTTGTTGTTCCATTTTGCAACCTTCGTGTCCCTGAATGCAGTCATCCCCAGATGGCCAGCTGAAGTCAGCCAGGCACCCAGCCATCCAAAGAGTAGCTGGTAAAGTTGGAAGGAACAGGGCCTCTTCAAATGAGGGTCTTTTTCTTGTGAAGCCAATCTTGCACTCAAGGCCTCCAGCTGATACACCAAGTGAGCTAAATGACTTGGGCACTCACAAAAGAACTGAAAATGCAGGAACAAACAAAGTTGATTGAGCCAGCTGATGGACAGTCTCTAACAAGGAGCCAGAGAAGATGTCTGCCCCGATCCGAATCTCACTTTAGGTTTAAGTACATTTTTAGGTTTCCATAGTAACCATTACCTCATTTTTGGAATCTTACAAGAATGTCACACAATTATCACAAAGTTTACCTCTCCCAGAAGCTTTTGGACAGTCAAATTCCAGATGACCATTGCAGTTTAACTTTTAGCCTACTTCCCAACTTGTCCTGTTTGTTCCATTCCCATTTTGTGACTCTGCTCTTCTTTAACTGCATTGATAACTAACCAAGGGGACTGAGGTGAAGAATGGGGTCAACTATAGCTAAAGTGAACTTAAGTAACTTCTCTTAATATGGTGTTTGAAAAGAAAATGGAGTCTTTCTTGCCTATCATAACTACTAGTAAGACAACAATACACAGTGTATTATTGTAGCTCTTCTACTAACCTGTTTTGAAACTGTTTTACTGTTTTTTTTTTTTAATTTTAGAGATAAAGGGAGGGAAACATTAACAGACATACAACATTTTACAACATATCACAAGCACAGTACAGACAATACAGAGTTACAAACAAAGTGGTAGGGAATTAACAATGCTTGTTGTATTACATATTGATATCTTCAAAGTGGCTTCTCATGAAAACAGATATAGACATGCATACTGGTCAACCAAAGACTCACTGACAGTGAAACTGTTTTATTGTTATTTTAATATTTTCTCTTTAAACTAAAAAAAGAAAAAAGAGATACATTTAAAAAAAGAAAGAGAAGGACAAAAAGTAAAGGCAAAGGAAAAATTCTCTTTCCTTCAATAAACTAATGTAGAAGAAAGAGGAAAGAAAAAAGAGAAAAAGAATTTCCTTATATTTTTGAATGAGTGGTTTTCTTCCAGGATCTGGCAGTTTTGCAATCCAGCAAGTCACTGTTTTCTCTTCCTATCTTTATGGACTGTGGTTTGTGGAGTCCCACCCCTGCTCCAGAAGCTTCTTTGTTTACTTCAAGCTGTGGCAGTGTCTTTGCTCACACTGGTAGATAGGGAAGGCAATCAGACCTGAGATCTGGGCTGGACGTACACAGCAAGCCAAGGGTTCCAGTACTTAATGCTGGCACTTTCAGATCCAGACATTTCTCAGCACAGCTCCAGCCAGGCAGGGCTTCTCACCACAGGGGGCAGGGCTTCTGTCCTTCCTGGCCTGAGCTCATACTTCTTAGGGTTCACTTTCTAGATGGTTTCCTGTCCAGAACTGTCCCCCATAGGCATTTCTCACCCAATCCTTCTAGGGGGGTGGCATTGGTAACTGCAAAGGGAAGTTATATTTTCATTTTTCTGAGCCCCAGATTTAAATAACCAACACCTTCCTGAAGTGGCCCCTAATAGTTCTTTCTGGTGATATGGAGGGAGTTTTGCTGGAATCCTCTGGCTGTTGCTTGCCATGTGTAAGTAGCCCCCTCATAAGAAAACCCTACACTGTTTTTACAGTTAACAATAGCTGTGGGCTCTTCTTGGAGCCCTTGTTGCCATTCCAGTCCATGATTTCTCACCGGTTCTCCTGGTCCTGAGAAGCCAGGTTCCCTTCCCTGTGAGCTGCAAGCCTTGGTGATCCTTCAAACTGCTTTATTTGGTTTGTACTGTAGTCTGCCTCTCCAAATTCTCTGTAGCTTCTAATTTTTTGGTCAGTTCCTTCCTGGTTCCCAGGAATCTACTTTCCTTTTTTCCCTTACCAAGTTGTTATTTGCCAGGATTCTAGATTCTAGATTTCAGATTCTGGATTTCTGAATTTGGCTGCTGATTACCACTCTACCATTTTCTCCTCCTCAATTTTGGCAGTATCTACTGGTGATATTGTCAAGCTCAGAGGTTCTTTCCTTGGCCATGTTCAGTCTAGCAATAGGCCTCTCAAAACATTCATTTCTGCTGTAGTGTTTTTGATATCTACAATTCCTGTTTCATTTTTCTTAGAGTTTTTGTTTTCATTGCCCATCTGTTCTGGTATGTTTTACACAGTAGAACTTTTACTATGTCAATCACAGTTGCTTTAAATTCCTAATCTGGTCATTTTTAATATTCTTGACCTGAGTCTCACACCTGCTGTGTTTTTTCACTCCATGTTTTTGCCTGTTAGAATGGCTCATAATCTTTTGTGGAAAGCATAATATGATATAGTGGGTAAATGGAATTCCAATAAGACTGCTTTTCATGATGTGGTGGGAAGGTGTACAGAGACGGTAAGCATTCTGTAGCCCTGGGATTGGGTGTATTAGTGAGCCTGAGCACCTAAGCTAACCTTCACTAGTGCCTCTCAGTCTCACATTCTATGCTTTAGGTGGGACAGGATGGCTAGAGTGCGCATGAATTAGATATTTCTCCCAGGTTGCTTAGGGCTTGGTAAAATTCAGATAAACTAAGCATTGGCAAAGTAGCTTCTCTTAGGACAGGCTTTGTTAAACAAAACAAAATGCTCTCGTTTATTTCAAATGGTAGACTTTCCCCTACCCCTGCTAAAAACATCAGATACTTTTCCTCTGATATTCTCTGTGTGAACTCACTTGAGTCTCTGAACTCAAACAGAAGTTTGAGAGCCCGTCCCTCCAAATTTTAACATTTGGAGAAGTATGGGGAGCCCTTCCCTGTAGTTTTTAATTCTCAGATGTTACATGATAAATTCTCGGAGGTCACACTGGCTCCAGGAATTTTTAAATTAGATTGTTGTACCCTGACCCTGGTTTCTGGTTTTGGATTTTTGCTCAGGTAATTTTTTTTAATCTCTGTATTACCTCTCTTTCTCCCATTTGGGGACAGTGATTTACCATGGAGCCTTCTGAGAAGTCTAAGAAAAATTGTGGATTTTCATTTCAACTTTTTACTTAAAATGGAGAAATGACTGATTAATCTGGTGGAGGAAATTTCAAGGTAGCCAAAAGTTCAAGCTGTGGTTTGGGTACTGTTGGGGGCTTTTAACCAGATATATATTGTGCATCGGGAGCAAAGAGCTCAGCAGAATGATTTAAAAATTTTGAGTTTGGCCTGAAAGGAAGCTCTGATAAAGTTAGATCCTGAAAAGATGGAGCAGAGGAGAACTTGGTTGTTTAAAATATTAGCATTAAAAAGCTAAATACTTTGGAATAGGACAACAGGAAGAAAATACTTTGAGGAATTATAAAGAAAGAAGGGCCTGCTTTTTGCAGTCTCAACATAGCAAAGGTGAAAGACTTGAGAAGAGAGCATGGTGATCTTCAGGTTTCAACTCCCAAATAAAATTTATCAGAAACTTGTAATCCCAAACCAACCTGGACCAGGGCACCATGGTCCAGCATGGCAGCAGTGTATGGAATGGAAATTGATTTCCTGGGACTTAGTTCACCATGACCAGCCATCCAGACACTCAGAGGCCTCTGCAAACACTGGCAAGATGCAAAAGAGTTCAGCTACTCTTCCAGGTGGTATTGGACTTTGATGTTGTCCACATGGTATGGTTTTAGGTGCCTGCAAAATGCAAGAGTTGTGCATTCAGAAAGGCTTCCACCCAGATTTCAGAAGAAGGCCAGAAAGTCCAGGCCATGTGCCTGTTAGAGGGAAGTACATGATGCTGTGGGTATGAAGCCAAAGCAGTGGAGAGCCCAGGATATTGGAAAAACCAAGGAAGTGAATCACTCGAGGAAAGCTGGAAGAAGTGAAAAAGTCTGACCCCAGAGTGAGGCCATGAGGAGACTCTGGACTTGGACTTTTCAGCAACTGCAGTGCTGAAACTCCTAGGACTTTGGCAACTCCTAGAGGTGGACTAAATGCATTCTACACATGAGTCTTTTTAGGGCCAGAGGCAGAAATTTGTATCAAGATGTCCCCTCCTGCACCCATGGGGGAGGTGACTGGATCATGGATATGTGTTCCTAATCCATGGGTGAGTTCAACAATGGGTTTGTAATAAGATGTGATGTTGGGAAGTAAAGCCTGATTGCAGAAGGTGGGCCACTGAGAGTGTGGCCTAGAACAATCTATCTCCTACCCTCCTCCCTTGATTGCTTTCTCCTTTTGGCTGCCATATGGTGAGATTTTCCCTCTCTGCTGTGCCCTCTGCCATCCTATCCTGCCTTAGAGTGAGCCAACTATGTACTGAAACCTCTATAATCTGAGCCAAAATAAATCTTTCCTCTAGTATGTGGATATCAGGTATTTGTATTAGCTAGGCAAAAATAATTAAGACAGACTAATTTAATATATAAACACTGTAACCTATGAGAAATATTTTTGTAACAAATAACCAAGTCTCAGCCAATCACAGCAGCTCAGCCTTCAGCCAATCACAAGCTACGAACCGCCAAAATGTACCCAAGTAATGCAAATACTTAGCTATGATCAATGAAGCTAATTCTATATGCAAATTCTGTTTTGGTTTATAAATGCTCTAGACTATATTGCTGGATAGAACTCATGTATGCTGACCAATTTATTGTTTCTTTGTGCAAGTAAACTTTTAAGTTTAATTTTTCTAAATTACCTTTTAATAGGATATATGAGGACAACCTGTCTCTTCCTCTACTCCACAGCTAAGCACCTCCTTCCACTTCATGGACAGAGGACTGCTGCTGATCTTCCTGACACTTTATTTTAAAGAGAATTTAAAAGAGAAAAAAAAAAAGAATTTAAAAGAGAGAACAATAGCAAAGTGCCAACAACATATACAAACACAAAACCAAGCAAAAACAATAAGAATGATACAGTGTCTCAGAACAAAATGATAGGGATTAACAGTGGTTGTTATATTACACATTTTTATCTTCATTGAAGTTGGTCAGATTACCAGATGTAAGAGTGCAAGATTAATCAAACCATTAAAGAGAACAAAAATAAAAACAAAAAATTATAAATGATACAGAGTTTCACCAAACAAGATGATAGGAATTCAACAATGGTTGTTATATTGCATATTGTTGTCTGCAAATTAGTTGTTCAGATTACCAGATATAAGCATGCAAAATTGGCCTGACACTTTTTTTGAGATGTGGTATTATTATTTAGTTCAGACTGGCCTTGAACTTATTGTGTAGCCCAGGCTAGCCTAGAACTTGTGGCAATCTTTCTGCCTCAGCCTCCCGAGTGCTGAGATTATACACATGTACCACCCTGGTTAGCTTCCTGACACTTCTACGTGGAGAATGCATTCATTCTACTTAAAAATATTCTAGTGGTTATAAAACATTTCTTTTCCCTGTATTTGTTTTTAATTGTACCCCAAAATGAAACCAAATTCAAAGAGAAGCAGGTGAGGGACACAAAGTGTTGACGTTCCCTGGAGGACCAGAGGGAACCCCAGGATTTCCCTGTAGATATTCAGGATAGCGGAGGTCACTACACTGGGAAATCCACAGACATGCTGGCTTTGGGCTCATCCTCCCAGATCGGTGGACTGCAGACTAGAGAGGTCCCTGAACTCAGAGTGTGGGTGCTTTTGGGGCACTTCCTTCAGAGCAGACTTAAAGCAACAGAGAGAGTCTTCTGGGATGGGGAGCTAGGGGTAATGCAAACCAAAATATTGTAATCTGGGGACTGGAGAGGTAAAGTGAGACCAGTAGTCTCCAATGTCTCAGCACCAAGATCTGGGAATGATGGCTCTGCTCCCATACTATGAGTCTTCTGTTTGCTCTCCTTCTCTGTTTCCAAGAAGTAGAAGAATCCTTGATAACATCGAGTTCAAACTTTCCATTCACACACACAAAGGGAAAGTGAGGCTTAATTGAGGAAGGGACAGGTTCAGGATAAGAGGATAGCATACCCAATCTTCCTATCACCTAGCAACCATTTTCATGGCAATGCAGTAGAGATGATGCTGAGAACAAGAACTCTCAAGGTAAATAAATGAAGGGAAAGAAAAATAAGGAGATGGAGACAGTGGAGATTCTGATCAGGGAATCTGGGGTGGAGGGGAGAGGAAAGTCCTTTCCTTATGCAGCGTGGAGGGCTTTGCCTCTGCATCCCCAAAACTCACTCCAGTCTGCCCCGCCTTCAGCAGCCAGGCGGCCAGCACAGGCAACTGCTTGCAAGGCTGTCCTGCAGAACCTTGCCTCCTTGCGTCCCCTCCACTCCTGTTCCTCTGTCCAGCTCTTAAGAGGGATCAAAAATGGGAACATAAAGAGCCTTTCCTGCCATGCATAAGCAGATATGTGTACGTGTATGTGTGTGCACATGTGTGGGCTCTGCTGGAGAGAGACTTCATTCAGTGCTCTCTGTGATCACTGAGACTGCTGAGGGAGGCTGAGCTACACGGGAGCTTGTGTTTGTTGTTATCTTGGGAACGTGGCAATGCTTTCCTGATTAGAGCTCACAATGCAATTCGTGGCTCTTCTGCAACTGCTGAAAGGGTATTTTTAGGGCCTTGTGTCCTGTGTGCTCCCTCTGGGATTGCTGGTGTTGAACATTACCACAGACCAGGTACACACTCAGAAAAAAATGAACGTCTAGGTCAAGAAGCCAGATTGGGCTGCTGGCAGAGTTAACATGCAGGCTGGGTTCTTGCTGCTCTCCTGGTGTATCCCGCCCTGCCTAGTGTCAGCAGGTCCCCACAGGAGACTTCAGTGTCCCTCAGAGTGCTGCAACTATGACCAGAATGTGGGTTCTCTGGTGTTGGGAGGTATTAGCACTGGCTGTGAGTTGTTCAGGATGTTAACCCTGTAAGCTACTAACACGCTAAAGCATATGACTCCAATAGGAGTTCTTGAGTCCTCTTGTGATGCCTGCATCTCCCAGTGAAACCTCTCAGATGCTACAAGATATGGCAGACTGATTTTGCATCACGCTCCACCCTTCTCAGATTAGCTGGGGAGCTGAAGTATGGTAAACAGAGTTGGGCAAGGCTGGATTAAACATTAATGCAGCTGTCACCACTACCCAAGGGAGAAAGCTCCAGACACAGCCACATGGTTTAGTCAGGCTGAGGAGTGGTGACCAGTGGTCATGGCTCAGTTTGGCCAGGTTTTGACTGAAATAGGTGACTTTGGTCGCTTTCAGGTACAGTTATTGATCCTGGTGACTGTCCCTAACTTTCTATTTTCCTTCTATGTGTTGGGCCAGGTTTTCACAGTCCTGGATGAGG
>NW_004955427.1:25729326-25748211 GCF_000276665.1 Chinchilla lanigera
CCTGTTTTTCTCCTTGTCCTCTGCCCACTGGCCCTTCTCTCTCTCTGTCACATTCTCTGTCTGGTCTGCCTGCCGTGTGTCTGTGCATTTTTGTCCGTGCTTTTGTCTCTCCCTCTCTGTGCTTGTCCCTCTGCCTGTCTGCTCTGTTGCCTGCCTTTGTTCTTTGTCTTGGTTACTTTTCTCTTGTTGCTGAGACAAAATACCCAATGTCCAAAATTAAGGAAGAAAAGGTTTATTTAGCTTACAGTTTGTGAAGGTTTCAGTCCATACTTGGCTGGCTCCAAGGCAGAGTGGCACATGGCAGAGGACAAACGTTCATGGCGGCAAAAGATAGCAAAGCAACAAGAGAAAAAGGAGGAGTGGCAGAGAGGAGCAAGCCTCTTTTCCTCCCTTACATTATAAGCAGGCTACCCCCACCCAGGGGGTGTGTAGCTCTCACATAATCTCCATGCCCTCCTCTTGCACAGGCTCAGGATGAATAGAAAGTAAGGACCCTGGTTCCTTGCTGAGTCACATAGTTAACCCTCTAAACTTCTCAAATTGACACAGTGAACACTATCCCAGAAGGGTAAGGGCGTGTCCTTTTTACCCCAAGATGCACAACTGCTGAGTCATTTAGCCAAACCTCTAGACTCCCGAAGTTGACACAATGTATCAACCATAACATTCCTCTCCCCTTTTGTTTTCCTCCCACACTTTTACTCTCTATCCAACATTCACATTGGTCCCTTTTCCTTTGTGCTTGCATCAACCCTCACGTCTGCCTTGTTATCTCTCTCCGTGTGTTGTTCTTGCTCTCTCCTGTCACCCTTTCCCTGTCCTGCCTTCCTGCTCCTGGGCTTGGACTCCCTACTGTCTGGCTCTTCTCTACCTCTCTGCCTGGCTGCAGCCTCTGGGATGCTGGAGAGCAGTTGTGACTCTAGGACCTGTCCTGTGAACAGCTGGGCACTGGCTCTTACTGGCTTCATTTCCTTAGAAGAGACAGATTCAGGTAAGCAAAAGGATTCCTCCTCCAGCCACACTGGAGTACAGCAGCCCTCTGAAGCATCTAACCTGATGCTGTTGCTGCTCCTGAGATGGCAGGATTGAGGCTAGAGGGGAGAGGACTTGGCCAGGACAGCATGGTGAGCTCATCAGAGAGCAGTGCTGCCATGCTGGATACCTATTGCCCAGTTCTGGAAACAGCATGGATAGGACACAGATCTGCACAGTGCTTAACATATGTATAGTTTCAAATTTGGAGTCCATTATTAAACTTACATTTTCCTGCTGAAAACATTTGGAACAAACTCATATTTTAGAAACTTTCAAACACAATATTTTGACCAAACTCAAACTTTAACTTCTTTTTCTCTTTCTTTCTCTCTCTCCTTCATTCCTTTCTTCATTTCTTCCTTCCTTCTTTCCCTCTCTCTTTTCTTTATGCCTTCCATCTTTCCTTCCATTAACAGTACTACAGATTGCATATAGGGTCACACATTGAGCTACATGAGCAGCAGCCCACCCTTTTGAAATTTTTTTCAATTTAAAAATTTTTTCTGCGAAGAAGCTTAACTTAAGAATGTTTTTTATATATTATATGACATTAAAACTGGGAGGAAAAAGCAAACCAAAACTAATTTGTTGCTTCCTGTGGTGCTGTGCAGCTCTTGCAAGCTCTACATGATGGAAAACATCATTCGGTAATTTTCCCCTTGCCAAAATTTAACTGATATCAGGCTGCCTCGCTTTCTATTATTTGTCACCCCTTAGCTAGGCTGTCTGGGCAAAAAGGGACTTCAGAGGCATCCCAGACTTCACCTGCCTGGGTTCTGCTGGGCTGGTCAGTGTAGACCCCAGGTGCCCTTGGCGCTCCCAAAGGCTCCCTCTAGTGGTAGCTGTTGTTGCTGCCTTTGTCCGTCCTCTCCTGAATCACTGAGATGTCTACATGGTGACTTTCTTAGGGCGAAGAGCTGTGTAGTGGGAGAGCCCAGGAGATTCTGGAAAGACACATTCGTCTGGATCTCGAGCTCTGGGTTTGAGACGTCATGTTATTGGTTTGTTTCAGGCTGGATACTGCGAGGTGCCTCCTGCCTGACCTGTATTAAAAAAGAGGGCTTTCAAGACCAGGTAGCACGGCTCTTTTCAGTTTGTCACGTGCAGGCTGCAAACCTTACTCGCACTGGAAAAGGTTGGAGGAATGCGGGTTTTGAGCAGTGGACAAACTATCTGATTCCTTCTCCTCCTTGGGGATGGTCTGTGGAAGGCGGCTGCAGGAGGAGGGAGGCAGGGTGATAGGGCCGGGGAAACCAGGGGGATCCAGGAGAAGGCTGCTGCGTGCTTGGCAGTTTCTCGGTGATGAGAGCTCCTTTTTATTTTTTATTTTGCAACAGGGTCTTTTGCATTGCCCATGTGATCTTCTGTGATCTTCCTGCCTCAGCCTCCTGAGGAGCTGGGATTACAGGTGTGCATCAGTACACATGGCCAAACATTCACTTTTTAGTTTGTGACCACAAAGCTCCAGAAATCTAGAAACCTAAAGGTGAGCTCTTCTGTAGCTATGTGTGACCATGGCAGTGTAAAGGATAAAGAAATTACATAAAGGCAAAATTTATTTCAAGCACAGAAAAGCCTAGAGTTGCTCATCCAAAGTCTCAGGAAGACAGCCCCAACCTGAAAGCTCCATGATTTTTTATTGATAACTCGAGGACATGAGAATAAAGATACAGAAGAGAAACATTTGCGCATTTATGTAGGACTTCTGGTCAGGGGATGGGAAAGGAGTGAGACGGTTTGCTCTGTGACAGTGTTGACCTAATTTAAGCAGGTTTAGTGGGTAGGAAACTTATGAGAGGGCAGGAGGAACTCGATGGCCAGAAGAAACATCTCTGAGAATTACTTCTTATTGATTCTGCTCAGCTGATGTCGTTGCAGATCTATTCTAATCTTTAGCCATGCAATCCAGGAGCCTGGGTTCCAAGGTCCCCTTCTGTTTACACTCATTTCAATCACTCCTCTGGTCAGAGTGCTCCACAGTTCCCTCCATTTTTTGTTTTATAACCAAGATTTAGCAGAAGAGAGAGAACAGAGAAGAGGGGTATTGGACTTGGTGTAAGACGGTCATTATGGCTTCCGCATGGAGGTTCCTTTGGGACAGCATACCGAGTGCCTTTAGGACCACAAGAAAGTAGAGAAAAAAGATTATTCCAATAGCTGTAAGAATACAAATACAAAGTTTGCAACTAGAGAACCAGTTTTTAGGAGCTATTAGTCAATATCATTGAGATGATCTAGAGGTATGCTGTGAGACTCCATTTAAAGTTTATGAAGTCGAGCTTGAAGTCTCTTTTGGAGATTAGCAATATTTCTGTCCAGATTTGTGTGAATGCACCGTGGAGAAAATGTGGAACCTCCTCCTAAGGTTCAGAGTCATCAAAAGGAATAGAAGTAATTCACATGGCGTGATACTCAGTATCATGATTAAGCCTTCCACGTGTCCATAGGGCCTGCTGATGTTTGCCAAGCCAGCTGACAGCAGCCCCAAAGGTCAAGTATTTGTAGAATTTCTTTATCAGTGCTATTTAATTAATAAAGTAATTCTGAGGTAACATTTTGACAATGGCCACTCATGGTCTGAATAGTTTGGACAGAGTGAATCATAACCACCATGTGGTTGCCACTGTAATGGTCAATGTAGTAGCTGCAATAATAGTTGGAATTGAAAGCCCAGAAAACATTTTTGTCTGATATGTTCAAGTACAGAGGTAATTTTTAAAAAATTTTAAACTGTTCACGAATTTTTACCATTCTCTCTGAAATTCCAGACTTCTCCTATCTTCTATTTTTAAGTTAATTTTATTGGTGTATTTTAGATATACATAATGATAACATTCATCATATGGAATTTCTACCTGTACATGATATATCTTGATTCTTCTTTTTCCAGTTTTCTTCCCCTCCCTTCAATTCTTCTTCCCCTCTTTATCTACAAAAACTCTATTTCTATTTTTTAATTCTATTCTATTTTTTTCTTGTCCCTTCCTTCCTTTCTCCTTCCTTCATCCCTAGTTCCCCTTCCCATTTGAACATTTTCTTCCTATTTTATAATATCTATTATACATTTTGGTCTTATTTATACTTTTGGTTTCTCATACAGAGAAACCATATGATATTAGAACATGTGTGTCCATTTTATTTCACCATAACCCCTGAAAGGGGATAGACAGGCTCTGATAGTAAAAGAAGTGTTACTGGAGAAGGGTGCTCACAATCTCCCCAGGTGATTACATCAAATCCAGAAGATGTAAGTATATGTACCCAATATGCCATGACACTTGCATTTGGTGTACAGCTAAACAGAAGCTTAATAAAAAGGAACACTTTTATCTTTGCCACATTAGAATTCTAGGTGACTTTTGCTGTCATTGCCAAGAAGAAATTTTCTAGGGTGAAAGGAATGTCAGAGCTCTGCGGTGTTTGTTTGGCTTCAGCAATGAGTTGTTTAATCTCTCCCCATCCCAAGAGGGGGTTGAAGCACCATCTCCTGTAACTCAGGGATAGAGCTACTTCTCTCCTGGTCCCACATGATATGGATGAACAGCATTTGTGAGAACAAAAAGAGGACCTGTGTGTTATACACAGGTGCATATCCCTCCCCCAGGTTAATAATTCTGTTGGGCCTATCCATTGTGGGCCCAACAATGCATGATGGAAAAACCCCAATGGTTTTGGCCTGTCTTTTGTGGAAATAAAGTATTTCTCTACACTGTGAAATCTTCTCCTTTTTGTTTTAATAATTGGGCCTTAAGAGCTTATTAACTCTTAAGGGTTATGAGTTCTGTAGGGTTATGAGGTATATCTATGACACGGGTAGTATACAAAGATGAAAGAAAGTTTGAAGAGAGTAGGAGGTGTAGGCAGGGCTGTTATTAGTTTTAACTTGTAAGAGTAATAAAAGCTTGAGAGAAAATGACATGTGAAATGTATTGCAGTTTTATTGGGTTGTAAAGAGGCATATATATAACCAGAGTAGGTATGAGACTTGGATAAAGTTGTTTACCGAAAGATTTATAGTGAGTCACATCCATTTGCCAAATTTCATTACTTTTTAAATGATTGGTATTACCTCTATATAGGAGCAGACTTCATACCCTTTGTCAGTCAGGGCAGGTGTAAATAATGTCTTGGACCTTTGTATAAGATTAAAGAAACAAATGAGTGCTTAGCTACTTGGTGAAAAACTTGATGTGAAGAAAGAGCATCCTCTCAAGAGGTAAAAAAGCATAACCAGAGTGTCTGAATGAGTGTTGCCTTCCACTAAGGGGCCATGGAGATCAGAAGGAGAGCTTATGTAAGTAATATAAAAAGGTGCAATATGGTGTCTAATCAAGTGTTGCAAGTGTGTAAGCATGTGAAAGAGAAATTTGTCATTACCCTTAAGAAAAAGGGCAGTTTCAATAACCTGTGGGGTCCCACAACATAAGCTGAATCAGTGACAATATTGAAGGTGTTGATTAGGAAACTGTTATTGTTTTATAAGTCATGGTTGTCTTAGAAGTGGAATCTCTGTAGAATGTTAACAGGTAACAGTTACAAAACTTTATAGAGAAAACGAGATCAAGTGTAACATATTAGCATAACAATAATGATGACATTATATTAAATGACATGAAGAAAATTTTATCTAAATTAGTTGTTTTAATGGAATGTCATTTAAGAAGAATATATTGGTCTATAGATGTATTTTATGTGACACTGTTTGGACTGTGTAGTGTGGGAGTATTGTTAAGTATTGTAACATATATATATATCTCATATACATAAAATTATATAAACATAGGTCTTGAAAAAGTATTTATATCCTTTGGCTGGCTGTCCTATGTTGGATTGATGTATAAATTTTATTACCAGTGGCTGGAACACAAGTAAGGGAAAGTCAGATATTAGAGTTTAAAAGCATAAAATCATAAAGAGTTTTAATCTAGAAGTTTCTAATATTATAAGATGGCTATTAGCTTTGTGTTTTCAAAGATCTATACATTTGGGAAATATAAATAACTTTAATATAATATGAAGCCAGCAATAATGAATGTTACAAACCAGGTTAGAATTCAGCTTCATCTTGTTGTTTTCATTAACCTGTTTAGGTGTCTCCAGTAGTTATGCAGAAAAGCTCATGTTTAATGTTAATGCAAGGCATGCGAGTTAGAACCTTCAGCTGAAAGTATTAGACTACAGAGAAGAGCTTAGACCTGAGAAAGAGTGACTAATGAGAGTCAGGGGCATAGCGCCCTAATCGTTGAGAAATTAGGAGCTTTTTGTAGGATTAGTTTGGACTCAATCAAACCAACAAGAGCAAAGCTTAAAAGGACCACATATTTATTTTTATAAACTGTATCCTCCACAAACCTTTTTTCTACCTACTTGGATGTTCTAGTTTTGCCACTATTTCTCTTTTTTCCCCCTTGTGTTAGAGCAAGAACTGCATCATACAAAATCCTATTACATCAAAAATATATCTCCATACTTATAGCTGTCTTTATAATCTCTTCTTGAATAAAATAAAGTACTATATTTCTGTAATATTCCTAGCAGCTGCCTCTTGGACTTCAAAGTGCCCTTTTCTTTTCCCTTTTTGCTGTGTTCTCGGTTGTTACAGTGTAAATTTCACTATCTGTCAACAACTCTCAAATTAGCCTTGTACCCCTGTCTTTATTGAAGCAGCAGAAGAACAAATTAACCCTGTAATATTAGTCTAAGAATTTAATTTTTATAGGTCTAAGAATTTAAATCATTTCTTGTGATTTAATATTAAATTAAAGCTATAAAGAAAGATAAACTCAAGGCTTTTATAGGTAAGTAGATGCAACTAGAGAACATACTCATAAGTGAAATAAATCAGACCCACATGTATAAACATCACATTGTCTCCCTAGTGTAAAAATCTGAAAGAGTAAATAAAATCTGAAAGATACAATAGCTATTGTGAAAGGGAAAGAAACTTCTCAAAAGGAAAGAACAACTGGGATAAGAAAAAGAAGAAAAGAAAGAAACAAGGAAGGGAAATACACACACACACACACACACACACACACACACACATACCACAACACACACACACACACACACACACACACACACAGGATAGCTAAGATAATTGTACTGCTGGTTTCTATTGGTTTATTGAAAATAACAGTTAATGCTTTCTTTTTTTGACCAACTTTGTATGCTTATATCTGGTAATCTGAACAACTATTTGATGACAACAATATGCAATATAACAACCATTGTTGAATTCATATAATGTTGTTTTTTGAAATTCTGTGTCATTTCTAATTTTTATTATTTTTTTACTCTCTTTAAAATAAAAATTAAAAAAATAGCAAGAGACCACAAAAAGTCAATCCCCTATAGACCAAAAGATCAATAGAACAGACTACAACATGCAGAAACACTCTAGACATACTCAGTCACTTTATCTTTGACAGTGGAGCAAATACTTTCACTGGAAGAAAGATATCTTCTTTAAGAAGTAGTGCTAAAAAATTGGCTCTCTACATGCTGAAGATTAAAGCTATACTGTACACTAAACTAAAATAGAAATGGATCAAAGATCTAAATATTAATACAGAAACACTAAATCTGCTGGAAAATAGAATAGGTAGAACTCTTAAAGACATTCATGTAGGCAAAGACTTTATGAACAAAATCCTAAATACACAGAAAATATCAAAAAGAATCAACAACTGGGAATTCATCTTATTGAAAAGCTTTTCACAGAAAAAGAAATCACTAACAAGGTGAAGACATAGCTGCAGTGTGGGCAAATTTTTTTGCCTCTAGCCAGAGGACTAATATCTAGAAAATATAAAGAACTAAAAAAAAAATCAGACCCCCAAATTTAAAGACCCAGTTCACATATGGGCTTCTGGAATGGATAGACACTTCTCAGATGAAGACATGCAAATGCAAAATAAATACAGGAAAAAATGTTCAACATCACAGGTCATTTGAGAGATGCAAATTGAAACAACACTGAGATTCCATCTCTCTCCAGAAAAAAGTAGCTTTCATCAAGATATTAACTAATAACAAATACTGACAGTGCTGTGGAGAAAAGGTACCCTTCTCCACTGTTGGTGGGAGTGTAGACTGGTGCAACCACTGTAGAAATCAGTGTGGAGATTCCTCAAAAAAACCCTGGGATTAGAGGTTCCATTTGGCCCAGCACTTCCTTTCTTGGTATATTCCTGAATGAATGAAAAGCATCATACCACAAAGGTATATATCCTCTCATGCTTATAACAGCACAGTTTATAATGGCTAAGTCTTGGAAACAACCCAAATGAATGGATAAAGATGTGGTTTTCTTCCCAGTGGAGTACTACTCTGCCATAAAGAATGGTAACCTTGAGAGATTTTTAGCTAAATGGATACACTTTGAGTCCATAATCTTAAGTGAGATAAATCTTACATAGATGGTCAAATAGCACGTGATATCTCTGGTGGGAGAAACAGAAATTATAAATAAGGACCAAAATGTATAATATTATTGGGAAATGGGAAGAAAATATTCAAATAAGATGTGAAACAAGGGAGGAGGGAGGGTGAAATTAAAGAAGGGACAATGCAAAAAGAGAATAGAAGAAAAAATCGAAATAAATCTTTTGTAAATAGGGAGGGGAAGAAGAGTTGAAGAGAGGTGAAAGAAATGGGGAAAAAAGAAGAATTAAGATATATCATATATAGGTACAAATTCCCTATGATGAATGTGATCTTTATATGTATCTAGATGCACCAACAAAATAAAAATAAAGAATGGGAGGGAGGGAGAATCCCAGAACAGCTGTTGTTAGAGTTTGGAGGTATGAAAATCCCTGGCAGATGTGAGAAATGCTGATATAACAGAAGTTCTGAAAAGAGCCAGTTCTTAATTTTTTTAGAAGCAGTGCTGAGACCAAAGTCCTAGAGACCAAAGGGAATGATGGAAGGTCTTGGAGTGGAGGCAGGTAATGCTGCAGCCTGTGGTCTGAGACACGAGAGTAGAATTCTGCAGACCACTGCTGCCAGCCCTGCACCAAGCCATCCACTATGTGCATCAGGCCCAGTGAGAGTAGTGATGGGTGTCCCAATTTAGAGCTCTCTTCCCATCAGTGCCATCTGAAAGATGACATCACCTCATGAGCTGGGGCACCCTGACATGTCTCCAAGCTGCAGTCCATGCTGCTACACAATGGAGTTCATGGGGATAGAATGAGTGCATGATAAACAGGGTAGGAGCTGCAGAGAGGTAGTGAATGCCCCTACCGACTACTGGTGAATTGAAGACTCATGGATAATGTGGTTATATGGGTGAATTCCTTTAATCCCATTGAGGAACACTGTGTAGCAGATTTTTTGAAAGACATAGGTCAGTTAAAATCTCTGAGTCACAGAAACCTGCTAAATTCTGACTCAAGTTTGGTAGCAACTAAACTTTCATTTTTATTTATTTTATGTGGTATCTTATTACAGGGCATTCTGTAATTCCTAGATGAAAACCAAACCATATAAAACTGGGTGGAAGAACAGTCAAGTCTCCTATCCTGCCTTGCTTCATTTCTAGGACTAATAAGTATTTGTCACATATAAAGGTCCTTAAAGACTGTGCCTGATAATGCAAGTACGAGTTCTGTGCTGAGTCCTGGGTTGGTAATTTCTTGTCCCACCCAACTGAAATGATGCCGATTGACTAGAGAGCTGGGTGAGACCTTAGTTCCTTTATTCACCTTCAGCAGACATTCTCTTCTTCAGTGGGTTTCATCCCCTGCGTAGGGCAGAGACATCACACCTCCTGTGGCTGCCAGCCAGTGGTGGGAGTGAGCACTGGCTCTGGACCTCTCCTCTCTCATGGAGCTGTAACACTAAGGACAGAAGCAAGCATTACAAGAGATGGTGTGTGCAGAGTGCTGAGCACAGGGCCCTGCACACAGCGAGTATCCTCAGGTCGGTGAAGCAGGAGAGGTCACATGGCTGCTCCCATGCCATGTGGGCACAAGCTAGGACTATGTGTTCTGAGGGGGAGAAATAATCTGAGGGCCCTTGACCAAGCAGTGTGGGGTCCGACACATGCATCACGTGTGCACACAGTGTGGAAGTGTGCAGAGCTACAGCAACCTGCATGTCGTGTCCACTTGGTTTCCCAGTCTGTTGGTCAGGCAGCCTGTGAGTCTCAAAGAGGGTTGGCATGATCTCCCCAGACGCACACACTGTCTCTTTCTTTCTGTGTTTCTGTCCCTCTACCTGTCTCCCTCTTCCCATGTGTATATATTTCTCTGTCCTAACCAGAGTGCCTGTGGGTGCTCATTTGGATTCAGATTATCTGTATGGGGTATAGGGGATTTTGCAGCTTGATGGCAGATTTGGGGAGTCCCGAGTGCTTCCCAGGGAGCCTGGATGTTGGGAGGGGTCCTGTGAGTGAGGAAGCAGTCATTAGTAGTCCATCAGAGGTCCCAAATGTTACATGCTTAGCTTGTCAGCAATGCTGCACCAGGTCTTGAGAAATGGCGAACCGTTCTACTGCCAAGTAGTTCAGTTCAAACAACACATCTCAGTAGTTGTTTTTCAAACAATATATGCAATGGCTTCCTGGAAGGATGTCTGTCCACCCTAAGCACAGACATCTTCTCAGTCCTGGAATGCTGCCACCCACACTTTCCCTTCCACACCAACTCACACAGAGTGTTGCTTTTTCTCACAGCACCTGCCAAGGATGGGACTTCACACAGATTGATGTGACTGGAAGGAAAGCAGTGTGATCCGCGTTGATCTGTGCACTGCACTGGGCCAATAGCTGTGTGATGCGGGAGAGGTCGGACAGTGTTGTCCATGCTTATGTTGCTGTGCCAGTGAGTTCCTCATGGAGCTTGGGAACCATGCAGACAGTTTGGGAACCATGAGCTCTAGTAGATGGTGAATGATTTGCCCTTAGCACCCCTAGACTTACATCTGCCTCTGTTTGCCTCAGTTCAACCTTGTTTGTGATCGGAAGCACCTGAAGCAGACCTTGCAGTCGGTGTTCATGGCTGGATTTCTTGCTGGGACCTTCATCTTCGGGCCCCTCAGTGACCGGTATGCATGTTGACCAGCTTGCCATTTATTTATAACACTCCTTGTGCAGGCCCACATTCTCCCATGCTCCTCACACTGACTTCCAGGATAACACTCAGTTCTCTCACCCTCAAATGGGACTGCCAGGGAGGGGCCATGTCTCCTGTTGGACATAGATCTCAGGCAGGCCTGCCTGGGTCTCCCTGGCTCTTGCCCCAAGAGTGCCCCTACCTGCACCCATCTGCCTCTTTGTTACCTCAGGATTGGTCGAAGAGTCTGTATCCTGGTGCAGCTGCTCCTGATTGCCATCGTGGGGCTGGCCACAGCCTTTGTGCCCAGCTTTGAGCTCTACATGGCTCTGTGTTTTTCTCTGGCTACTGCTGGTGCTGGATGTATGTTAAGCATTGTTGTCCTGAGTGAGTATCCGGATCCTGGAACCTTCAGTTCTCTGGAACCTGGCCTGCTTACAGTCTCTAAACTTCCCTCAGGGATTCAAATAGGCACCCCTCTACATATGAAGTCTTTATAGTCCTCTGTGTGGACTGAGATCATAGCCTACCATAAAGGCTAGGGGGCACCTGGGAGTGAGTGAGCAAGTGTGGCTTAGCCTCAGTCTCTCTGTTCCCACAGTTTCAGAGTGGGTCGGGCCCAAGTGGAGGACTCTTGCTATAGCTATGACCCAGATCAGCTTTGCCTATGGGCAGATGATGGTAGCTGGAATTGCCTATGGTGTCTGAAACCAGAGATTCTTGCAAATTGCTGGCTCAGCTCCTATTTTCCTGCTCTTCTTCTACTTCTGGTGAGAAGACATGTGCCGGGAGGAGATGGTGCTTAGTCAGCTGTGCTATGAGGATGGGGTGCCGCCCTCACTTTCACCATATGTTCTGGGTGGTCAGAGGCTGCTGCACAACAGGCAGCCTGTGAGGGCTGGTTGTGGGGCTCAGTGTTCCCTGGAATGGCTGGGAAGGCCCCACAGCACTCTGGACCCCAAGGTCCCAGTCATTCCTGGCCCGCAGGCTTCTGCCAGAATCTTCCTGGTGGCTCCTCATCCAGGGGAAGTTGGAGCAGGCCAAACAACTGCTCAGGAAGGCAGCCTTGGTCAACAGGCGGGAGCTCTCCACAGAGCTCCTGAGCCAGGTACCTGCAGCAGGCCCAGGCCCAGCCCTGCCCCAGACCTGCCCTTCTCAGATCTTCCCTGGCCCCTCACTCTGCGTCTCCTTCCAGCTGCTCCCAGAGGAGAAAGGCGCCTCGGGTAATGCCTTAGATCTTTTCAAACATCCCTGTCTGCGGAAGGTGACCCTGATTCTCATCTGTGTCTGGTAAGTTTCCAGGGCCCACGGCCTCTGCATGGACAAAGCCAGATGGCTCCTTCTTCCCTCGTGTGTGTCATGCCATGGTGTGCTGGTGGCCCTCAGGCCATGGTGTTGTCAGCCCAGAAGTGCCAGTGTCTCCTGGTGTGGTGCTGACCAAGGTAGCCTCTTTCTCTGGGGGTAATGGTGTTGAGCAGCCAGCAGTGACATGGACCCTTGGACCCTTTGTAGGTTTGTGGACAGCCTGGTGTACTATGGCCTTAGCTTCCAAGTGGGGGAATTTGGCCTGGACATCTACCTGACACAGCTGGTATTTGGAGCAGTTGAAGTGCTTGCCTGCCTTTTTGTCATCTTAATGTTGGAGAGGTTGGGCCAAAAGTGGAACCAGTGTGGGACGCTGATTGTGGGTGGTGTCATGTGTATCTCCACTGTCTTCATCCCTTCAGGTACTAGACAGGCTGTTTACCACGCATCCCCACCCACCTCAGCCCAGGGCCAGTCCAATGGCCACTGTTCCCATGTCAGGAGTAAGGGTTCCCCAAGGTTTGGGTCCTTAGGGGTGAGGGGCGGGGTACACAGGGAGATGGACCATCCACTCTGTGTGTGACTGACCAGCATCTTCCACCAGATCAGCCCATGGTGGTCACCGTGCTGACTGTGCTGGGAAAGTTTGCCACAGCTGCCAGCTTTACTGTCTCCTATGTGTACATGGCTGAGGTCTTCCCCACCGTCATCCGGTAAGAGCTGCTAGCAAGATTATTCCTCCTCTGACCCCGGTACTTGGATTTTGACCATGACTATGCTGCCCTTACCACCAGTCTACAAAGAGGTCATGAAGCTGGCTGTAGGGATGGGCAACTAGAAATCTAGTGCAACCCCCAAGTCTTCCTCATCTGGATTAAGTATGGATATAAAAGTTCACCATGCTCTAGCTGTGTCAGGTACAAATGTCAGATATGTGTAAAAGTGAATGGTAAGAAGAAGGGACACTCAGGTAGGAAGAGTGAGGACAAGAGGTACAGCCTTTGTCTGAGCTGTGACAGCTGAGCAGGAGCATAGCAAGCAGCGAGACCTGGAGGTGGGAGGAGCATGAAGGAGCAGAGAACAGGAGCTCTGGGTGGGCCAGTGGGGACTGGAGACCCTGCAGGCCTTTTGGGGTCTCAACAGGGATCTCTCGGTGAATCTGTGGCTTAGGGCAAGGCCAGGTCTGCTCACCTTGTGCTGGCCTTCCCCAGGCAAACGGGCATGGGGCTGGTGAGCATCTTCTCAAGGATCAGGGGCATCCTCACACCACTTGTCCTCCTGTTGGGCAACTACCACGTGGCCCTCGCTATGATCATCTTCGGCAGCACCCCCATTGTGGCAGGGGTGCTCTGTGTCCTGCTGCCAGAGACATGTGGCAAGAGCCTGAAAGACACCATCCAGGACCTAGATCAGCAGTCCCATCCAGGGTAAGCAGTTTGTTCTGATTCTCAGGTGGGTGACTCATTTTCTAAAGGCCTAGGTCTCTATCTCACTATTAGTGCATTGCTGCTTAGAGACTAATATGGATTCATTGGAACCACAGATATCTGTCAGGCTTTCAATCAGAACCTCCTTTCTTTTAGGAGAGTAGTGGTGAGGAACATGGTCATGAGATCCATTCT
Organism: Chinchilla lanigera; assembly: GCF_000276665.1. Classification (NCBI taxonomy): domain Eukaryota; kingdom Metazoa; phylum Chordata; class Mammalia; order Rodentia; family Chinchillidae; genus Chinchilla; species Chinchilla lanigera. The sequence goes on from NW_004955427.1 coordinate 25,743,350, forward strand.
AGAGCAGTCAGTTACAGCTTTCTGTTCTCTCTAGGTCTTTGCATACAGAGACACCAACAAAAGAAAAGTAGCCTGATGGAGATGACTACCAAGCAGACCTCAGAAGGACTTAAATTAATCAATTGGCTTTTCATGTGCACTTGTGAATCTGTCCAAGGCCTAGGCTCCTTGTCTGGAAATGGTGGACTTATAGTAAGTGAACCTCTGTGAGTCACTAATCCCTACTAAAACCTGTAGTGGCAGATGAAGCTGGAAATCCTCAAAGGATAAGATAAGATCACAGTCAAGGATACCTGGCTCCAATCTCAACTACATAAAGACCATAGCCTCAGGCATCTCACTTCTGGGTGGATTAATTTAATGCCTTACTTGGAGAAGTCATTGAGTGACTCTACCCTTGTTGAATACTCCCCTCCCTTCTGATAACCAAATAAATATGGGCCACCCAGAGAAGGTCTTGGTCTTAGCCATAAGAGAATCTCAAATTCAGTGAGAGAGCTTTGATCCTCTTGGAGCCCTAAAATCTTTCCATTTGCCTCTTTTTATTTAGCCTTTGCCATACACTCATTTGAGAGATTGGACATGATCAGCCTGCAATAATTAAGGGATATTAATCTGATAACTGGTGCCCCAGAACAGGGACATATAGTCCTTGGACTGGAAATTTTTAGCCTGATTGAGTAAGTCTATGTACAATAGAAAGTATGGGAGGTGGCAAAAGCCTTTACAGGTCAAAATATTCACCAGGGATGCCTGGAGAAAGGAGGGAAGAGAAGTATTCCACGAGGAATAGGGGTAAGTCTTCCCACTGTGAATTAGCTATTTCTATCTCGAAGTAAAATGGGCCAAAAATTTTCAACCAAAGAGCAAAAATACATAAAGTTGCTCCAAGGTTTCTTTAAATGCTCAGGGGCTCATGTGCCAAGAAAAGACCTAACAAAAATGTCACAAGAGGTAACAAAATAGAATTCATTGTTTCCTCAGACAGGCATTGTAGATAATGATGATTGGGAAAGAGTTGGAAAAAAATCTTAGAAAGCTATGTAATACAGGAAAAATCATTTCCCCTGAGATATTCTCAATTTAGAACCTAGTTTGTTCAATTTTAAATTTGTTGCAGAACTTATAGTCAATAGCTTCTGACTCAGATATAGAGAAAACAGAAGAGCACCTGGCAGAGACACCTAGGCAGGAGCAGGGGTGTATCAGTCAGGGTTTACTAGATGAACAGATATAATACAAGATAAACAAATGTACAAGAAATTACAAGTTTAGCTTACAATGGTCAGCTACAGAGTTGGATGAGGAAGCATGCAGTGGGTGTCTGCACTCTGGAGATTGAAGAGCCCAGCCCCAGGCCTGGAGCTCACTGCAGTGTCCATGCAAGTCCATACAAAAAGGCTGATGGGTCTGCTACGGAATGCTGAAGAATCTATGATGAAGGCTGGAGAGCCTACACCAGAAGGCTGAAGAGTCCCAGATGGAAGCCCAACAGTCTGCACCAGAAACCAGGAGACGACCAAGCTGAAGGCAAAGACTGGAGCTTCTCCAAAGAACCAGCAGCCAGTCCTTCCTCAATTCCTTTTTTTTTAAATTCAGTCTACCTGATCTGGGGGGATGGGAGTGGTCCTCTACACCCACACCCTCTGCATGTGTTCCTCTAGCACAGGCTTAGGATGAACACAAAGTAAGCACCCTGGCTCCCTTCTGAGTCACATAGTTAACCTTCTAAACTTCTCAAATTAACACAATAAACAATATCCAAGAAGGGTAAAGGCGTGTCCTTTTCACCCCAAGATGCAGAAGTGCTGAGTCACTTAGCCAAAGCTCTAGACTCCCCAAGTTGACACAATGTATCAACCATAACACAGTGTATCAACCATAACAAGGGGCCTTTCAAAAGAACATCCCATATGGCTCTATCTAGTAACTTACAGATTTTAAAGGAATAAGCAATCACAAGAGGAGAAATCATTGGCACCCCTACTTGCTTCCCAGTTGGAACTCAGCAAAATGATTGTAATGAGGAGACTGTTTCTCATTTGACTTTTGAAATTCAGACGCTGAAGAATTTTAAACAAAGTGTTGTCGATACTGGGGTTCAGAGCCCATTTACAGCAGGAGTTCTACAAAATGTTTTGGATGCATCAGTTGACACCATATATCAAGCATCTAGCACAAACATGACTGCTCCTGCTCAATTTCTTCATTTTGATGTACAGTTTAAAAGTCTTATTTCAGAGCACACTTATAGAAACAGATCCTAATCCATGTCCACAAATAAATGAGGAGATGCTTTCTGGGACAAGTTGCTATGCATTCCTTGGGGATCAGCTCTGATGTCCTGATGAGCTATACTCACAATTGGCAGACTTACTAAAAAGGGCATGGGTAACTATTCCATAGGATGGGACTCCTGTGCAATCCTTCTTCTATATGCTTCAAGGCCCTAAGGAACTCTTTACTCAATTCATGGCTAGATTACAAGAAGCTGTTCACAGACAGGTTTCAAGCACACAAGCTGTGGACTTTCTAATTTTACAATTGGCATATATAAATGCTAATTGAGACCCCAAAGAGGCTTTAAATCCTGTAAAACCAACGAATGATCTGACAGCATATATTTGAGCTTGTCAGGATATTGGACCTGAATCATATAAGACAATCATGATGGCTCAGGTTATGGCTGGTTTTAATACTACAGGAGGGTGTAATATAAAATGTTTTAAGTGTGGAAAAATGGGACATATTAGAAAAAATATTAGTTTTTGCTGGATCTAATGGGACAGTAGCTGCGACTTCAGCAGGTCTAGGGAACAGAGGGTTTGGGTCCCACACCTGGACCTCTCTGAGATGCCAAAAAGGGAGACATTGGGCCAGATACTGTTATTCTAAAATCCATAAGGATGGTACATGTATGTCAAAAAACAAGAAAGGGCCTTTCCTCTGGCTGGCCAAACAATAGAGAAAATATAACTTGTGAGTCAGAACATCAGTCAGCTTTATCCAGCGCAAACACATCAGCAGTTTCAACAGCAACATCAAAGGTGGCTTCCCAGAATGATACAAATTCCCTCACCAGGGGAACAATACAAAGTATTGGATTGGATCTTTCTGCAGCTTGCAGTGTCATTCTTATCAGAGGTGACAAACCTATCTCAATTCCCACAGGAGTTTGGGGTCCACCACCTGAGGGAACAGTTGGTTTTGGACTGGGAAAGGGTGATCTAAATTTAAAAGGAATAACTATCATGCCTAGTGTGATTGATGGTGATTGTCAAGAGGAAATACAAGGTTTTGCATGTGCCGTGGATCTCTGGATTTTTGGACAAGAGAAAATGTGGCACAACTGATTTTGTTCCTATAGATAAACCTTCCTTTGTTAAATATAGACAGTTCATGAGGGAACAAGACCCTCAGAGCTTAACTACAAAAGGAGAAATTTATTTTACACAAGAAGTAACTAAAAATAAGCCTATGTATTTTATAAAGACCAATGGAAAATGCTGTGAAGGTCTAATAGATACTGGTGTAGACATGCCTGTACTTGCATTAGAATAATGGCCCACCACATGGCCAACACAAAGGGCCCTTTCTCCTTAATAAGACAGGGATCCCCTCAGCAGGTACTACAAAGCACCTCATCCCTGCTTTATGAAGAGCCAGATCAGCAAAAGGGATTCTTTTTACTATGTGGTACCTATTCTGGTCAGCTTGTGGGGAAGAGATTTGCTACAAAGGCGGAAATTAGTATTGACTAATGATTCTGATTGTAACTTTAAACAAACAAATTCTGATTCTAAAATTAAACAAGTAGATTCAAATCCTAAAATTAGACAAATGATGATTAACATGGGATATCAAGAGCATACAGGTTAAGAAAGAACTTACAGGGAATTAAACAGCCAGTAAGGACTACACCCAAGAATGACAGGTGTGGTATTGGATATCAAAAGGTATTTTTAATGAGAGCCATTATGCTTCTTCCTCCAAAACAGCTCTGCCTTTAAAATGGAAAACTCAGGAGCTTGTTTGAGTAGATCAGTGGCCCCTTAATAGTGAGAAACTCATCCAGCTACACAAAGTAGTTGAAGAACAATTTCAGCTAGGACATTTAGAACATTCAGTTAGTCTATGGGATACTCTTGTCTTTGTTATTTCGAAGGAATCAGGCAAATGGAGGTTATTGCCAGATTTAAGAGCTGTAAATCCTTCCTTACTTCCTATGGGGGTGCTGCAACCAGGATTGCCAAACCCAAGTGCAGTTCCCAGAGACTGGCCCCTCATCATATTGGATTTAAAAGATTACTTCTTAAACATTCCTCTTTTTCCTGCAGATAGACAGCATTTTGCCTTTTGTGTACCTAGCTTAAACTTTAAAGAGCCAATGCAGCACATTGCTTCAAGGAATGCAAAATAGTCCAATTTTGTGTCAGCTGTTTGTACTACAGTCGTTATAGACAGTTAGACGAACCTATCCTTCTGCATACATAATTCATTATATGGATGATATCTTATTGGTAGCTCCAATTAAAGAACAATTGTATGACTCCTTTTGCAGAAACAAAATGAGATTTAACATCCTTTGGTCTCTGCATTGCTCTGGACAAAGCACAATTATCCAGTCCTTTTTGTTACCTGGGAACACTAGTGAGTAACAGCAGTAAGGCCACAAAAGCTACAGATTAACTGAGATCATTTAAAAACTCTAAATGATTTTTAAAAGTTAGTAGGAGACATAAACTGGGTGAGGCCAAAATTAGGTATTGCTACTTATCAATTAAAACATTTATATAACACTTTACAGGGAGATCCAGGTATTGATTCCTCTTGTAGTTTATCTGCTGAGGCTCAAAAGGAAC
>NW_004955427.1:25775032-25777598 GCF_000276665.1 Chinchilla lanigera
CTCACACAAGGCTTTAGAGGTAGCCCTCCATTGTTTGGGCACTATAAAAAGACTTCAGGAATTTAGATCTTCAACAGGGAACCATTGTACAGTATGTAGATGCTTTTTAAATTTGAAGCCCAAAGTGGGAGCTATCCTATCATAATACTATTTAGACCCTCAATATTTTAACTAAGAAGGGACATAAACTCTCAAACAAAGGGGCTCAGGCATCCCTCTAGAATGTCGTATATTTTGGATACATACATTCTTACACTGGGGAAACAACAGATGTCTTAGGACTGGATCTAGGCTATATGTGATGTGGGGTACCCTGTAACTAAACAACAGCTTTATTCCTTCCTGAGAATGGCCAGTTTTCCTGGATTTAGAGCTCTAACTTTGTACTAATGGTAAAACCTGTATATGATTCTATCAAAAGTCCTGCCTCTGTGCCCCTAAAATAGACAAAGGTGACTGACAATCTCTTTTCAGAAATAAAATATACTCTTGCTCAGGCTTCAGCACTGGTAATACCTGACTTAAGAAAACCCTATCCCTTTTGATATTGGAAAAGAGAGAAATTGCTTTTGGTGTCACAGGCCAAAGGCTGGAGCAACAATTCCTGCTAGTGTCATACTTTTCAAAAAAGTTAGCTGGAGAGGCTGCCTGAAGGTAGTAACAGTTACAGCTATGCTAACAGCAGAAGCTGTTAAATGCTAACTTTGGGGGGAAAACTAGAAGCTCTGACTACCTTGACTATCTATCATGTAGTTGTGAAAGGTGACTTGTGGTTGACAGGGGAACTGTTTATTAGTTGAGGCATTATTGAAAGGTGGTGCTGAAGAGTTTAGTATATCATACTGAGATATGGTTTTGTCAATTTTTCCACTTAATAAATGAAAAGACACCAGATTTTGGGACTACACATCAGTGTCACTATCTGAAATGAGAATTTCTATTGCCCTAGTATATATTGGCAGAATCTGAGCAAAAGGAACAAGTTCCATGCTATCTGATAGTAGGAGGTTCATTTTACAAAACATCTACATTACAAAGGCACAGATTGAGTCACAAAAAGGGTATACTACAGAGGAAAAATCCTGCTGTGCTGCTGCATTTCTAGAATTCTAGGCCCTATTGGAATTTCTATCTTCACTGGCTGAAAGAAAAATCCGGACTTTGCCTTCTCAGTCTTTAAAATATCAATGGGGGGATGGATGGTTATGTTCCTTAATGAGGACTTTGGTTGAAAGAAGATACTACCTCTGACTTGATCAGGATAAGCCTATAGAAAAGGGCAATTCTCCCACCGGGACATAAGCTCCTATGGCAAAGGCAGGAGGTGAGAACAGCAAGAAATTGAGATTCTGAATCACAGACTGTGTGTGACACAGCAGGAAATCTGATGTGTATTATAAAACTGGTTGCTTACCAGTTTATAAAATCTGGCCTAGTTCTGGACTAATGAAAGGCTCATTCGATTTTTGTCTGGGATTCCAGTAAAATAGTAAAATGAAAAAAATCTTGAGACTTACATGTATTGCTAGCTTGAGGGTTTTCATAGAAATCACAATTTTTAATGACTCAGAAAATATATTAGGGGAAACCCTCTTTACAGACCCCCTTCTGTGCCTCTCAGACAGAAACTTTTTCTCCCAATAAATGCTTGCTACCCTTTCTGAGACAGGGTCTTGCTACACACTTCAGGCTGGCCTAGCGCTCACTTTGTAACCCAGGCTGGTCTCAAACTTGCAACAGTTCTCCTACTTTAGCCTCCCGGGTGCTGGGATTACAGGTGTGCACCACCATGCTCAGCTCTTCCTACTGTTAACCTCCATTGTTTCTAGAATTCATTTCTTGATTTTAAAGAGCATGAACTTAGCATTTTGTACATTTGGCAGGTTGGGAGTTTCATTCCCTTATATAATTTGGAGGTCTTCCATCAAGATAACTGGACAGGGCTGGGGATTTAGTTCAGCAGCACAGCACCTGCCTGGCAAGCTCAAGGTCATGAGTTTGATTCCTGGTACCGGAAAACAAACAAACAAAAATCATTAAGATAATTGGACAGAAGTAAAAGCTTGCTTTCATTTCATAGATCCCAGATTTTGACTTGTTTAGTTACTAAAATATTTTATGATGCTATGTCTGCACCCGCTGCTCATTGTCATCCTTTGTCTCATATAATTTTATTAAAGTGATGATAAATTGAAGTTGAAAACATGGGAAGATTATAAGGTCATAATGCTTCTTTAATGAGACAATTTATTCTGGTTTTGTATACATTGCATTTGGAGTTAGTGCCTGAACTTACTACTGTTACTTATTCTATCTGTTTTACTTGTTTCAGTGCTGTGGTCTATTACTTTTAATAGCAGTGGTAGGGAAACATGATATTAAAACATCCCATAATGGGTTTGATATAAAATGATATAAAATGTGTCTTTTAAAATAAAATGAAGGTCATACTTAGAAAATATACATGATTATATAATTAAATATGGAAGTCCTCCACCAGTTAAAAAACACTAGGTTAGTGGCCATTCTTAAAACTTGGAGGAGAGGTTTCACTGGGACAGACTGG
>NW_004955427.1:25778428-25779356 GCF_000276665.1 Chinchilla lanigera
GATGACTCAGGGGTGAAGTGTCTCTATAACTCACTGTGAGCATGGCATGAGAAGACTTCCTTTCTCTGGCCTTATTTCTAATCTTTTCCTGCCACATTGTATTTTCCTTTTTGGGAGGCATGTAAGATTAGAGAGAAGAGAGCTCAAAACTATTGCACCATTTTCCTCTTATTCAACAGTTAAGTTAAGCCCATAGAAAATGAGTGTTTGCTAACACTGAAGAGAGGGAAGTCATCTGAAGGACACATACCTCAGCTCTGGGTCAGATGAGACATTGGAGTTTTGCCCATCCAGGAGAACACACATGTCCCAGCTTAGTGTTCTGGGCAAGCCTTCCTCAGGAGGTTGAACCTGAGACACAGCGGAAAGAACCAACATCTGGGTGAAGCCAGAAGGAACTGTTTCCATAGCACCATATTTATGGAATGAAAATACATTTAACCTAAGGAAGGATCTCTAAGCTTTCCTCCCCTCCTCCTAGATCTAGTTATCATTTATGTTCACAGGAGAAAATACTTTGATAATAAATTTTGAAATTTACAACCTTTACTGTAAACTTATAATGCATTAGGTAGTGATTTTGCTCAGGCTTTTTCTTATCCCTTATAGAGCTCTGACAAACAGTGGTTACTGTGCCAGCTAGTTAAATGCTCTTAGACTAGCTGCCACTCTTCAAACAGAGGCCAGATTTATCCAGAATCTTTTTGGTGAATTCCCTTTGAAGTCAATGGCCAATGGAATTTTGACCAAATAGACAGCTGGATTCCCTTCTGGAGCCCAATTTCTGATGAACCAATAGAAACCAAGAACAATTGAGATGTCAAGGCCAGGGTTGTTCTCTGGTAGATATCCAAAGTTTCCTTAGTGGAAACTGGCTTCTGACCACAGAAAAATCTCCACTTGTCTATCATATTTTTCTCTCTTTACT
>NW_004955427.1:25779553-25781131 GCF_000276665.1 Chinchilla lanigera
TTTGTGTCTTACATATGCTAAGAGTTAAGAAAGATTTTAGTCAGGCTTTTCCCTCATGTGTGCATAGAATGCTAATAAATGTGCCTTTAGAAACATGTGAAATGTGATTGATAGATGATAAATATAAGTTGAACCTTTGAACTTCAAAGATATAAAAACTTAAATCAAGTGTAACCTTCTCCTGCTGCTAGGAAAAGTTGCCTAGGCAGTTAGATAGATAACACAAATGTCTTGGAGACTTCTTTGCCCTAGGGCCCAGGGTGGAATTTCCCCAGTCAATTGTTGCTCCTAACTGTCGCTAGAAGGAATCTCCTTCACAGCCTGAGAAGTGCTCTATTTCAGCTCACTTTTTGATGTATTCCCCCTTTCAAAGAACAAAAGCAATAGTTTATTACAAAGTTATGCTTTCTTCTTTAAAACACTGCTGTCACAGTTGGGACCAACTGTAACTTACGTTTATACACGTCCTATAAGTGTAAATTCACCAACTCCCTGGGAAGACGAAGTTTCACATCTTGTTTCATTGGCCAAGAGTTCAAGGGTGGATAGGTTGGTCAAATTTTGTCTCTGCTCTCTCTCTAGATCATATCCACCTGCCCTGAAGTGGAGTGTACTTCAGGGACAACATGAGGGTATGAATAGAAATTAAAGAGAATATCCAAATTTTTTTTTTGCTTTTTAGATTTGAGGAACTCAATGTTGAAGTCTCTTAGTCCTTTGGAATATATTCTTAAACACTGGAAGACGTTCGACCCTTACTTGTTGAAAAAGAGCTGTTTGATATTTTTTGACATATGAGTACTGCTTACCTATCCCCCAGAGCCAAAATGGAATGCAGAGGGAAGTATTAACTATGATGCTATTTTACAACTAGAGTCATACTCTAAAAAAGAGGGAAAATGGTTAGAATTGCCTTATGTTCAACTTTCTTTACATTAATAAATAATTTTTATTTATGCTCAAAGTATAATTATAGTCCATATGAGATTACTCATGTCCATATGTCTCTTTCTCTCAATGAGCTAAAACAGATCAAGCTAGGTCTAGCAAAATTTTCAGATGATCCTGACAAGTACATTGAGGTCTTCTGAGGATGTACTTAGATCTTTAGAGGGTTTACTTATTACATTTACTGGAAAAATATAATGTTAATCTTAAATCAAACATTGACTTCTAAGGAGAGACAAGCAACATTACAAACTGCTGTTACATTTGGGGATGAGATCATATCGCTAATTTTAGAATGCCACAAGGTAGACAACCAGAGGAACAACCAGTTCCAACTGGAGCCTAAGCAGTCCCTTTTCAAGACACCTACTGGCCTCATAACCAGATGGGACACTGGAACATGAGATTTCTTGAGACATGTATTCTGAAGGTTTAAGAAGGATGAGAACTAAACCCTTCAGTTATTTCAAATTGCCAGCTATTCAGCAAGAGAAGAATGAGCACCCCTCTGGCTTCTTAGATTGCTTACAAGAAACAGTGATAAAACATATGTCCATAGCTCCTGATTCAATAGAAAGACAGAATATACTTAAAGACATGTTTGTCACCCAGCCAGCTCTGGATATGAAG
>NW_004955427.1:25787081-25788011 GCF_000276665.1 Chinchilla lanigera
AATCAGCTTTGGAGAATATGGGGAAAAACATCTGAAAGACTATTAAAGTAAAGTAACAGTGTTTGGCAAGTTACTGCAGATTCCTTTGGCCACTGTACTTAATGATTGTACTTTTAATGCATGAAGAAGAAGTTTAAAGAAAAAGCTGCATTTTGTTTTTCCAAGTTTGGTGAATGGACATGGATTGTGGTTTGAACACCCTTGTAGATAGGAGCTCTACTTTCAGAAAATACGTGGGACTCAGGTTAGATACCCTTCGTGTTTCAAAATTTAGACATTTTATTTTAGATTCCAACATCTACTATCTTAAATAAAGTACCAAAGCATAAGGAGTCAGGGGGCCATAGAATGGAGCACTCTAAGGCTAAGGAGTAAATGAGAAGGCACCAGTGTCACTGCCAGAGTTTTGAGCTGAGAAATCTTCTTACTAAGTACTTCAGTATCACAAGGGATGTTTTGTGAACTCATGGGCCTGCCTATTTCTGTAGAGGATGCCCTCTGAAGGACCCTGAACCTAGTCTTGTGTCTGTATGGGCCCCACTGCGTGCCATAGAAACATCTTGTAAAGCACCTTGCAGGTCCCAGTGGCCTCACCATTAGGCTGCATCATTCAAAACTTAGAACAATTTAACCTTGCCAATCTGAAAAAAGAACAATCTATGTACTCCTGAAATACAGTTTGGGCTCAGTACAAACTACAGAATGGCAAGAGATGGACACAGAATGGCAGTCTAAATCATGGTACTATTTTTTTTTATTTTAAAAATAAAAGGTGAAAAATACTAACACAACATTTTACAAAATAGCAAAGGATCAGTACAGACAGTACAGAGTTACAAACAGAGTGGTAGGGAATTAACAATGCTTGTTGTACTACATATTGATTTCTTCAAAGTGGTTTCTCATGAAAACAGATATAGACATACAAAG
>NW_004955428.1:0-1050 GCF_000276665.1 Chinchilla lanigera
ACCATACATCACAAAATGTTGCTAATCATGAAAGAGGTAAAATTACAGTACTTTCTTTTCCTAGTTATTATACCAATATCCATATTTATTTACTCCTAATTAAATTCATTTTCAATTAACTGATTCTGAGCTTGAGGTAAGTGGCTTCATTCCAGTTGTTTTGCCAGGAAAGTGTATGGTTATGAAGTATTCAATTAGAGAAGGAAATACAGTATCATTTGTATTATTTACTCACTTGACATACAAACTTGAAAAAAGTCAACCGTGTTGAAAAAAGTCAACCGTGTTTTAGCGATAAAAACACAAACCATTACACATCAATTCCATAATTTCTTCCCATGTAAGATCATTTTTAGTTCTCACTTTATATTTCAAGTTCATAAACGTTTCTCAGATGTTTGCTGCATCTACATCTGTACCAGATCGTGTTGCCATTCCAGTGCTTTTACGGAATTCTTACGATAAATTACTGGGCAGAGACCCATTTCAGGAGAATCCATTTTCTATCTATTGTCCAAGAACATTCCAGAGTCCACTGATTTGCTTCCATATACGATCTTTGTTTCTAAATTTTTAATGGATTTTACATCCACTGAGTTTTCAGTGTTTTCCTTGGCTACTTTTCTTAATATAGGCTCCCTCAACCTAGGAGCTGCAGAGCCCACCACCCCCTCTACAGGGACCAGCATCATTTCCAGAGGGCACCAGCTTGGTTTCCACCTCTCTGCTGCCTCCAGAGAACAAGCTAGTGAGGAGCTGGGCCAGCCCTGTCCTGCCTCCCGCCAGACGGCCTGCCTCCCCTGCAGCGCACCCGCTTCTCGTCCTGGGGACCTGGCGCGCATCTTAGCCATGACCCCTGTGTCAGCTGACCCTAGTCCCTGCCCACAGTGGAAGCTGTCTTCCTATATTCATTCCTCAGACAGTCCACCTACACCTCTACACCACCACTGAGACTGTTACTAAGACCACCAGTGGCCTTGTCATTTATGACAAACAATGGATATGATGGCAGCAGCAATGGTCATTGTTCACTATGTCCTCCTGGAAACT
>NW_004955428.1:27583-30056 GCF_000276665.1 Chinchilla lanigera
AATGCTCCAGCTACAGAACTGTAAAAGTTTAAAAACAAAGTTTCCCAAAAGACATTATTGTCAAAATTACAATTTTGAGAAGCTATGAGCTCCCTTCCTGTTACTAAAGCAACCTGCTTCCAGCAGTTAGAGGGGGAATGAGTTAGCTGACTGTTCTAGACTAAAATCAGTAAAACTCGAATGAAATGAAAGTAGATGCAGCTGAAAGTACAGACCTCACGCCTTGGGATCAGGCGCTGTGCGGCGCGGCCACCAGCACCGCAGGTCAGCACTGCCATCTCTGCCCAGCAGCACAGCCTCCCAGGTTAGGCAGTGGAAGATGGCCCGCAGCCCGGGGGAGGGCGGGCGCTCGCGAGGCCATGTGACACCCAGACGCAGAAGAGTGAATTCAGGAGCTGAGGCTACCACTTAGAGCTGCTTGTTTAGGAGATAAGGAGCAAAGAGTAAGTCTGCAGTGTTTCATGAATGTCTCCATTAAAGGAGTTAGAATTCAGGCATGGAGTTGCAGGTAGCTGGAGGAGGAATGAAAGGGGAAAGGTCTTCCAAATACCAGTCAGTTACAAATCCGAGCGCAAAAAATCACGCGATCTCTTCAGCAGGCCTCGCCGAGGACGCGGGAAGACGCCGAATTCCACGGCCAGCGAAGGGATCCGCGTGACCACGGGAACCGCTACGAACCGGGTCCGGTAAACGGATTAACAGAAACCCCAGCCAGGCGAAGGAGCTCCCTGCACGGAAAGGGCCCCGGGGGCGCAGCCAAGCCCTCCCGTGGCAGACCAAGCCCCAGGCCGCGTAGCTGATCCTCCCACGCCGTGTCCCTGCTGCGTCCTCAGTCCCTGCTGTTGCTGCTGGGTCCCTGGGGGATGGAGAGCCTGAGGCTGACCTGGGCGCTGTCGCTGTACGGTCCATCGGAAATGGAGATCGCGATGCTGTCCTCGGAGCTGTCCATGTCCAGTCCATCAGAGATGGAGACTGCGATGCTGCCCTCGGTGCTGTCCCTGCCAGGTGCATCGGAGACAGCGATTCAGACGCTGTCCTCCACGCTGTCGCTGTCCGGTCCTTCAGTGATGGAGACTGAGACGCTGTCCTCTGCACTGGCGCTGTAAGGTCCTGTGGGGATGGAGATTGCGATGCTGCCCTCGGTGACAGAGATTGAGACACTGTGCTCCACGCTGTCGCCGCCCAGTCGCTCGGGGTGGGAGATCGCGGTACTCTCCTCCACACTGGAGCTGCAAGGTCTCTCCGGGATTAAGATCTCCACATGCTCCACGGGCCTCATCCCAGCAGATGGCGCAGAGGAGGCCGAGCAGAATCCCTCTGCCAAGGACTGAGGTAGCCTACTTTGGCCCCTGAGGGTTGGTCCTTTAAAGCAACACAAACGTTTCCACATTAGGGAAGGCATTTTTAACGTAAGAAAATACCAGGTCTAAATACAGGCGCCCACCTTCCTCCTTTCTCTCTGCTCAATTTGAAAAGCCTGCACCGCGGTGCTGCTCTACACAGCTTTCTATTCTTCTCTGAATAAATGCCTTCAGTGGGAGAAATAACGTAACCTACTCACTATATTTGGGAGAATTAAGTGGCTGGTACTTACCCAATGTCTCGTTTATTGAATGATATCATTTTTCACATCCAAACTATTCCACATGGCCAGGAATGCCTGGAACCATGATCTTTTGGCTCCTTCCTGTATGTCTCACAGGAAAAGGTACCAAAGTAACCTACTTACGATATTTGGGAGAATTAAATGGTTGGTACTTACCCAAATGTCTGATTTCTTGAATGATGTCATTTCTGACATGCAGAGTCCCGCATTGCCAGGAATGCCTGGAACCGTGATCTTTTCCTATGAGATTTACAGGAAGGACCAAAATGGTAATAAAGTAACCTACTTACTATATTTGGGAGAATTAAATGGCTGATACTTACCCAAGTGTCTGATTTGTTGAACGATGTCATTTTTGACATCTGAAATGTCCCACATGGCCAGGAATGCCTGTAAGCATGATCTTTTGGCTCCTTCCCCTATGTCTCGCAGGAAAAGGTAATAAAGTAACCCACTTACTATATTTGGGAGAATTAAAAGGCTTGTACTTACCCAAATGTCTGATTTGTTCACTGATGTCATTTTTGACATCCAAAGTGTCCCACATGGCCAGGAATGCCTGGACCCACGATTTTTTTGCTCCTTCATGTATGTCTCATTGGTAATGATAATAAAGTAAGCTATTTACTATTTTTGGGAAAATTTAATGGCTGCTATTTATCCAAATGTCTGATTTGTTGAACGATGTCATTTTTGATATTTGAAGTTTCCCACATGGCCAGGAATGCCTGGAACCATGATCTTTTGGCTCCTTCCTTTATGTCTTGTAGGAAAAGGTAATAAAGTAACCTAATTACTGTATTTGGAAGAATTAAATGACTAATACTTACCCAAATGTCTGATTTCTTTTTTTTTTTTTTTTTTTTT
>NW_004955428.1:30156-35828 GCF_000276665.1 Chinchilla lanigera
TATTTTTTTTTTTTTTTTTTGGTATTTTGGTTTTTTTCTGGTACTGAGAATCAAACTCATGACCTTGCGCTTGCCAGGCAGGCGCTGTGCCACTGAGCTAAATCCCCAGCCCCTAAATGTCTGATTTCTTGAATGATGTCATTCTTGACATTCGAAGTATCCCCGAAGGACAGGAATGCCGGGAACCATGATCTTTTGCCTCCTTCCCCTATGTCTTGTAGGAAAAGGTAATAAAGTAACCCACTGACTATATTTGGGAGAATTACACTGCTGGTACTTACCCAAACATCTGATTTCCTGCATGATGTCATTTTTGACATCCAAAGTATTCCACATGGCCAAGAATGCCTGGAAACAAGATCTTTTGGCTCCCTCCTGTATGTCTCGTAGGAAAAGGTAATTAAGTAACCTACTTACTATATTTGGGAGAATTAAATGGATTGTACTTCCCCAAATGTCTGATTTGTTGAATGATGTCATTTTTCACATCCGAAGTATCCCACATGGCTAGGAAAGACTGGACCCATGATTTTTTCCTATGAGACATACAGGAAGGACCCAAATTGTAATAAAGCAACCCACTTACTATGTTTGGGAGAATTAAATGGCTGGTACTTGCACAAATGTCTGATTTGTTGAATGATATCATTCTTCACATCCGAAATATCCCAAATGGTCAGAAATGCATTGAACCATGATCTTATGGCTCCTTACTCTGTGTCTCAACAGAAAAGGTAATAAAGTAACCTACACACGATATTTGGGAGAATTAAACGGCTGGTACGTAGTTAAATGTCTGATTTGTTGAATGATGTCATTTTTTAACATCTGAAGTGTCCCACAATGCCAGGAATGCCTGGAAGCATGATCTTTCGGCTCCTGTTTGCATGTGTCATAGGAAAAGGTAATAAAGTAACCTACTTGCTATATTTGGGAGAGTTAAATGGTTGGTACATACCCAAATGTCTGATTTGTTAAATGATGTCATTTTTGACAGCCAAAGAGACCCATGTGGACAGGAATGCCTGGAACAGTGATCTTTTCCATGAGACTTACAGGAAGGACAAAAATGGTAATAAAGTAACCAACTTACTATATTTGGGAGACTGAAATTCCTCATACTTACCCAAATGTCTGATTTGTTCACTGATGTCATTTTTGACATCCAAACTGTCCCACGTGGCCAGGAATGCCTAGAACCATGATCTTTGGCTCCTTCCTGTATGTCTTGTAGGAAAAGGTAATAAAGCAACCTACTTACAATATTTGGGAGAATTAAATGGCTGATATTTACGGAAATGTCTCATTTGATGAATGATATCATTTTTGACATCCGAAGTGCCCCACATGGGCAGAAATGGTTGGAACCATGGTCTTTTGTCTCCTTCCCCTATGTCTCTTAGGAAAAGGCAATAAAGTAACGTATCTACTATATTTGGGAGAACTAAATGGCGGGTATTTATCCAAAAGTCAGATTTGTTGAATGATTGCATTTTTCACATCTGAAGTATCCCAAATGGCCAGAAATGCCTGGAAACATGATCTTATAGCACCTTCCTCTATGTCTCATTGGAAAAGATAATAAAGTAACCTACATACGATATTTGGGAGAATTAAATGGCTGGTACTTACTTAAATGTCTGATTTGTTAAATGATGTCATTTTTTCACATCTGAAGTTTCCTACAATGACAGGAATGCCTGGAAGCATGATCTCTTGGCTCCTTCCTATATGTCTCATAGGAAAAGGTAATAAAGTAACCTACATAGTATATTTGGGAGAATGAAATGCCTGGTACTTACCCAAATGTCTGATTTGTTTGCTGATGTCATTTTTGACGTCCAAAGTGTTCCACATGGCGAGGAATGCCTGGAACCATGATGTTTTGCCTCCTTCCCCTGTATCTCGACGGAAAAGGTAATAAAGTACCCTACTTACTATATTTGGGAGAAATAAATGGCTGGAAGTTACCAAAATGTCTGATTTGTTAAATGATGTCATTTTTGACATCCAAAGAGTCCCACATGGCCAGGAATGCCTCGAACCATGATTTTTTGGCTCCTTCCCCTATGTTTCCTAGGAAAAGGTAAGAAAGTAACCAACTTACAATATTTGGGAGAATTGAATGGCTGGTAATTCCCAAAATATTTTGTTTTTTGAATGCTATCATTTTTGACATCCTAAGTGTTCCACATGACCAGGAATGCCTGGAACCATGATCTTTTGGCTCCTTACCCTTATGTCTCCTGGGAAAAGGTAATAAAGCAACCTACTTACTATATTTGGGAGAATAAAATGGCTGATACTTACTCAAATGTCTCATTTGATGAATGATGTCATTTTTTGACATTCAAAGTGTCCCACATGGCCAGGAATGGTTGGAATCATGATCTTTTGGCCCCTTCCTGCATGGCTCGTAGGAAAAGTTAATAAAGAAACCTCCTTCCAATATTTCGTACAATTAAAATGGCTGGTACTTACCCAAATGTCTGATTTGTTTAATGATCTCATTTTGACATTCAAAGAGTCCCACATGGCCAGGAATGCCTGGAACCATGATCTTTTCCTATGAGACTTAAGGAAGGACCAAAATGGTAATAAAGTAACCTACTTACCATATGTGGGAGAATGAAATGGGTGGTACTTACCCAAATGTCTGATTTGTGGAACAATGTCATTTTTGACATCTGAAGTGTCCCCCATGGCCGGAAATGCCTGGAACCATAATCTTTTGCCTCCTTCCCTACGTCTCTAAGGAAAACGTAATAAAGTAACGTACTTACTGTATTGGGGAGAATTAATGGCTGGTACTTACCCAAATGTCTGATTTGTTGAATGATATCATTTTTCACCTCCGAAGTATCCCAAATGGCCAGAAATGCCTGGAACCATGATCTTATAGCTCCTTCCTCTATGTCTCATCAGAAAAGATAATAAAGTAACCTACATACGATATTTGGGAGAATTAAATGGCCGGTACTTACCTAAATGTCTGAGTTGTTGAATAATGTCAGTTTTTGACATCCGAAGTGTCCCACAATGCCAGGAATGCCTGGAAGCATGATCTCTTGGCTCCTTCCTGTATGTCTCATAGGAAACGATAATAAAATAACCTACTTACTATATTTGGGAGAATGAAATGCCTCATACTTACACAAATGTCTTATTTGTTCACTGATGTCATTTTTGACATCCAAAGTGTCCCATATGGCCAGAATAGCCTGGAATCATGATGTTTAGACTCCTTCACCTATGTGTTGTAGGAAGGGTAATAAAGTAACCTACTTACTATATTTGGGAGAATGAAATGGCTGGTAGTTACTCAAATGTCTGATTTCATGAATGATGTCATTTTTGACATCCAAAGTGTCCCACATGGATAGGAGTGTCTCAAACCATGATCTTTTGGCTCCTTCCCCTATGTCTCATAGGAAAAGGTAAGAAAGTAACCAACTTACAATATTTGAGAGAATTGAATGGCTGGTAATTCCCCCAAAATTTCCTTTGTTGAATGCTATCATTTTTGACATCCTAAGTGTTCCACATGGCCAGGAATGCCTCGAACCATGATCTTTTGGCTCCTTCCCCAAGTCTCGTAGGAAAAGGCAATAAAGTAACCTACTTAGTATATTTAGGAGAATGAAATGCTTAGTACTTACCCAAATGTCTGATTTGTTCACTGATGTCATTTTTGACATCCAATGTGTCCCACATGGCCAGGAATGCCTGGAACCATGATGTTTCAGCTCCTTGCCATATGTCTCGTAGGAAAAGTTAATAAAGAAACCTACTTACTATATTTGGGAGAGTTAAATGGTTGGTACTTACCTAAATGTCTGATTTCTTTAATGGTGTCATTTTGACATCCAAAGAGTCGCACATGGCCAGGAATGCCTGGAATCGTGATCTTTTCTTATGAGACTTACAGAAAGGACCACATGGTAATAAAGTAACCTACTTACTATATTTGGGAGATGTAATGGCTGGTACTTACCCAAGTGTCTGATTGTTGAACGATGTCATTTTTGATATCTGCAGTGTCCCACGTCGCCAGGAATGCCTAGAACCATGATCTTTTAGCTCCTTCTCCTATGTCTCATTGAAAAGGTAATAAAGTAACCGACTTCCTCTCTTTGGGAGAATTAAATGGCTGTACTTACCCAAATGTCTGATTTGATGAATGATGTCATTTTTGACATCCGAAGGGTCCCACATGGCCAGGAATGCCTGGAACCATGATCTTTTGCCTCCTTCCCCTATGTCTCATAGGAAAAGCTAATACATTAACCAACTTACTATATTTGGGATAATAGAATGGCTGGTAATTACCCACACACCTCGTTTGTTGAATGATATCATTTTTGACATCCTAAGTGTTCCACATGGCCAGGAATGCCTGGAACCATGATCCTTCGGCTCCTTCCTGTATGTCTCGTAGGAAAAGGTAATAAAGCAACCTACTTACTATATTTGGGAGAATTAAATGGCTGATACTTACGGTAATGTCTCATTTGATGAATGATGTCATTTTTGACATCCGACGTGCCCCACATGGCCAGGAATGCTTGGAACCATGATCTTTTGGCCCTTTCCTGTATGGCTAGTAGGAAGACTTAATAAAGAAACCTACTTCCTATATTTCGTAGAATTAAATGCTTGGTACTTATCCAAAAGTATGATTTGTTGAATGATGTCATTTTTGACATTGGACATTTCCCACATGACCAGGAATGCCTGGAAGCACGATCTTTTCCTTTGAGACACACAGGAAGGACCCCAAAGGTAATAAAGTAACCTACTTACTATATTTGGGAGAATTAAATGGCTAGTATTTACCCAAATGTGTGATTTGTTGAATGATATCATTTTTGACACTCAAATTGTCCCCTACGGCCAGCAGTGACTGGAACCATGATTGTTTGCCTCCTTCTTCTATGTCTCTTAGAAAAAGTTAATAAAGTAACGTACTTACTATATTTCGGAGAATTAATTGCTGGCACTTCCCCAAATGTCTGATTTGTTGAATGATATCATTTTTCACCTCCGAAGTATCCCAAATGGCCAGAAATGCCTGGAACACGATCTTACAGGTCCTTCCTGTATGTCTTGTCACGAGAAGATAATAAAGTAACCTACATACCATATTTGGGAGATTTAAATGGCTGGTACTTACCGAAATGTCTGATTTGCTGAATAATGTCATTTTTTGACATCCGAAGTGTCCCACAATGCCCGGAATGCCTGGAAACATGATCTTTTGGCTCTTTCCTGTATGTCCTGGAGGAAAAGGTAATAAAGCAACCTACTTAGTATATTTGGGAGACTGAAATGCCTGGTAGTTACCCAAATGTCTGATTTGTTCACTGATGTCATTTTTGACATCCAAAGTGTCCCACATGGCCAGGAAAGCCTGGAACCATGATGTTTTGACTCCTTCCCCTATGTCTCATAGGAAAAGGTAATAAAGTAACCTACTTAGTATATTTGGGAGACTGAAATGCCCGGTACTTACCCAAATATCTGATTTGCTTAATGATGTCATTTGAACATCCAAATAGTTGCACATGGCCAGGAATGCCTGGATCCATGATCTTTTCCTATGAGACTTATAGAAAGGACCACAATGGTAATAAAGTAACCTACTTACTATATTTGGGAGAATTAAATGACTG
>NW_004955428.1:45945-52395 GCF_000276665.1 Chinchilla lanigera
TCCTCTGCACTGTCGCTGTACGGTCCATTGGAGATGGAGATCACGATGCTGTTTTCGGAGCTGTCCGTGTCCAGTCCATCAGGGATGGAGATTGAGAAGCTGTCTTCTGCACTGTCGGTGTAACGTCCTTTGGGGATGTAGATCGCGATGCTGTGCTCGGAGCTGTCCATGTCATGTCCATCAGGGAAGGAGATTGAGACGCTCTCCTCTGCACTGTCGCTGTACGGTCCAACGGAGATGGAGATAGCGATGCTGTCCTCTGAGCTCTCCGTGTCCAGGCCATAAGGAATGGAGATTGACACGCTGTCCTCTGCACTGTTGCTGTACGGTCCAGCAGAGATGGAATTTGCGATGATGTCCTCTGAGCTGTCCGTGTCCAGTCCATCAGGGATGGAGATTGAGACGCTGTCCTCTGCACTGTCGCTGTAACATCCTTTTTGGATGGAGATCGCGATGCTGTCCACGGAGCTGTACGTGTCCAGTCCAAAATGGATGGAAATTGAGACAGTGTCTTCTGCACTCTCGCTGTATGGTCTAGCAGAGATGGAAATAGCGATGATATCCTCGGAGGTCTCCGTGTCCAGTCCATGAGGGATGGAGATTGAGACGCTGTCGTCTGCACCATCGCTGCACTGCCCCTCAGAGATGGAGATCGCGATGCTGCCCTGAGAGCTGTCTGTGTCCAGTCCATCATGGATGGAGATTGAGACGCTGTCCTCTGCATTGTTGCTGTATGGTCCATCTGAGACAGAGATCTTCATGCTGTTCTCAGAGTTGTCCTTCTCCCGTCCATCAGGGATGGTGATTGAGACGCTGTCCTCTGCACTGTTGCTGTAATATCCTTTGGAGATGGAGATCGTGATGATGTCCTCCGAGCTGTCCATGTCCCGTCCATCCTGGATGAAGAGTGAGACGCTGTCGTCTGCAGTGTTGCTGTACGGTCCATCGGGGATAGAGATGGCGATGCCGTCCTTGGAGCTGTCCGTGTCCAGTCCATCAGGGATGGAGATTGAGACACTGTCCTCTGTACTGTCGCTGTACGGTCCATGAGAGATGGAAATAGCGATGCTGTCCTCGGAGCTGTCCATGTCTAGTCCATCAGGGATGGAGAATCAGACACTGTCCTCTGCACTGTCGTTGTAAGGTCCTTTGGGGATGGAGATCGTGATGATGTCCTCAGAGCTGTCCGTGTACACTCCTTTAGGGATGGATATTGAGACGCTATCCTCTGCACTATCCCTGTAAGGTCCTTTGGGGATGGAGAACGCGATGATGTCCTCGGAGCTGTCCGTGTCCAGTCAGTCAGGGATGGAGATTGAGACGCTGTCGTTTGTACTCTCGCTGTACGGTCCATGAGAGATGGAAATTGGGATGCTGTCCTCAGAGCTGTCCGTGTCCAGTCGATCAGGGATGAAGATTGAGATGCTGTCCTCTGTACTCTCGCTGTACGGTCCATTAGAGCTAGAAATCACGATACTATACTCTCAGCTGTCCGTGTCCAGTCCATCAGGGATGGAGATTGAGACGCTGTCTTCTGCACTGCAGTTGTATGGTCCTTTGGGGATGCAGATCGCGATGGTGTCCTCGAAGGGGTCCATATCCAGTCCATCAGGGTTGGAGATCGAGACACTGTCCTCTGCACTGTCGCTGTAAGATCCTTGTGGATGTACATCACGATGCTCTCCTTGGAGCTGTCCGTGTCCAGTCAATCAGGGATGGAGATTGATACGCTGTCCTCTGCACTGTCACTGTATGGTCCAATGGAGATGGAGATATCAATGCTGTACTCGGAGCTATCCATGTCCAGTCCATCAGGGATGGATATTGAGATGCTGTCCTCTGCATTGTCGCTGTACGGTCCATCCGAGATGGAAATTGCGATGCTGTCCTCAGAGCTGTCCATGTCTAGTCCATCAGTGTTCGAGATTGAGACGCTGTCCTCTGCCCTGTAGCTGCATGGTCCTTTCGGGATGCAGACTGCAATGCTCTCCTCGAAGCTGTCCATGTCCAGTCCATCCGGGTTGGAGATCGAGACGCTGTCCTCTGCACTATCCCTGTAAGGTCCTTTGGGGATGGAGACCGCGATGATGTACTCGCAGCTGTCCGTGTCCAGTCCATCAGGGATGGAGATTGAGACGCTATCCTCTGTACTCTCGCTGTACGGTCCATGAGAGATGGAAATCGCGACGCTGTGCTCGGAGCTGTCCGTGTCTACTCCATCAGGGATGGAGATTGAGATGCTCTCCTCTGAACTTTCATGGTAAGGTCCTTTGGGGATGGAGATCACGATGCTGTCCTCGGAGCTGTCCGTGTGCAGGTCATCAGGGATGGAGATTGAGACGCTATCCTCTGCACTATCTCTGGAAGGTCCTTTGGGGATGGAGAAAGCGATGCTGTCCTCGGAGCTGTCCGTGTCCAGTTCATCAGGGATGGAGATTGAGACGCTGTCCTAGTCCTCTCGCTGTACGGCCCATTAGAGATGGAAATCGCAACACTGTCCTCGGAGCTGTCCGTGTCCAGTCCATGAGTAATGGAGATTAAGGCACTGACGTCTGCACTGTCGCTGTAAGGTCCTTTTGGATGGAGATCGTGATGCTGTCCACAGAGCTGTCCGTGTCCAGTCCAGCAGGGATGGGAATTGAGACGCTGTCCTCTGCACTCTTGCTGAACGGTCCATCAGAGATGGAAATCGCGATGACGTCCTCAGAGCTGTCAGTGTCCAGTCCATGAGGGATGGAGATTGAGATGCTGTCCTCTGCACTGTTGCTGCTTGGTTCATCTGAGATGGAGATCTTGATGCTGTTCTCAGAGCTCTCCTTGTCCGGTCCATCAGGGATGGTGATTGAGACGCTGTCCTCTGCAGTGTCGCTGAAACGTCCTTTGGGGATTGAGATCGCGATGCTGTCCTAGGAGCTGTCCATCTCCCGTCCATCATGGATGAAGAGTGAGACGCTGTCCTCTGAAGTGTTGGTGTACGGTCCACCGGGGATGGAGATAGCGATGCTGTCCTTGGAGCTGTCCATGTCCAGTCCATCAGGGATGGAGATTGACACGCTGTCCTCTGCACTCTCGCTGTACGGTCCATGAGAGATGGAAATCGCAATGCTCTCCTTGGAGGTGTCCATGTCCACTCCATGAGGGATGGAGATTGAGACGCTGTCCTCTGCACTGTCGCTGTAAGGTCCTTGTGGATGTAGATCGTGATGCTGTCCTTCGAGCTGTCCTTTTCCAGTCCATCAGGGATTGAGATTGAGACACTATCCTCTGCACTGGTGCTGTACGGTCCATCGGATATGGAGATCTCGAAGCTCTTCTCCGAGCTGTCTGTGTGCAGTCCAGCAGGGATGGAGAGTGAGACACTGTCCCGTGCGCTGTCACTGTATGGTCCATCGGAGACGGCGATCTCGATGCTGTCCTCGGAGCTGTCCTTTTCCAGTCCATCAGGGATTGAGATTGAGACGCTCTCCTCAGTACTGTTGGTGTAAGGTCCATCAGGGATGGAGATCGCAATGCAGTCCTCAGAACTTTCCGTGTCCAGTCCATCAGGAATGCAGATTGAGATGCTATCCTCTGCATTGTCGCTGTAACGTCCTTTGGGGATGTAGATTGCGATGCTGTCCTCAGAGCTGTCGGTGTCCAGTCCATCAGGGATGGAGATTGAGATGCTGTGCTCTGCACTGTCTGCGTAAGTTCCTTTCGGGATGGAGATCACGATGCTGTCCTCGGAGCTTTCTGTGTAGCGTCCATCAAGGATGGAGATTGATACGCTGTCATCTGCACTGTCGCTGTACGGTCCATTGGATATAGAGATCGCATTGCTTTCTTCCCAACTGTCCGTGTCCACGCCATGAGGAATGGAGATTGACATGCTGTCCTCTGCACTGTCGCTGTAAGGTCCTTTTCAGATGGAGATCACCTTACTGTCCATGGAGCTGTCCGTGTCCAGTCCAGAAGGGATGGAAATTGAGATGCTGTCCTCTGCACTCTCGCTGTACGGTCCAGCAGAGATGGCAATCACGATGATGTCCTTGGAGCTGTCAGTGTCCAGTCCATGAGGGATGGAGATTGAGACGCTGTCGTCTGCACCGTCGCTGTACTGTCCCTCGGAGATGGAGATCGCGATGCTGTCCTCAGAGCTGTCTCTGTCCAGTCCATCAGGGATGGAGATTGAGACGCAGCCCTCTGCACTGTTGCTGTACAGTCCATCTGAGATGGAGATCTTCATGCTGTTCTCAGAGCTGTCCTTCTCTGGTCCATCAGGGATGGGGGTTGAGATGCTGTCCTCTGCACTGTTGCTGTAACGTCCTTTGGGGATGGAGATCATGATGCTGTCCTCGGAGTGGTCCATGTCCCATCCATCATGGATGAAGAGTGAGACGCTGTCCTCTGCAGTGTCGCTGTACGGTCCATCGGGGATGGAGATGGCGATGCTGTCTTCGGAGCTGTCCGTGTCCAGTCCATCAGGGATGGAGATTGAGAAGCTGTCCTATGTACTCTCGATGTACGTTCCATGAGAGATGGAAATCGCGATGCTGTCCTCGGAGCTGTCCATGTCTGGTCCATGAGGAATGGAGATTGAGACGCTGTCCTCTGCACTGTCGATGTAAGGTCCTTTGGGGATGGAAATCGCGATGCTTTCCTCGGAGCTGTTCATGTACACTCCTATAGGGATGGATGTTGAGACACTATCCTCTGCACCATCCCTGTAAGGTCCTTGGGAGATGGAGAACGCAATGCTGTCCTCGGAGATGTCCGTGTCCAGTCCATCAGGGATGGTGATTGAGAAGCTGTCCTCTGCACTGTCGCTGTATAGTCCATCGGAGATGGCGATCGCGATGCTGTCCTCGGAGCTGTCTGTGTCTAGTCCATCAGGGATGGAGATTGAGACGCTATCCTCTGCACTACCCCTGTAAGGTCCTTTGGGGATGGAGACCGCGATGCTGTCCTCAGAGCTGTCTGTGTTCAGTCCATCAGGGATGGAGATTGAGACGCTGTCCTCTGTACTCTCGCTGTACGGTCCATGAGAGATGGAAATCGCGACGCTGTCCTCGGAGCTGTCCATGTCTAGTCCATCAGGGATGAAGATTGAGATGCTGTCCTCTGTACTGTCACTGTACAGTCCATCAGAGGTGGAAATCGCGATACTCTCCTCAGAGCTGTCCGTGTCCAGTCCATCAGGGATGGAGATTGAGACGCTATCCTCTGCACTATCCCTGAAAGGTCCTTTGGGGATGGAGACCGCGATGCTCTCCTCGGAGCTGTCCATGTCCAGTCCATCAGGGATGGAGATTGAGATGCTGTCCTCTGTACTCTCGCTGTATGGTCCATGAGAGATGGAAATCGCGATGCTGTCCTCGGAGCTGTCCATGTCTGGTCCATGAGGAATGGAGATTGAGATTCTGTCCTCTGCACTGTCGTTGTAAGGTCCTTTGGTGATGGAGATCGCGATGCTGTCCTCAGAGCTGTCCGTGTACACTCCTTCAGGGATGGACATTGAGACGCTATCCTCTGCACTATCCCTGTAAGGTTCTTAGGGCATGGAGAACGCAATGCTGTCCTTGGAGCTGTCCGTGTCCAGTTCATCAGGGATGGAGATTGAGACACTGTCCTCTGTCCTCTCACTGTACAGTCCATGAGAGATGGAAATCGCGATGCTGTGCTAGGAGCTGTCCGTGTCCAGTCCTTCAGGGATGGAGATTGAGACGCTCTCCTCTGTACTCTCGCTCTACAGTCGATGAGAGATGGAATTCGCGATGCTGTCCTCGGAGCTGTCTGTGTCCAGTCCATCAGGGAAGGAGATTGAAATGCTGTCCTCTGCACTGCAGGTGTATGGTCCTTTGGGGATGCAGATCGCGATGCTGTCCTTGAAGCTGTCCATGTCCAGTCCATCAGAGATGGAGATTGAGACGCTGTCCTCTGCACTGTTGCTATAAGGTCCTTGTGGATGTAGATCGCGATGGTCTCCTTGGAGCTGTCCATGTCCACTTCATCAGGGATGGAGATTGATACGCTGTCCTCTGCACTGTTGTTGTAAGGTCCATTGGAGATGGAGATCTCAATGCTCTTCCCGGAGCTGTCCGTGTCCAGTACATCAGGGATGGAGATTGAGATGCTGTCCTCTGCACTGTCGCTGTACGGTCCATCCGAGATGGAGACCGTGATGCTGTCCTCGGAGCTGTCTGTGTCTAGTCCATCAGGGATGGAGAATGAGACGCTGTCCTCTGCACTGTAGCTGCATGGTCCTTTGGGGAGGTAGATCGCAATGCTGTCCTCGAAGCTGTCCATGTCCAGTCCATCCAGGATGGAGATTGATATGCTGTCCTCTGTAGTGTCGCTGTAAGGTCCTTTGGGGATTGAGACTGCGATGCTATCCTCGGAGCTGTCTGTGTCCAGTCCATCAGGGATGGAGATTGAGACGCTGTCCTCTGTGCTCTCGCTGTACGGTCCATG
>NW_004955428.1:58265-67900 GCF_000276665.1 Chinchilla lanigera
AAATGACTGGTACTTTCCCAAGTGTCTGATTGGTTGAACAATGTCTTCTTTTACATCTGAAATGTCCCACATGGCCAGGAAGGCCTGGAACCATGATCTTTTGGCTCCTTCCCCTATGTCTCCTAGGAAAAGGTAATAAAGTAACCTACTTCCTGTATTTGGGAGAATTAAATGGCTGATACTTACTGAAATGTCTCATTTGATGAATGATGTCATTTTTGATATCCGACGTGCTTCACATGGCCAGGAATGCTTGGAATCATGATCTTTTGGCTCCTTCCTGTATGACTTGTAGGAAAAGTTAATAAAGAAACCTACTCCTATATTTCATAGAGTTAAATGGCTGGCACTTATCCAGAAGTCTGATTTGTTGAATGATGTCATTTTTGATATTTGATGTTTCCCACATGGCCGGGAATTCCTGGAAGCACGATCTTTTCCTTCGAGACACACAAGAAAGACCCCAAAGGTAATAAAGTAACCTACTTACTATATTTGGGAGAATTAAATCGCTGGAACTTACCCAAATGTCCGATTTGTTGAATGATGTCATTTTTGACACCCAATGTGTCCCCTATGGCCAGCAATGACTGGAGCCATGATTTTTTGCCTCCTTCCCCTATGTCTCTTAGGAAAAGGTAATAAACTAAAGTACTTACTATATTTGGGAGAATTAATGGCTGGGAGAATTACCAAATGTCTGATTTGTTGAATGATATCATTTTTCACATCTGAAGTATCCCAAATGGCCAGAAATGCCTGGAACCATGATCTTATAACTCCTTCCTCTGTGTCTCGTCAGAAAAGGTAATAAAGTAACCTACACACGATATTTGGGAGAATTAAATGGCTGGTACTTAGTTAAATGTCTGATTTGTTGAATGGTGTCATTTTTTGACATCCAAAGTGTCCCACAATGCCAGGAATGCCTGGAAGCATGATCTTTCGGCTCCTTTTTGCATGTGTCATAGGAAAAGGTAATAAAGTAACCTACTTAGTATATTTGGGAGACTGAAATTCCTCATACTTACCCAAATGTCTGATTTGTTCACTGATGTCATTTTTGACATCCAAACTGTCCCACATGGCCAGGAAAACCTGGAGAATGATGTTTTTACTCCCCCTATGTCTCATAGGAAAAGGTAATAAAGTACCGACTTAGTATATTTGGGAGAATTAAATGGCTGGTACTTACCGAAATGTCTCACTTGCTTAGTGATGTCATTTTTGGCATCCAAAGAGTTTCACATAGGCAGGAATGCCTGGAACCATGATGTTTTCCTATAAGACTTACAGGAAGGACCAAAATGGTTAAAAAGAAACCTACTTAATATATTTGGGAGAATTAAATGGCTGGTACTTACCCAAATGTCTGCCTTATTGAATGATGTCATTTTTGACTTCAAAGTGTACCACAGGCCAGGAATGCCTACAACCATGATTTTTCGGGTCCTTCCTGTGTGTCTGGTAGGAAAAGGTAAGAAATTAACCTAATTCCTAAGTTGGGGAGAATTAAATGGCTGCCACTTACCCAAATGTCTGTTTTGTTCAGTGATGTCATTTTTGACATTCGAAGTGTCCCACATGGCCAGGAATGCATCGAACCATGATCTTTCGGCTACTTTATGTATGTCTCGCACAAACAGTTACTAAACCAACCTAGTTCGTGTATTGGGTAGTATTAAATGGCCGGCACTTACCCAAACATCTGTTGTGTTGAATGATGTTATTTTTGACATTGGAAATGTCCCACATGGCCAGGTGTGCCTGGAAGCATGATCTTTTTGCTCCTTCCTGTGTATCTCATAGGAAAAGGTCGTAAATTAACCCAGTTCCTATATTCAGGAGAATTCAATGGCTAGCCCTTAATGAAATGTCTGCTTTGTTGAATGATGTTATTTTTCACAACCAAAGTGTTCTCATGGGCAGGAATATCTGGAACCATAATATTTTGGCTGCTTCCTTTGTGTTTCATGAGATAAGGAAATAAATTAACCTACTTCCTACATTGGGGAGAATTAAATGGCTGGCACTTACCCAAATATCTGCTTTGTTCAATGATGTCATTTTTGACATAGGAAGAGTGGCATGTGGCCAGGAATGCCTGGAAGCATGATCTTTTTGCTCTATGCTATGTCTCTGCTAGGAGAAGATAACAAAGTAATCTACTTCCTATATTGGGGAGAATTAAATGGCTGGCACTTACCCAAATGTCTGCTTTGTTCAATGATGTCATTTTTGACATGGGAAGAGTCCCACATGGCCAGGAATGCTTGGAACCATGATCTTTTTGCTACTTCCTGTGTATTTCATAGGAAATGGTAATAAACTAACCTAATTCCTATATTGGGGAGAATTAAATGGCTGACACTTACCCAAATGTCGCTTGGTACAATGATGTCATTTTTTGACATCCAAAGTGTCCCACATGGCCAGGAATGCCTGGAAGCATGATCATTTTGTTCCTTCCTGTGTGTCTGATAGGAAATGGTAATAAAGTAACCTAGTCCCGATGTTGGGGAAAATTAAATAGCTGTAACTTACCCAAAATACTGAATTGTTGAATGATGTCTTTTTTGACATCCAAAGTGTCCCACAAGGCCAGGAAAGCCTGCAACCATGATTTTTTATTCCTTCAAGTGTGTATCCTAGGAAAAGGTAATAAAGTAACATACTTCCTGTATTCGGGAGAATTCAATGTCTAGCACTTACCCAAAAGTGTGCCTTGTTGAATGATGTCATTTTTTGATATCAAAGTGTCCCACATGGCCAGGAATGCCTGGAACCATGATTTTTGGGGTCCTTCCTGTTTGTCTCGTAGGAAAAGTTAATAAAGTAACTTAATTCCTGTGTTCGGGAGAATTAAATGGCTGCCACTTACCCAAATGTCTGCTTTGCTCAGTGGTGTCATTTCTGACATTCAAAGTGTCCCACATGGCCAGGAATGCTTGTAAACATGATCTTTTGGCTCCTTCCCGGATGTCTCATAGGAAAAGGTAATACAGTAACCTACTTCCTATATTGGCGAGAATTAAATGGCTGGCACATACCCAAATGTCAACATTGTTCAATAATCTCATTTTTGACATCCGGAGTGTCCCATATGGCCAGGAATGCCTGGAACCATGATTTTTTAGCTCCTTCTCCTATGTCTCATTGAAAATGTAATAAAGTAACCGACTTCCTCTCTTTGGGAGAATTAAATGACTGGTACTTACCCAAATGTCTGATTTGATGAATGATGTCACTTTTGACATCCGAAGGGTCCCACATGGCCAGGAATGCCTGGAACCATGATCTTTTCCCTCCTTCCCCTATGTCTCATAGGAAAAGCTAATACATTAACCAACTTACTATATTTGGGATAATAGAATGGCTGGTAATCACCGACACACCTCGTTGGCTTGGGATTTATACCAGCAGTACCCCAAAGGGAAAAATTCTCACAGCTTTCTTCAGTCTCTAACATCTCCTCCTCAGGAAGAGTCTTACCCACTAAGGCAATCTTGCATTTGAAACTGGTATTTGGAAGACATTTCCCCTTTGATTCCTC
Organism: Chinchilla lanigera; assembly: GCF_000276665.1. Lineage (NCBI taxonomy): Eukaryota > Metazoa > Chordata > Mammalia > Rodentia > Chinchillidae > Chinchilla > Chinchilla lanigera. The sequence continues at coordinate 61,819 of NW_004955428.1, forward strand.
CTCCAGCTACCTGCAACTCCATGCCTGAATTCTAACTCCTTTAATGTGGACATTCATAAAACACTGCAGACTTACTCTTTGCTCCTTATCTCCTAAACAAGCATCTCTGACTGGTGGCCTCATCTCCTCAATTCACTCTTGCAGCTGTGAAATTTAGACTTAGGAACCGAAACGTATGAGGGCCACATTTGAAGTCTCTCCCAGGCTCCAGCAGAGTCCAAAATAGCCATAAAGCAATGAAAAACAAAAACAGTGTGCCACTTTTAGACCTCCCAACCTACACAGGAAAGTTTAAAAGAAATGTTATCTGTTCATTATAGCTATGTACTGCAAGAACTCAATACGCATGAAGACTTAGAAGAATTTTCTCACATAATCTTCACAAGACTGTGAGGGAGGCATTATTTATATTGTTATCACCATGTAAGACCCAGTTAGTGTGTTATTCCCAAGATTACCTAGCATAGCTACAATTGAAACAGATTTTTTTCGAATCCATACTTTCCCCTCTTAGTTGAGTGTGTTAGCTCTGTACTGACCAGGAAGCTTTTTAAAATCTTCATTCCACAACCAGTAAGTACTAAACACATGACAAAATGTTTTGTGAAACAGATCTAAGCTGCCACCCTGGAAAATATGAATATTGACAGATGACAAACATTAACTGATCTCACTTAAGGACAATGCTCCAGCTACAGAACTGTAAAAGTTTAAAAACAAAGTTTCCCAAAAGACATTATTGTCAAAATTACAATGAGAAGCTACGAGCTCCCTTCCTACTACTAAAGAGACCTGCTTCCAGCAGTTGGAGGGGGAATGAGTTAGCTTACTGTTCTGGACTAAAATCAGTAAAACTCGAATGAAATGAAAGTAGATGCAGCAGAAAGTACGGACCTCACGCCTTGGGATCAGGCGCTGTGCAGTGCGGCCACCAGCACCTCAGGTCAGCACTGCCATCTCTGCCTAGCAGCACACACTCCCAGGTTGGGCGGGGGAAGGTGGCCCGCAGCCCGGGGGAGGACGGCGCTGGCGAGGCCATCTGACACCCAGACTCAGCTCCAGCGCGCACAAATTCAAGCGACCTCTTCAGCAGCCTCGCGGAGGACACGGGAAAACGCCGAATTCCACAGCCAGCAAAGGGATCCGCGTGACCACGGGAACCGCCGCGAACTAACGGCTCAGAATCGGGTCCTGTAAACGGATTAACAAAAACCAGAGCAAGGGAACGAGCTCCCTGCGGGGAAAGGGCCATGGGGGCGCATCCAAGCCCAACCATCCCAGAAAGAGCCCCAGGCCTCGTACCTGATCCTCCCCAGATGTGTCCCTGCTGCGTCCTCAGTTCCCGCTTTTGCTGCTGGGTCGCTGGGGGATGGAGAGCCTGAGGCTGACTTGGGCAGTGTCCACAAGGTCCATCAGAAATGGAGATCCGGATGCTGCCCTCTGAGCTGTACATGTCCAGTCCATCAGGGACGGAGATTGAGACGCTGTCTTCTGCACTGACCGTGTAAGGTCCTTTGGGGATGGAGATCGCGATGCTGTCCTCAGAGCTGTCCATGTCCAGTCCATCAAGGATGGAGATTGAGACGCTGCCCTCTGCACTGTCGCTGTAAGGTCCTTTGGGGATGTAGATCGCGATACTGTCCTCGGAGCTGTCCCTGTCCAGTCCATCAGGGATGGAGATTGAGATGCTGTTCTCTGCACTGTCGCTGTAAGGTCCATCAGAGATGGAGATCGCGATGCTGTCCTCGGAGCTGTCCGTGTCCAGTCCATCAGGAAAGGAGATTGAGATGCTGTCCTCTGCACTGTCGCTGTAAGGTCCTTTGGCGATGGAGATCGCGATGCTGTGCTCGGTGCTGTCCGTGTCCAGTCCATCAGGGATGGAGATTGAGTTGATGTCCTCTGCACTGTCGCTGAACGGTCCATTGGAGATGGAGATTGCGATGCTGTCCTCAGAGCTGTCTGTATCTAGTCCATCAGGGATGGAGATTGAGACGCTGTCCTCTGTACTGTAGCTGCAGGGTCCTTTGGGGATGTAGATCGCAATGCTCTCCTTGAAGCTGTCCATGTCCAGTCCATCAGGGATGAAGATTGAGACGCTGTCCTCTGTAGTGTCGCTGTAAGGTCCTTTGGGGATGGAGATCGCAATGCTGTCCTCGGAGCTGTCCGTGTCCAATCCATCAGGGATGGAGAATGAGATGCTATCCTCTGTACTATCCCTGTAAAGTCCTTTGGGGATGGAGACCACGATGCTGTACTCCGAGCTGTCTGTGTGCAGTCCATCAGAGATGAAGATTGAGACGCTGTCCTCTGTCCTCTCGCTGTATGGTCCATGAGAGATGGAAATCGTAACGCTGTCCTCGGAGCTGTCCGTGTCCAGTACATGAGGCATGGGATTGATATGCTGTCTTCTGCACTGTCGCGGTACGGTCCATTAGAGGTGGAAACCGTGATACTGACCTCGGAGCTGTCCGTGTCCAGTTCATCAGGGATGGAGATTGAGACACTGTCCTCTGTCCTCTCGCTGTATGGTCCATGAGAGATGGAAATCGCAACGCTGTCCTCGGAGCTGTCCGTGTCCAGTACATGAGGCATGGGATTGCGATGCTGTCTTCTGCACTGTCGCTGTATGGTCCATTAGAGGTGGAAACCGCGATACTGACCTCCGAGCTGTCCGTGTCCAGTCCATGAGGAATGGAGATCGATACGCTGTCGTCTGCACTGTCGCTGTAAGGTCATTTTGGATGGAGATCACGATGCTGTCCACAGAGCTGTCCGTGTCCTGTCCAGTAGGGATGGAAATTGAGACACTGTCCTCTGCACTCTCGCTGTACGGTCCATCAGAGATGGAAATCGCGATGCTGTCCTCGGAGCTGTCCATGTCCACTCCATCAGGGATGGAGATTGAGACTCTCGCCTCTGCACTCTTGCTGTACGGTCCATCTGAGATGGAGATCTTGATGCTGTTCTCAGAGCTGTCTTTGTACGGTCCGTCAGGGATGGTGATTGAGACGCTGTCCTCTGCACTCTTGCTGTACGGTCGATCAGAGATTCAAATCGCGATGCTCTCCTCAGAGCTGCCCGTGTACACTCCATCAGGGATGGAAATTGAGACGCTGTCCTCTGCACTGTAGCTGTAAGGCCCTTGTGGATGTAGATTGCGATGCTGTCCTTTGAGCTGTCCAAGTCCAGTACATCAGGGATGGAGATTGAGACACTGCACTGTCACTGTATGGTCCATCGGATATGGAAATCTTGAAGCTATTCTGGGAGCTGTGCGTGTCCAGTCCATCAGAGATGGAGATTGAGACACTGTCCCCTGAGCTGTCACTGTATGTTCCATCGGAGACAGAGATCTCGATGCTGTCCTTGGAGCTGTCCGTATCCAGTCCATCAGGGGTTGAGATTGAGACGCTGTCCTCAGCACTGTCGGTGTAAGGTCCATTGGACATGGATATCGCAATGCGGTCCTCGGGGTTTCAATGTCCAGTCCATCAGGAATGGAGATTGAGTCGCTGTCCTCTGCACTGTCGCTGTAACGTCTCTTGGGGATGTAGATTGCGATGCTGTCCTCGGAGCTGTCGGTGTCCAACCCATCAGGGATGGAGATTGAGATGCTGTGCTCTGCACTGTCTGTGTAAGGTCCTTTCGGGATGGAGATCGTGATGCTGTCCTCAGAGCTGTCCATGTCCCGTACATCAGGGATGGAGATTGAGACGCTGTCCTGTGCACTGTTGCTGTACGGTCCATCGGAGATGAAGATCGCAATGCTGTCCTTGGAGCTGTCCGTGTCCAGCCCATAGGGGATGGAGATTGAGACGCTGTCCTCTGTACTTTCCCTGTATGGTCCATGAGAGATGGAAATTGCGACACTGTCCTTGGAGCTGTCCGTGTCCAGTCCATTAGGGATAAAGATTGAGATGCTGTCCTCTGTACTCTCATTGTAAGGTCCTTTGGGGATGGAGAACGCGATGCTGTACTTGGAGCTGTCCATGTACAGTTCATCAGGGATGGAGATTGAGACGCTATCCTCTGCACTATCCCTGTAAGGTGCTTTGGGGATGGAGATCGCGATGCTGTCTTCAGAGGTGTCTGTGTCCAGTTCATCAGGGATGGAGATTGAGACACTGTCCTTTGTCCTCTCGCTGTATGGTCCATGAGAGATAGAAATCCCGACGATGTGCTCGGAGCTGTCCGTGTCCAGTCCATCAGGGATGGAGATTGGGACGCTGTCCTTTGCACTGTCCTTGTACGGTCCATCAGAGGTGGAAATCGCGATACTGTCCTCGCAGCTGTCCATGTCCAGTCCATCAGGGATGGAGATTGAGACGCTGTCCTCAGTACTCTCGCTGTATAGTCCATGAGAGATGGAAATCGCGACGCTGTCCTCGGAGCTGTCTGTGTCCATTCCATCAGGGATGGAGATTGAGATGCTGTCCTGTGCACTGTCGCTGTATGGTCCATCAGAGGTGGAAATCGCGATACTGTCCTCAGAGCTGTCCATGTCCAGTCCATCAGGGATGGAGATCGAGTCGCTGTCCTCTGCACTATAGCTGTATGGTCCTTTGGCGATGCAGATCACGATGCTGTCCTCGAAGCTGTCCATGTGCAGTCCATCAGGGATGGAGATTGAGACACTGTCCTCTGCACTGTCGCTGTAAGGTCCTTTGGGGATGGAGATTGCGATGCTGTCCTCCGAGCTGTCCGTGTCCAGTCCATGAAGAATGGAGATTATGACGCTGTCGTCTGCACTGTCGCTGTAAGGTCCTTTTGGATGGAGATCGCAATGCTGTCCACGGAGCTGTCCGTGTCCAGTCCAGAAGGGATGGGAATTGAGACAGTGTCCTCTGCACTCTCGCTGTACGGTCCATTAGAGATGGAAATCACGATGATGTCCTCGGAGCTGTCCGTGTCCAGTCCATGCGGGATGGAGATTGAGACGCTGTCGTCTGCACTATCACTGTACTGTCAATCGGAGATGGAGATCACGATGCTCTCCTCAGAGCTGTCTGTGTCCAGTCCATCAGGGATGGAGATTGAGACGCTGTCCTCTGCACTGTTGCTGTTCGGTCCATCTGAGATGGAGATCTTGATGCTGTTCGCAGAGCTGTCCTTGTCCAGTCCATCAGGGATGATGATTGAGACGCTGTCCTCTGCACTGTCGCTGAAACGTCCTTTGGGGATGAAGATCGCGATGCTGTCCTCGGAGCTGTCCATCTCCCATCCATCATGGATGAAGAGGGAGATGCTGTCCTCTGCAGTGTCGCTGTACAGTCCATCGGAGATGGAGATTACAATGTTGTCCTCGCAGCTGTCCGTGTCCAGTCCATCAGGGATGGAGTTTGAGATGCTGTCCTCTGCACACTCGCTGTACGGTCCATGAGAGATGTAAAGCGCGATGCTGTCCTTGGAGCTGTCCGTGTCCACTGCATCAGGGATGGAGATTGAGAAGCTGTCCTCTGCACTGTCGGTGTAAGGTCCTTGTGGATGTAGATCGCGATGCTGTTCTTGGAGCTGTCCATGTCCAGTAAATCAGGGATGGAGATTGAGACACTGTCCTCTGCCCTGGCGCTGTACGGTCCATCGGATATGGAGATCTCGAAGCTGTTCTCGGAGTTGTCCGTGTCCAGTCTAGCAGGGATGGAGACTGAAACACTGTCCCCTGCGCTGTCAATGTATGGTCCATCAGAGACGGAGATCTCGATGCTGTAGTCGGAGCTGTCTATGTCCAGTCCATCAGGGATTGAGATTGAGACGCTCTCCTCAGTACTGTTGGTGTAAGGTCCATTGGAGATGGAGATCGCAATGCGGCCCTTGGGGCTTTCCATGTCCAGTCCATCAGGAATGGAGATTGAGATGCTGTCCTCTGCACTGTAGCTGCAACGTCCTTTGGGGATGTAGAATGCGATGCTGTCCTCAGAGCTGTCGGTGTCCAGTCCATCAGGGATGGAGATTGAGACGCTATCCTCTGCACTGTCTATGTAAGGTGATGCTGTCCTCTGCACTGTCACTGTAAGGTCCTTGTGGATGTAGATCGCGATGCTGTCCTTGGAGCTGTCCGTGTCCAGTCCATCAGGGATGGAGA
>NW_004955428.1:68280-71528 GCF_000276665.1 Chinchilla lanigera
GAGATGGAAATCTCAATGCTGTCCTCGGAGCTGTCCATGTCCACTTCATCAGGGATGGAGATTGAGATGCTGTCCTCTGTCCTCTCGGTGTAGGGTCCATGAGAGATGGAAATCGCAATGCTGTCCTCGGAGCTGTCCGTGTCCAGTCCATCAGGGATGGGGATTGAGATGCTGTCCTCTGCATTGTCGCTGTATGGTCCATCAGAGGTAGAAATCGCGATAGTGTCCTCAGAGCTCTCCGTGTCCAGACCATCAGAGATGGAGATTGAGACGCTGTCCTTTGCACTGTAGCTCTATGGTCCTTTGGGGATGCAGATGGTGATGCTGTCCTCGAAGCTATCCATATCCAGTCCATCAGGGATCGAGATTGAAACACTGTCCTCTGCACTGTCGCTGTAAGGTCCTTTGGGGATGGAGATCACGATGCTGTCCTCTGAGCTGTCCGTGTCCTGTCCATGAGGAATGGAGATTGAGATGCTATCGTCTGCACTGTCGCTGTAAGGTCCTTTTGGATGGAGATCGCGATGCTGTCCACAGAGCTGTCCATGTCCAGTCCAGCAGGGATGGGAATTGAGATGCTGTCCTCTGCACTCTTGCAGTACAGTCCATCAGAGATGGAAATCACGATGATGTCCTCGGAGCTGTCCGTGTCCAGTCCATGAGGGATGGAGATTGAGACACTGTCGTCTGCACCATCGCTGTACTGTCCATCAGAGATGGAGATCACGATGCTGTCCTCAGAGCTGTCTGTGTCCAGTCCATCAGGGATGGAGATTGAGATGCTGTCCTCTGCACTGTCACTGTAAGGTCCTTGTGAATGTAGATCGCGATGCTGTCCTTGGAGCTGTCCAAGTCCAGTACATCAGGGATGGAGATTGAGACACTGCACTTTCGCTGTACGGTCCATCGGACATGGAGATCTCAAAGCTGTTCTTGGAGCTGTCCGTGTCCAGTCCATCAGGGATGGAGATTGAGACACTGTCCCCTGTGCTGTCACTGTACGGTCCATCAGAGACGGAGATCTCGACGCTGTCCTCGGAGCCGTCAGTGTCTAGTCCATCAGGGATTGAGATTGAGACGCTGTCCTCAGCACTGTCAGTGTAAGGTCCTTTGGGGTTGGAGATCGCGATGCTGTTCTCGGAGCTGTCCATGTCCAGTCCATCAGTTATGGAGATTGAGACGCTATCCTCTGCACTATCCCTGTAAGTTGCTTTGGAGATGCAGAACGCGATGCTGTTCTCGGAGCTGTCCGTGTCCAGTTCATCAGGGATGGAGATTGAGACGCTGTCCTCTGTCTTCTCGCTGTACGGTCCATGAGAGATGGAAATCCCGATGCTGTGCTCGGTGCTGTCCGTGTCCAGTCCATCAGGGGTGGAGATTGATAGGCTGTCCTCTGTACTCTCAGTGTACGGTCCATGAGAGATGGATATCGTGATGCTGTCCTCGGAGCTGTTCGAGTGAAGTCCATCAGGGATGGAGATTGAGATGCTGTCCTCTGTACTGTCACTGTACAGTCCATCAGAGGTGGAAATCGTGATACTCTCCTCAGAGCTGTCCGTGTCCAGTCCATTAGGGATGGAGATTGAGACGCTGTCCTCTGCACTGCAGCTGTATGGTCCTTTGGGCATGCAGATCGCGATGCTGTCCTCGAAGCTGTCCATGTCCAGTCCATCAGTGATGGAGACTGAGACGCTGACCTCTGCACTGTCGCTGTAAGGTTCCTGTGGATGTAGATCGTGATGTTGTCCTTAGAGCTGTCAGTGTCTAGTCCATCAGGGATGGAGATTGAGACACTGTCCTATGCACTGACGTTGTATGGCACATTGCAGATGGAGATCGCGATTCTGTCCTCGGAGCTGTCTGTGCCCAGTCCATCAGGAATGGAGACTGCAATGCTGCCCTCGGTGCTCTCGCTGCCAGGTGCATCGGAGACAGCGACTGAGATGCTGTCCTCCACGCTGTCGCTGTCCGGTCCTTCAGTGACGGAGACTGAGACGTTGTCCTCTGCACAGGCGATGTAAGGTCATGTGGGGTTGGAGATTGCAATGCTGCCCTCGGTGACAGAGATTGAGCCACTGTGCTCCACCGTGTCGCCCCCCAGTCGCTCGGGCTGTGAGATCGCGGAACTCTCCTCCACGCTGGATCTGCAAAGTCTCTCCGGTATTGAGATCTCCACATGCTGCACAGGCCTCATCCGAGCAGATGGCGCAGAGGAGGCCGAGCAGAATCCCTCTGCCAAGGACTGAGGTAGCCTACTTTGGCCCCTGAGGGTTGGTCTTTTAAAACAAATAAATGTTTCCACATTAAGGCAGGCATTTTTAACAAAGGAAAATACCTGCTCTAAATACAAGCGCCCTCCTTCATCCTTTCTCTCTGCTCAATTTGAAAAGCCTGCACCGTGGTGCTGTGCTACATAGCTTTCTGTTCTTTTCTAAATAAGTACCTTCAGGGGGAGAAATACCTTAACCTAGTCATTATATTTGGAAGAATTAAATTTCTGTTACTCACCCAAATGTTTTGTTTCTTGAATGATCACACTTTTGACATCCGAAGTGTCCCACATGTACAGGAATGCCAGGAAGCATGATCTTTTGGCACCTTCCGGTGTGTATGTCTCCTAGGAAAAGGTACTAAAGTAACTTACTTACTATATTTGGGAGAGTTCAGTGGTTGTTACTTACCCAAATGTTTGCTTTGTTGGATGATGTCATTTTTGACATCCGAAGTGACCCACCTGCCCAGGAATGCCTGGAACCATGATCTGTTGGCTCCTCCCTGTATGTCTTGTAGGAAAAGGTACTAAAGTAACCTATTTACGATATTTGGGAGAGTTAAATGGCTGGTTCTTACCCAAAGGTTTGATTTGTTGAATTATATCATCTTTCACATTTGACATATCCCATTTGGCCAGGAATGCCTGGAACCAGGAACTTTTGGCTCCTTCCTGCATGTCTCGTAGGAAAACGTACTAAAGTAATGTACTTAGATATTTGGGAGAGTTAAGTGGCTGGTTCTTACCCAAATGTTTGATTGGTTTAATTATATCATTTTTCACATTTGACATGTCCCATATGACCTGGAATGCCTGGAACCATGATTTTTTGGCCCTTTTTTTTGTGTATGTCTCAATAGGAAAAGGTACTAAAGTAACTTACTTACTATATTTGTGAGAGTTAAATGGCTGGTACGTATTCAAATGTTTCATTTGTTGAATTATATCATTTTTCACATTTGACATGTCCCATATG
>NW_004955428.1:72303-73286 GCF_000276665.1 Chinchilla lanigera
GCTGGTACTTACCCAAATGTCTGCTTTGTTGAATGATGTCATTTGTGACATCTGAAGTGTCCCCCATAGCCAGGAATGCCTGGAGCTATGATCTTTTGGCTCCTTCCTGTGTGTATGTGTTGTAGGAAAAGGTACCAAAGTAACCTACTTACTGTATTTGGGAGAGTGAAATGGCTGGTACTTACCCAAATGTCTGCTTTGTTGAATGGTGTCATTTTTGACATCCCAAGTGTCCCAAATGGCCAGGAATGCCTGGAAGTATGATCTTTTGGCTCCTTCCTGTGTGCATTTTTCATAGGAAAAGATGTAATGCAAGGCAATCGCCACCATGAGCATCTCCAACGAGATGAAGAAATCCTAGGACAGCAGCAAAAACAGCAGCCATCTTTGGCTTTAATCTATTTTTCTAAATTGCGACATTTCATCAAATACCTTTCCAAATGACTGAAGTTTCCAAAGCTGTTTCTTTTCTTTTCATACTATATTCACTTGTCCTCCCCCAAAGTATTGTTCACTTTTTCATAAAAGAAGAAAATTCGATTGTATTTTGCACTATGCAAACCAAGTATTTTTTAGCAAACTACACTGTATTTTTAGTCCACCACCCACAGACTAAAGAAAGGAGCAGAAGGGAAGTGGACTTGGAAGACCAAAATCCAGGTTCTGTTTCCGGTTCTGTAAGAAATTGGTGTGGCCAGTTTCTTCAGGATCTATGCTTGCCCACCTGCAGCCCCACAGCCTGCATGCTGTCACGGTCAGTGGAGAAGACAGGGAAAACATGCTCAAGGAATACTCCAGTTCTCCTGCAATCAGACACAGCGCTGCTTACCTGCAGTCCCAAGCTCACCTACTCCGGAGAATGCCAACCCCATACATGTGATTTAAAATTGGCAAGTTTTACCAAGCCAGCGATGATGATTCCTTGCCTGTAAGTTGGGAAAAGGTAAATGGAAGATCTTTACCAAGCAAAAAATAAACAGCTG
>NW_004955428.1:100922-102435 GCF_000276665.1 Chinchilla lanigera
CCATGTATGTCACTGCTTGGTGCATAATGACTTGGTTTGCTCAAATACACATAAAGACAACTTTAAGTTAGCACTTTTCAATGGTAAGCAGAAAGAACACGTAACATCCTTGAGATCATTCAAACCAACCCTCTCAAAACTATTCTTACTTCCTGCTGGTCAGTAAAGGTATCCAGGCACTGAGCAGTACAAAACATATCTGCACTGCAATCCACCAAAGGGCTTGTTGAAGGATAGATTATCAGTCCCCAGAGGTGTGGGCTCTGCAGGTCTGAGGAGAAACATGTTTCCAGCTAATGCAGATACTGCTCTTCTTGGAAATGTATATGGAAAATGACTGTGCTCATGTACTATGAAGCACAGGTTCTCAAAATTTGCTCCGTATTAGATAATGGGGAAGGGTAAAACTCTGGTAACAGGACTGAGTACGTAGCACAGTGGTAGAGCACTTGCCTGGCAAGTGCCAAGGGTCAGGGTTCAATCCCCAGCACAACAACAAAAAAAAGAAAAACCCTTCAGATGGTGCACACCATATCACTTGAATCAAAATCCTTGGGGATGGAGACAGAAGAGACCAATGGTACCAACCTTTTTGCTTTTGTGGTCTGAGATAGGTACATTTGGATATAACTTACAACTGCCCTTCAGGGTCATGCGCAATTCCTGGCAGCCTCCCATTGAAGAAAGCACTTTCATGAATTGTTTCTTGTGACATCTGTTTACTGCAAATGCCAGGATGACTCACACTGGGCAATCTACTGGGAAATGGGGACAACGAAATACCAGGATAATCTCACTGCACAGCTTAATCTGTCCAGGGAGTGACATATTAAGAAGAAAAGCACTTTGAAGTCTCCCCCTCCCCCAAATTGAACCCAGAGCCTTTGCACTAGGCTATGTCCCTATCCCGTTTTATTTCTTACTTTGAGACACGGTCTCCCTGAATTGTACAGGCTAGTTCCGATTTGCAATTCTCCTGCCTCAGCCTCTCAGAGTGCTGGGATTATAGGGTACACCGTGATGACAGGCGAGGGGTTCTGTTGTTTTGTGACCAGATTAACGACCGTAGGGATGTTTGCTCTTAACTGATCCATCACCTCACAATATGTTCTGGGTCCTTTTCCACATATGCATTATGGTTCACACTTTTTTTTTCTTTTCCAAAGGCAATGCACAATAAAAATGTTAGGTTAATGGAGCACTACTAAATTATAATATTCTCCAGCTCCCACCACTCCCACCCCGCCCCCACGCCATGGTGCTAGAGCCCAATTCCAGGGTCTGCAGATGCTAGGCTAATTCTCTGTCACTGAGCTAATCCTCACCTCTCCAACCTATTTTAAGAACCGCACTGTCATAAACAACTGTGCCCCTATCATGTTCAGGCAATAACCTAGGAGCCTACTTAACTGGAAGACAAGCCATACGTGGAATGAAATATACATTTGACCTTAGTTCCTGTAACCACACAGCTAAAACCCTGGGATTTTCCAAAGCGCTATACAACTTTTTG
>NW_004955428.1:103413-105650 GCF_000276665.1 Chinchilla lanigera
CCAGGTTTTCCTGGCAAGAAAAATGAAACACGGTCAGCCATGAGTTGAAATATTGCATGACTTAGGGATCCACTGTCTACAAGATTATGAGTTTTTATAATTTCCTATAATGAATTGAATAACAATAACAATTTGGGACGGAAAAACTCACTTGTTATTGCCTGACAAAGTGATCATCACCTTTTAAACAACACAGTCACTGTAAATGCAAGTCTTAATACATAAGGGCCAGCCAACCACACAAACTGGCCGGAGTATTCAAAATGTCAGGCCAGACCTCTTCCACAGGAGTCTCTGTACATCCTTCTGTTTTTTTTTTTGGTTTTTCTCTGGTACCAGGAACCGAACTCACGACCTTGCGCTTGCCAGGCAGGCGCTTTTGCCACTGAGCTAAATCCCCAGCCCCTCCGTACATCTTTCTTATGACAAAAAGCACACGTCTCTTGACAACTGAGCACATTTCTGACACCTAGTTCCGAAGGCACGTCTCCCTCCGTACATTTCCAACCCTCTGTACAAATCTATGTTCCCACAGCTACTCTGGTTTGCTACTTTCTGTTGTCACTTTCCTTTTTCCTGTCTCCACCACCCTCAACAGGTTATGGACTTTAAGGGGCAGAAGATGTATTTTACTTATTCAGGAAACATTCTCTATAATAGGCCTGGAAAGGAGTAACAGGAAGCAGAGTCAACAAAGCAACAGACAATCCCGGCAAGCATGAGCAATCAAAGAGCACCTCCGCTAAGTCAGTGTATGTATCTAATGTCATTTATCTACTATGTGTTTACCACATTCTTAAAAACTCACCTGTCATTTTTTATAAAATATATTACTCATCTTGAAGGAATATCAGTAAATTTTTAAAAAGAAACTATACCCAAAGAGATACTGGCAATTTATCTTCCTATTTCTGAGAGAACAACAGACTAAAACATGCCATCTACATAGGCTATCATCACATCTCATCTAGTGTAGTAGTGGGAGTATTTCTCTTGTCCTGTTGGAAAGACTGTGTACAATTTCAGATTTCATAATGATAAGAACAACATAGACTCCTAATATGCAATGGTATCACAAGCACTTAACAGACAGAGATAATGTGAACTTATCAGGAAAGGACTGCACACTCCTATTTCACAACAGGAAACAGCTAAAATATTTCCCATTTATAAAGTGTGAAAAGTAAGTTAACACAAAGACAAAGTCATGCTAACTTAGCCAACCATTACTAATACTTCTCTGATACTTTAAGGAACTTAAGTCACTGCATTATACATTGTACAAACAGAAAAGAAACACCTACTAGTCTAAAACTTCATTTGCTTCCTGTCTTCCATATCTCAGTTTCACACATTAACCTGCGGAAGGGACAAATGAGTTCAGCATTTGAGTAAAAACACACTAAGACTTTAGAAACTTAAATAAATCATGTAGTCTTGAAAGTTAAGATGTTTAAACAGCTCATTACAATCATTTATTTGCCTCAAGATATACATTATTCTTTCCCGGGTTAACTAAATTAAATACAACGCTATGGTAGGAAACAAACATTTAACAAGATGTCGGTTTTGCCATACTTACATTGTGCTGTGTACTTTATACTGTGGTAATGGTATGTGGTCAAATTAATGTTCCTGAAGATAAAAGGAGAATGAGAGAGAACCAGAAACCTGTAAAGAAAAACCTTTTAATTTAATAAAGATTTTTTGGCAGGGTACCAGGAATCGAATTCACAACCTCGTGCTTGCCAGGCAGGCGCTGTGCCGCTGAGCTATATACCCAGCACCTAATTTAAAAAGTGATAACCTCAGTCACAGCTCAACATTATACTACTTTCCAGCACTTTTACTAGCTCAGTAGTTTTATGACCAATGACTAAATGCTAGCCTTAGGATTTCTTATTGCAGCTGATTCACCCCAAAGGAAAAAATTGTGAAATTATGAAACCATCAATAATATTCAAAACGATATGAAGGACAGCAGGAAACAAGCATGGTATTGTACTAGTCACAATGAAATGTTCACACCATGCCCCTCACAATTACTGAGCCGTGCACAGGAAGCGCTGGCTGGAGCAGGGAGGACTGTTCCAACAGCACCTTCATTTTGGACAATGTGGCTGCTACTACCCAAGGAGTGTCACACTAGGATGGACGCACACCTGTCTCTCCTGTGTTTGCTAAACCCAACTCCCACCCTCCTTGCAGGGATCCAGATGACAGGGGCACAGCCGTCC
>NW_004955428.1:106365-116508 GCF_000276665.1 Chinchilla lanigera
CCTCCAGAGAGCCTCTACACTTGGCTTTCCTCATTACGGAGCATCTCCTTCTAGAGCCGTCTACATCCTCCACCTCCACTTCTCAGCTTCTCCTGTCATTTGGTCCGTGAAACACCAAACGAAGGCTCTAGATGGCCTCAGCGTCCTCCTCCTCATCTAAACCCTACCTGGCCTTAAGTGCCTTTTTCCTCACATAAAGCACACCTTCTCGAGGCTCCTGTGCTGGGTTGGCTGGGCTCCACTTAACTCACCAGTCACGTTTTCTGTCTCCTTGGTATTCCCCACTCTGCTTCTCTAGGGACCCGTTCCTGTCACCTCCAGAGGCCCATTCTTGGCCCTCTCCTCCACCTACAGAGTCTCACTCAGTTTACGATGCCACACTGAATTCATATACTTCCAAATTCATGACTTCAAAGCGATGCCCTAGACCCAAACTCTCATCCAGACGTAGCCAAGTAAATCCTGAACATTCAACAGCCACCTCACATTTCCACTGTCCAAAACGGAACTTGAATTTCTCACCCAAAATCTGCTTTCCCAAAGTCAGCACCCAGGTGTTCAGGCTTCCCTGCAGTCATCACCCTGTCTTGTGTCTTCTTCACATCCATCCTTCTCCCGGAACCTGTTTCCAAGAGTCCTCCCGGAGAACTGACCAGATTCACCACTGGGAGGTCCTCACAAAGCCTCATGGGCTCGCCGGTGTGTGGCCCTGGACGAGTCCAATGCTGGGCTTGTAGCTGGGTATGATGTCAGGAGGTGACACCTGCTGGGAAGAGACGGTCGCTGCAGAACAGATGTTAGTGCTGTATTTGAGTTACATGGCAACAAGAAGGTAAGCACTAAACTGTTCTTGATAAATTTCCTAAAAGAAATAAAGTGCTTTAATACTCAAATGATTTCAGTGATTTAAAGGGGTGTACTCTTGTCTTCCTGAAGGTCTACTTACACATTTAGATTCAGCTCAGTCATTACCTTCTTTAAAAAAATCTTTTTCTCTTTTCTTTCTTTTGTGTGTGGGGGCGGTGCTGAGCACTGAATTACATCCGCAGCCTTTTGAAATTTTGAGCCAGGGTCTCATTAAGCTGCTACATTATCCAGGCTGAGCTTGAACTTGTTATTCTCCTGCTTCACCCTCCAGAATGCTGAGACTGCAGGTGTGGGCACCTACACCCAGATGAGAATGTCCTTTATCTATTGGCAAAAATGGTGAAATACTACTTCTCTTGTATATTCTCGTATTACCGTCCCCGTACCATTTAATACTCTAGAAAAAATGCCCAGGAGGGAGGCCATTTTTATAAGGTGCTAGCCTACCAGAGAGGAAGCTAGGGAAACTTTCTTCCCAGGAGTTCATTAATTCCTATTGACCTAACAGTCCCTGTAGCACTACTGCAGTTAGGAGGCTCCATGAAAGGGTGCATGCTCTTTTTCTTTTGCTTCCAGAAGGAATTTCACAAAAACTATTATTCTCCCCACCCCTTAGGTTAGCTTCTTAGGACCTGTGCTTTCCAGCTGGGGGTCAGATCTAAACATCTGTAAATGAACTGATTGTAGATAGCTAGCCCAGAAGGAAAGCAAATAAGATTATCATTATTGATGAGCCCAATGATTTAGTAACCTAAATCAATGTAATAATGATAATACTTAAAGGAAACATGAATGTAAAGCCATGCAGTTTAGGAAAACAAATTACTTCATCTGGCTTCTGGCCCAGGGAAGACAAAGTCTAACACAAAAGAACTCTGGGACACAGGGACTGGGCTCTGCTTTTGGCCCTGCCTTAGCTGAGACACTGAACTTCCTACCACCCAGATTCGTGTGCTGAGGAGGATGTAAGAGCAGTGCCATTCCAGTGCAGGGGCTTCCTCTCAGGCACTCTGTTAACCGGAAGCTCAGCAGCCCTTTGTCATATCCCAGTGAAACAACTGATGCCAAAACCTGGACCCCATGGCACTAGAAAGATGAAGTCCAAATAACAAACAGAGGATATGGGATTTAAACTTAGGGTTATGGTCTGAAACCCTCAGAACTGGGGAGGCTGGGAACTGGCACACAGCAAGCACTCGGCAATTGGTGGATGGACTGAGCCAAGGGCAGGCCTTCCCTGGGAGTAGTGAAAGACTTGGGAGCGAATGAGACCTGAGGCCGAGTCCTGGTCCGCACATTAGCACTGTGACCTAGCAGTGTTACAAGCTTCAGTTTCTGCCTATGTAAAACAGAGATGCTGCTTCTCATGGTTGTTCTGAGGACTACATGAGAAAATGCTTGGTCCAGTGCCTTCCGCATAAGCAGCACATAATAAGCAGCACTTAATACTAGTGTTGCTATTGTGACCACATCCTCTACTCCACAGACTTCTCTTACGCACCAGGGCCTCCAGGGAGGCAAGAAGTCTGCAGGTGGAAAATCTGTTAGCCTCCTAAAGGCTTCTGCTGGCCTCTTCATCTCCTCCCTATCCTGGTTCCTGACAGGAGAATCTTTCTCCTGGAAAGTAACAGAGGCTCTGAGGGCCCCAATTTCAGACTCCTTTGCACTGAGACCCAAACACCTCTGGCCTGGGCAGCAGGGAAGAACTGACCTAGAGCTGAGCCCTACACTTAGAAAGGTACAGGGTCTGGAACTTCACTGTAGGCAGCCACAAGGAAGTGATGGCTCCTGAAGGTGGAAAGGGAAGTGGAGGTTGGAGGCCAAGGTGAGGTTTGAGTACTCAGGCAGTCTACACATTGCCCAGGAAAGTCCAGGCCTTTGCTTTTTTAAATATTTTTATTTTAAAAATAAAAGGAGAAAAACATTAACAGACAACCTTTTACAAAATAGCAAAAGAACAGTACAGACAATACAGAGTTACAAACAAAGTGGTAGGAAATTAACAATGCTTGTTGTATTACATATTGATATCTTCAAAGTGGCTTCTCAGGAAAACAGATAGAGAACTGCCAGTTTTGCACAATATTGAGATCATGTTTATAAAACTTCTCCTGCTTTATAGTTGGTAGAATTAACAGGAGATTTTAACAGAAGAAAAGCAAGTTGGATATTGGTTGATTATCAAAATGGCAAACTAAGAAGCCCAGTGTGTTTCACACTAATTATAATGGTAGACATTTTATTGATTGTTCTGAACCTGTGTCTCCTTTGCTTCATATATACAGTCTCTGGAATGAAGGACAGATGCATGTTAAAACTTGTTAGACATTGTGTACTTGCTGTCAAAGAGGTGATGTTAATTTCTTTCTACAGCTAGTAAGTTTGGGTTGTGACTACAGCCTTACACTGAAGACTTTTAGCAGCTTTCAGTGGCCCTATCCTGCCTCCTCAAATACCTAATTTGTCTCTCATGTTCTGTTCTGTAGAGAAACAGTGAATGTGTAGTTTGCTGAGAGAGTTCACACCATCCTTGGGGACAAGGAGGCATCCAAGGATGTCCCATATCTTTCTCCTGCCCTTTGCAACAGAGTCCATGGGCTGATAACAATGCTGCTGGAACACCAACCAAGAAAATCTCTGCTTTGGAATGTGAGTGGCTTTTAAGACCCACTGTTGTTGAAGATTCTGAGAGAACTGTGAGGTCCCTGTCTGACTTAGAAAAGAAGGAACAGACGTCTCCCCCACCCCCTCCACCATGGTTTTATAATAGTGAGGAGGACCTGCAGTCAAGACCCTTTGGATTAGTGACAGATTTGTAGTCATTGGGATTATATTACACAATTCTGCACAACATTATGTCACATTACAGCATTTTAACACAAAATTTTCTTGTGCAGCCAAGGACTCATCTCCTCTGACCCTTGTTTCCTGTTCCTTATCCGTGACACAACTCCAATGACAAGTTTCTTATCAGCTGGCTCTTTGATGTTGCTGAAGGCACAGCACTAGCAGAAGCTTCATATGGAAGAAGATATTAGAGTGGTTCCATCACTATAATTCTACCTTCAAGGTCACATGGCCTTCTATGTGGAAACTCCATCCGACTCCCTCTTTAGGGACAGCTGTGATTAGAGCTCTACTAGGACCATCGTCTTCCCATTTCAAGGTTCTCAGTCACGTGAACAAAGATGTCTTTTTTAGAAGTAGTGGAGAGAGAATTTTATATTTCTTAAACACACTCAAAAAACTCTGAGGGTCTACCCGTTAGAGATCAGTTTTGTCAAATTATGAAGTCTTTTAGATCCTGTTTACCAAATTGAAGATAAAAAACTCTAACATGAATTCAGGTCTTTGGCAGAAAATGTACAGAAACAAATGATTTTTAAAAACCAAATGATTTGCAGTAGTGAGAACGTTGACATTAACTGTCAAAAGAATAGAACCTGGCAAGTTGAAGCAGAGATCAATTTCAGCACTGCTGTTGGTAATATGCTTTTATTCCTTACAAAGAATGTAAGTTTTTCATCAATGAGTGAGAGTTTTCTATAAAATAACAATATACTATGTAAGAGTATTTTATGTTGAATCTGGCTGGGTATGGTGGTGCACGCCTGCAATCCCAGCTACTTGGGAAGTTGAGGCGGGAGGGTTACAAATTCCAGGCCATCCTGGCAACTTAGTGAGACCCTGTGTCAAAATTAAAGAAAAAAATTACAAAGAGCTGGAATATAGCCCAGCGGTAGGGTGCTCCTGGGTTTCATTCTCAGAACCGCCCCCACTGCCAAAAGAAAAAGTTGAGTGTGATCTTAGTTACTTTTCTGATTGCTGAGACAAAATACCTGACATCCAAAGTTAAAAGAGAAGAGAGAGTCTATGGCAATGCAAGGCAGGAAGCAAGCAAATGAGGTATAAGTGACCAGCAATAGATAACCACAAAGATGCTTTTTTCTCCTACATGGTAAAACTCACAGATTCCAGACATTTAGAGTTCTGGTGATTGTTACTATACATAAGATTAGGAGTGGCACTATTCTGGTGCTATAGTGTCAAGCAAGTTTTAGGAGCCTTATCTGGTGGCAGCCAGGTGTGAAGTCACCAGGATTTGGAAGCTTCTCATAGTTCATCTTTGTGAGCTGAGCTTTGGGCAGAAGAACAGGGCACTGGTGAATTACGGCTGGTCTCTTTGCTCAGGTAAATGACTGCCCTTAGCCCTTGTCATTTTCACTCATCCTGGGAATGGACTCCTTAAATCGCTGGGTACCAGAATAAAATATACTCCTTTCCATTTAGAGTGTACTCATAGCGGCAATATCTTGGGACATCTGGTGTGCCTCTGCTAAGTTTTCCAACTTAATAGAAGGCTAACGCATTAATATCTTTAATTTTGCATAAAAAATTAGCAAAAGGGAAGAGTATATAAGAAATGACAAATGAACTCAGTTTTCTAAAGTGTATGATTTCATTCTTGGTAGGAAATCAGGAATATTTTTACTTTTTCAGACCATTAGATCAATTTAATTACCCAACTATAGAATACACAGCAGGTTATATTTAGAATACACTAGATCGTATGCTAGAAGGCTAGAAACCACTGCTTTTCTTCAGCATGTATTATTAGGAAAAAAGTGAAGGTGGAACAGGATGAATTAATAGAAAGCACTGTTTGTAACACTCCCAGAAAAACAAGATGAGTGTCTAAATACCTGTTCATCTAAATGTAGGCTCTTTAGCAAAAATATAATGCGAGAGCAAGAGAGTGGTTTTCTGAAAAACACTCAGTGTGGGATCACCAAACTCAGAACAGGATCCTCTGTGGCTTCTTCCATGCAGCTAAAGGTGTAACTGTCCCCAGGACACCTGGTACTGAGCAGGAGGCTGGCTCATGACAGACTGACCCTTGGTGTGTAGGAGGCATGTTGGGTAGAGCTGAGAGTTATCCTCATTCAGGTAAATTCTTTTCAAACATTTTTATAGGGTCTTAATTTTTGTGACTCATCTAAAAAGTCCAAATAAACATTTGTTGAATTTAATTGAGTTTAAGAGGTTTTTTTAACCCTGGCAATGGGGTATATTAGAAGGGGAATATGTGAATATGGCCTCATACAG
Organism: Chinchilla lanigera; assembly: GCF_000276665.1. Lineage (NCBI taxonomy): Eukaryota > Metazoa > Chordata > Mammalia > Rodentia > Chinchillidae > Chinchilla > Chinchilla lanigera. The sequence goes on from NW_004955428.1 coordinate 112,339, forward strand.
GAATCAGAACTGGAAGGGATCTTAGAAGTTGAGCCCAAATTTCTCATTTCACAGAGGAATAAGCAAGGTTATGTGCTATGAGGTAGCTTAGAACAATCTTTTCTAGAAGAATAGCATTGGCTGGTAGAAGACAGGGACTTCTCAGCCTAACTATGCAGATTACCTCAGTCGGGAGTCTCATTATTCCATCAGTATTTCTGGGCAAAAATTTTTGAAATGATTTCTGTTAAGCACCACGTTGGCTGGGAAATATGTTAAGTCATGACTGAGACACAAACTTAAAGAAGGCATTGCTCAAAAAATAGCTAAAAGATAATGATGGGGCACAAAGTTGTGTTTTATAATTTGTAAGCCTTGATTTATGTGATATTAGTGATACTTATGTGATACAAATAGCTGTAAACATTGTGTGTTAAAAACCAGCTAAGAACTAATTGGGCACTTCGGAAACTATGCAGATCTTTGACTTTTCTTTCTTCTTTCTGCTTTTATCACTTTATCACTATACTGTTTATTATGCTTTTTACAAAAGGGTGCAGACACAAAACAAGGGGGAAAAAGCTTGTGGAGGGAAATTGAACAATTGGCAAAACGGAGCTTGCACCTTTCTGCAAATTTCAGTAAGGGCATTCTCATTAAAAGATCCTAAAAACCAAGACAGAACTGACACGTGTCAACGTGCTCATGTTTGTGTGTAAGAAGCTTCATGTCTAGCATCAATCACTGAAGAGTAAACAATGATTTTTGTTTTCTACTGTTGATGTAATTGATGACAGTGGGTTTCACTGGCCTTAGAAACAAAGTAGAAGAAAATAGGAAAAGGATAACAAGAGCATGGTTTCAGTTTTTATAGGCTCAGTTCTTTCATTGTACATATGTATATTTCCATGTGCATGCAGTTACATAAATGATACTTGCACGTGTCACCAGAATGTAACACCAGTGACAATACACTTTCATTACCTTCCCAGAGTTACTGAGCTCTAGAAATGGTAGGGTTAGGAGACACATTTTGGCTGCTTGTTTCTCTCTTAAGTCTTTCCCTGCAAATAATATGAACACTTTCCTTTCAGTCAGTGGTGGTGTCAGTGATGATAACAGTGGTTCTACTTGGTTCTCCAAGTACTGCACCTCTAGGCACCTGGAGAAGTAATTCAAACCTCTCTGGACCCTCCAGCATGGGCCCTTCCTGGTCTTGAAGGATTGTCACTTGGAATGTCTGCATGTGCATTCCTGGGGCAAAGTCCAGATTTCGGCTGATGCCAGTGTAATCCATTCCAGCTAGTAGGGAGTGAAAATATACTAATAAGACTAGGACTTATTGTTGTAAGATTTTTCCAGAGAAAAATGGGAGATCTCAACTCCGCAGTATTCTCTTTTGTAGTCAGAACTCTCAGAATCATATGTATTTTGTGGTCTCAACCCAAGAAAGGGGGAATTTCCTTATCCTATTCAAAGCTATGTTGTCGCTCATCCCACGTCCATAGCCTCCCTATCAGATCAGGCCAATCTCTTTCCCACCACTTCCACAAAGATCCCATCTATTTGCTCTCTCAAGGATGCTTCAGTTTGAAATGAAAAGATTTGTTTTTATTATTAACCTTGAGGGTGACTCTCATGAACTTGACTTTAGTTAGGTGACACTCATTCATATGTGCCAGGCTTCTGGTTTAGTACTACAATATTCTGCTCAGCTTTATCCAGCCATGAAGTGTTTTTTACCATTCTTTTTTTTTTTTTCTTTTTGAGACAGTGTCTCACTGTGCAGTTCAGGCTGGCCTTGAGCTAACCTTGTAGCCCAGGCTGGCCTCAAATCCTCATCGATCTTCCTGCTTCAGCATCCTGAGTGCTGGGATTAAAGGGGTGTGCCACCACACCCTGCATTTTTTACCATTCTCTGGGTTATTGATCATTTTTGTAAGTTGACATATCTCATTTTATAAATTCTTTGCTATTTATTTGAAAAGTCATCAGATGTGATGATAGCAACAATGATAAACCATGGAAGGAAACAAGAAATGTAGAAGTAATTCAAGGAACAGATATTTACATTGTTTCAAAATATTTCTCTATAAATTCCAGATAATTTTGCTAAATGCAAAGAAAAAAGAGGTAACTTTATAATGAGGAGATATCACATTATCCACATGGTCAAAGTTACCACCACTACAGTAATGGGAAAAATTGAAATTGTGTGCCATTTGATACGATGTGATAGGAGCACAGAACCATCTCTGGCCTGATAAAATATATAAGCTGAATCTAATAATGAGGAAACCGATGGATAAACTCAAATTGAAAGGACATTCTATATGCTACAAAATATGGATTATCACCTTTTAAAACTCCAGGGTGAAAGCCAAGAGAAGACAAAGGAACTATTCTAGATTGTTGGGGATGAAAGCAGACACAATAAATCAATATCTTACATGATTCTGGACTGGATTCTTTAGTTATGAAGAACAATTTGGGTATAACTGGTGGAAGTTAAAGGCTGAGAATTAGATTGCTGAAATGCATTGTTTGTTTACTGATCTTATGCGTGTGTTGTGTATTCTGAAATTTTTGTAGGAACTACTCTCTGAGCTTTCAGAGCAATGGTTCCAAATTTACTGCTAATTTATTCTTGATGGGAGAGGAGAAAAAGTGTTTCGCTGTACTTGTTGCTTTTCTGTAAGTTTGAGATTGTTTAAAAATATTTTTAAAGGTCATGACACAGTGGCATTAATTGGAAACAAAATGAGGTTATGGTAAAAATTGCTAAAGCAGGAGAATAATGGAAATACAGTTTTATATTTAATACACTTTGGTTCAAATCTTGATCTATTGCTCATTTGTACAAATGGTTTGACTTTATTGAGTCTCTGTTTCATCAACAGTAAACTGGGATTAATTTTAGCTATGTTACTAGATCATTATGAAGATTATAGATAATCTAGTACTGTTTGTGGCAAATAATAGGCACTGAATACCTAGAAGTTATGAATATTATTGTACCAAATTATAACAAATATATATGCAAAGTCATTGTTGTTTATTAACCAATCTAAGAAGATGCTAGATATTTACTAGGATCTATAGATTGTCAAATCTAAATAGTTATCTTTTCATCTTTCCTGATTAAATCTATGAATCAATGCCTCAAGCATGGATAATACTTTTAATTATCTATCCCTATTTCAAAGTGGGCATATGGCCATCACTTTTAATCAAAAAGTTTATCTAGATGAATTTACATTTCTCTTCCCATCTACAAACAAAAGAGTCCAGCGAACCAATTGATCTATTGACTCTTGCTTTCCATGGATACATGATAGAATAAGAAATGACACTCTTTGAAAACTAAAAAAAGAAGTAAACAAAAGCTAGTAAGTACTGATTTCATATACAATATCTTATGATATGTTCACTAAAACATTATAACATGTCTGCTCTTCCATGTGTGAACAAAATGTCTGTTTTTATTTTCTTTAACTGTTTCTAGGTACATGATGAAATTGGAGTTACATTTTCATAGATAAATGTGCACCTGACTCTCCTTAAGCCATATCAGTCAGTGAAGAGTTTTATATTTTTTGGTTTTATTTACAGGAGTTTTGCTTTTATCTTAAAATATCCCTGAGTTTTGGATCTGAGCTATGCTGGCTGTCCATCTCAAGAGACCAGAAGGACCAAGCAGGGAATGAGAAAATGTAAGTCTTAATGTAGATGGAGAGGTCCCTCTCTTCCTGTTGGGTCCTACTGTTTTCATTTTTCTTGTAAAACAACTGGCAAGGTGGAAGAGATATGGTATTCAAGAAGTAGTATTTTGTCTGCATCTCACTGGCAACTAGACCTTCCTTACTCTAGCAGGAAACACAAGATAAATGGGACAGGAGGATCTAACACTGAAAGACAACGAGAATGCCCGAGAGTCAGAAGTGAAGGTGTCCTTCCCTTTAGAAGTCTAAGATATGAGTGGATTTCTCTAGGAGTTGGATTTTCCCAGCCATTGTGGGGTTCCTTCTTCTGACATACTGTTTATGAGCAGCTGCATATCTACAAATATTCTGAGCATTGGAAAATGAATCTGAGCCTATGACTATCCAGTGGGTCATGAATGAATTACAAAGGCTGCTGCCTGAATATTTTATTTATTTATTTTTTTAATTTATTTTTATTTTTTATTTT
>NW_004955428.1:122441-207486 GCF_000276665.1 Chinchilla lanigera
GGTCTTTGTTCTCGCGACCCGGCCTCCGGGATTGGATGGGGCCTACCTGGCTCTGTGCACGCTTTTCAGCTGGGAATCGTGGTGGTATGCGTCCAGCCCACACTCGGACCCAGGAGCCCTGTCGCTCCCGGAGAACTCGCTGCCTGGGCGCAAGGCGCGGGGGGCTTGGGGACTATTTTATTTATTTTGTACACAACAAAAGTTGTTAGATATATATCACCATTGATTTGATTGTCAACTTGATTGGCTTGAGAGATGCCTAGGTGATTAGTAGAGCATGTGTCTGAATGTGTCTGGGTAGGTCATGCAGGTGTGATTTTAGGGACCACATATGATCCCTGACTTCCTTCCTCTCTGACTTTTCCTCTCTGCTTTATATCCCAGCTGCCATGAACTAAGCAGCTTTGCTCCACCACACCTTTCTGCCCTGATGTTACTGCCTTGGAGTCTGTGGACTATGGACTGAGACCTCTGGAATACAAGCCAAACTGATCATTTCCTCCTTTAAATTGGTGGTGTCAGATATTTTTATCCCAGCAATGGAAAAGCTGGCTAGTACAATATTCAAAGCATCTATGTGCTCAAGTGGGAGAAACTTTAAATCAGAGGTTGCAAAGACTAGACATGCTTGCTCTGGACAGATTAGACCCCCATACCTGTGTATTGAGATAATGATAGAAACTTTCCATGCTCTCCTTACATTCTGCTGGAGTCTGTTCTGCCTTTCTGGAGCACACTGTGAAGAATGAAGATTGGGAAAGGTCGGTGCCTCTTCCCCAGACATGAACCTCCAGGTAGCGGAGGCTTTCATCACCGTGATGCTCCACATCTCCTAAGTGCTAGGCTCTAGGGAGGTATGAAGAGACAGATAATGCTTCAGGCTCCTAAGGCATGTTGTTTCCAGCTCTGTGTGAATGAGTATTTTTCACAATTGTCTGATCTGAGACAGATCCCACAGGTCTTATTCAAAGTATTGTTCAGGGCCAAAACTCCTCAAAAACGAAACAAAACTCAAAACACCTAAAAAGCCATGTTAGAGTAACATGGCATGCCTTTGACTCCAGGAAGTGTTCAGAGATAAAATAAACAAATGGATCATTGGAACTGTTCATTTTTTAAAAGAACTTTCTGTCAAATAAATACGAGGAAATTTACCACCTGTAGCTCAGGCAATTTGGCAGTTGTTTGGAAAAGATGGTAGAGAAATCAGGGAGATTTTTCTGTGTTGTGTTTTTTTCTCATGGCATTTGCTGATCCCAGGGTCAGGCTCATCCCTGGGGGGAGGTGGGATCCTGATGGCTGAAATGCCAGAAATGCTCCCTACAGAGGCAGGGAAGTGGCTCACTGGAAAGAAGGTAGAACAGGCCAAGACAGGTACCAGGTTTTGAGCAAAGAACATTTTCTAGGAGGATGAAATCATCTGGAATCATACCCCATCTGTGCCCTGTTCCTCAGTTAAACCTAACAGCTCACTGTGTGCCCAGGGTTGAGCCTAAGGCCTTTTGCATGCTAGGCAAACACTCTATCACTGAATTTCATCCCAGCCCTTTTTATTTTAAATTTTACTTTAAGACAGGTTCTTGCTAAGTTTCCCAGGCTGCCCTTCAACTTGTGATTCTTCTGCCTCAGCCTCCCCAGTCTCCAAGATTATAACAATGCTCTACCACACCCCAGCTGGGAGCCTCTGTCTTTGCTGGTGAAGTCCTCTGAACTGGAATGTGCCTGGTTGGCCAATGCCTACTCTTTTTGATAGAGTTACCTACTCCGTGAAGCCACATTTAATTTTCTCAGGAAATTAATCATTTTTTATCTGAGCTTCTTCAACATTTCACATAGTTCTATAACTGGTGATGGGTCACACCTGTCATTTTCTCACCTCAGGCATATGGAAGGTGGGAAGATTGTAGCAGAAAAAGATGATAGGTTGCTGTCTCCCTTTTTTTTTTTCAAACAGGGGCTTGCTATGTAGTTCAGGTTGGCCTTGAACTTGAACTCATTTTGTAGACCAGGTTGGCCTCAGATTTGTGGTATCCTCCTGTCTCAGCCCCCAGAGTGCTGAGAGAAATGCATGGGCCACCATGCCTCGCTGGGAAAGTTCTATCTCAATGATTAACTTCGTGGTGATCAGTATTCTCAGTTAGTGGAAAATGGAAGAAAAACTATTTCTTATGTGCACTTTGTGGGTTCTTTGGAGATCTCTCACTTCTATAGTTGGGTATCTGCCTTTTTATTACTGTAGAACCATCACTGCTACTGTATTCTGTGTGGTCGTGGTCCCTTAATCCTTCCTCAACCAGCAGTATTCCGCAACGCCTCTGCTGAGGACAGTTCATCCCTCTAGATGGCGCTTTTGGACAAGAAGTCAGGCAAGCCCATGCAGGCTTTCTCCTGTATGGAGGGCTTGCAAGTAGTCCCTGACAACTCTTCTGCATGTTTTGCTTTGATAAACTCCATGAATACTGATTAATCCCAATGCAGCTGCCTTCATTTGTTCATCCATGAAAGCAACCAATTAGCTTATCTCTCACGCTGAGATTTTCTAGGTGGTGCGGAACTCTAGTCCATTATGTCCTTTGACACATAGGATTTACTGATTATTTTTTGCAGGTGACGCACATGACTTCCCAGATTTCTTATACCCCTCTTAGGGTATTTTTTTTTAAACAGAGTCTTGCTAAGTTTCTCAGGCTGGCCTTGAACTAAAAATCCTTTTGCCTCAGTTTACATGTCTAGAATGGCATCCTTAATTCACTACCTCTTTGGAAAGTGAAAATGTTACTGCTACCATTGTATCATGCTGTTCTATGTTTGTCTTAGAGTCTTGCGAATTTCCCAAGATCAGAGACCATATTCGTATCCTGACTTACCCTTAGTGACATAATGGCCAGTGTAGTCTAAGCTACACTGATTTTGTTGAATGGACAGTTTTAATGCACTTCTGATACATTTTGAATTTATTACAAAGTTTTTTAAAAGTTTGGACAAATAATCTGCTTTTTTAGAAGAGAAATTATCCTGTAGGGTTTTGGGAAGGGGCAAAAAATAATATTAAAAAAATTTGGATCTGTTGTATAACTGTTCAAGAGGAAATAAAAAAATGCAAGCCTCTGTGAATAAGTAAAATATACGATGAGAGAGGATAATAGTGTTACTTAGATCAAAAGCATCATGAATCTGTTTTGTGATGGTTTATATATTGTACATCAAGAGATCTGTCTCAGTAGAGAAAAGCTGTCATGTAGCCCAAGGGATCTTTAAGTATTCCTATCTGCACTCTGTCTGAAAATCTGAGATCCTAGCAGAGATACTTACAGAAAGCAATTATAAGAGTGATGTTTTGGCCACATCATCCATTAAATGAACTCCACAGCTAGAGATACGTTTTATCTCCGTGAAAAGAGGATGTCCTTTAAATAGAAACTAGGAAAACCTATATGACAAGGTGTGAAGTGAATCTCTCAAAAGACATGATAACCATTTAAAACCATGTGTCCATATTTACAGAAATTTAATGTAAAATCTTGTAGAGGAAGTGACAGAATACTTGGTACATTTGACAAACTACACAGAACAGTGTATCAGAAGATGGACAATACCAAAGTCTTTTTTCAGTTGCCTAACAAAAACAGATAACAGTTTGGAAAAATTCTACAGCTACTTATTTAAACAGATCTGACTTCACAGAAAATAAAGATAGTGCTTATGAGTCAATATTGATTATTTAATATCCAGTAAAGTCAAATTCACTTTTTAAAAAGTTCAGTCAAACATCTATTGAGCACCTCTGTGTGCCCCAAGCACCCAGAAGCCAATGTGGAGGGAACAAGATGCTTGCTTGACATTGAGATGTTTTTGGTATAAGGGCAGTCACACCAATTTTAGTCAGCTAAAGCCTAGGTGTATGGCAAAGAAAGAACCAACTCAAGCTTCAAAAAAAGCAGTCTTGGAGAAAATGATGCTGTGCTGAATCTTGCAAAATGAATGAGAATTAACCAATGGGAGAGGAGGGAAACATGTTCCAAGCAGATAACTTAGTCTGAAGAAAGGCACATAAGCATGAAAAAAACCTCTATTATTTGAGGAGGAAAATGGGAGTTTATTTGGAATGTATGAGATGAGGATAGGGGATGTTTGTAAAGAATTTGGAGAGGAACATCACAGCCAGATACAATTGCAACTTGAATTCATCTTAGGTCGGGAGAGAAAGGATCCAGGGTATCCACTATCAGATATAGACTTGAAGGAGATTAAATCTTAGAATTTGATTATTGTAGTATCATTGTATTGTCTCAGTGGCCAACAGGTCTTACAGATGTAACTTTATAAATTGAAATACAAACAACAAAGTCAAAGAAAGTGACAAATGTAGCCAAAATGTTTTAGCAAGACACACACAGGACAATGACAAAAGCAATGACCGCAGGCCACTTACATTTTTTTTTTTTTTTTGTCCTTTTTGAGACAGGATCTCTCTACGCAGTTCAGGCTGGCCTTGAGCTCACTTTGTAGTCCAGGCTGGTCTTGAACTCGCAAGGATCATCCTGCCTCAGCCTCTCGAGTGCTGGAATTACAAACGTGCGCCACCACGCCCGGCATGTTCCTTTCTTTTTATGAGCAGTCAGTAAAGCCCTATCTTTTAAGTTTCTTATCATTTAACTTCAAGTAATGAGAGGTAGACAGTTTGCTACTTCATAAGTAAGCAAGAAGGCTCTCTTCACTGTCTTATAATCTCCATGGACTTTCTACTTCATAAGCAAACTTGAAATATAATGCAGTTTTGATTTTTCTGGGGAGCCAAGCATACTTAAAATGTTTTCTTGGGTATGCTATTTTTATCTCATGATTCTTCTTATTATTGTGGGTATTTTTCACTTCTATAAGAAAGGACTGGCAAAGTACACCAGTTCTTTTATTTCCAATGTTTGCTCACTTATTAGATTGCGTGCTGTCTTTTGGAAGGTGCAGAGTATAAACTGGCAGCATCTCACAACCTCTCCAAGACCTTGAGTCAAGACACCTGGAAAACAACAATTTAGCAAAGAAATAAGGAAGAAGAGCTCCAGAAATTTAGAAAGAGCCGACAGGAAAACTGAAAATCGTAGAGAAACTTCAGAAACTGAAGACAATGCAGAGGAAAGAATGAAGCATCTAGAACACTAACCTTGGCTCCTAGGAAGGAGGACCTGTCTCCACAAATATAAAGTAAGCCTGGAAATCATTTGGCAGCACCAGAGAGAAACAATGCACTGGCAGTCACAGCCCCAAGGAAAGCCCCTGGTTATTGTAAACTGAAAATACAGTGTGGGACATTACTCTTAAAGAGACTCCTGCATGTCATGCTAGAATTGGAAAAGAAATCCTTATTTGGGTGAGATTAATCAAGATCCACTTTGGGAAGGGGTTAACAGTGAGATTCAAAGGAACCAGATGTCAACTATACTTTAGGGGTCACTCTGCCACAGTGACTTGGTAGGAGACAGCCACAGGAGAGTCACAGAGAGGGTATAGGCTAGTCAAAGACCCGCCTGAGAAATTTAAGCAGTTGTGAGCTCAGGCTGAGAAGGACACAGTGATCCTATTCTCTGTGATGAGAACCCAAGCAGATTGCATGTGGTTTTCTAAGGAGGCTGGCCCTGACATAGCTGGCATTAAGTTTAGCAGACTGCTTGCCTTTCCCCATCATTCCCCTTGCTACCTATATCCAGCTCAGAGAATGGTAGTTTCTTTGCTTTCCTCATCTGCCAACATGATCAGGGATATGACTAGGCTGGGATGGTTGCCACACCCATGGGTGTATGGATGGGGGGCCTCTTTAGAGCAAGGAGGACCTCTCACAACCCACTGCTAGTTGCAGATAACAGTGACTTAGAGTGTAAAGAGGGATACAAACATAAAGAACCACTAGAGTGAATGTTTCCCTAAGAGAGCAACTACACCATTGATTGAACCTACCCAACAGGGAAGGCAGGACAGGACTCAGCAAACACACAAAACTAGTGGGTATGGAAACAAAATAGGCACTAGGTGTGACTCAGTATCCCTTCCCCATATCTGATGTATTTTAATACTGCAGGCCCTGGAAGGAAACCACTCACTCAAATAAGTGAAGGAATTCTTTTTGGACTCATTTCTCTTTTCCTTTATTTTTGCTCATTTTTTTGCTCTCTCATTTTATTCTTTTTTTCTTATTGTCCTTTTTCTGTTTTTCTCTTTCCTGTTACTGATACTTAATTCTAGGAACTTTCTTTTATTTTTAATTGGATTATTTATCTCACTATTCTCTCCACCTTTTCATCTTTCTTTTCTTTATCAAATTTTACTTTTTTCATTTTTCTCTTTCCTATGGCCTCTATAACAATTGTTTGTTTGGGTTTTTTTTTGTGTTGTTTTTTTCCGGTACCGGGAATCGAACTCATGACCCACCGCTTGCCAGGCAGGCACTCTGCCACTGAGTTAAATCCCCAGCCCCTAACAATTATTATTATTATTGTTAAGCTTTGTTAATTTTCAGATATTTAGTTGACACTGTGCTGTTACTGAATTCTTTTCTATTGTTAACTGTGATATAGTTGTTGCATTTAGTAGATACTGTATGTCAATATTTGGTTGTCTTTTTGTCTGTATTTTTACTGCAGATCCCTTTTACTGTTTTGTTCAGGGTGGTGGCTTTTATGTGTTTATGCTATTATTGCGGATCTCTTTTCTAGTTTTAAGGATTGTAGATTTTATTAGTTCTTATGTCAATATCTAGTTTTTTTATTCATTATTATTGCTGATTTCTTTGCTATTACCAGCAGTGGCATAGTTGTTGTTATTGGTTTTTACTGTATGCAAAATACCTGGTTTGTCTTTGTGTCATCAACATTACTGTGTTTCATTTTCTCTTCTCTGTGTGGTATTGAGGATCAATCACCTAGAAGACACTAAGAAAATCCTGAAATATTATGCTAAAGAAGAGGAGAGATATAAACTCTAAAACATAATCATATATGAGGACACATCAGGAGGAGACAGAGCCCAACTAAAATGATAGCCACAGTAGTGACAGCTAATGCCTGCAACACAAGCATTCTGGAAACGTGAGTCAGGTAAATCATCATGTGTGAGCTTAGAATGGACAACTTAGTGACTCTGTCTTAAAGTCATATGCAAACATTTATTCTTTTTACATTTCTGTTTTGACCTTGGTCTCTTGGTGATATCTTTGTTTCTGAAAAGCTACTTATATGTTTGGAGAAAGGAGAGCATCAAATATTCTTTAAAAGATAGTAGAGCTGGATTTGCTTTTCAACTGTTGGAGGAAAGTGTGAGCAAAAGGCAGCTGTTGCCAAGAGTGAGGAAGCAAGAAATGAACATACCATCCTTATGATCAGCCAGGATGATCACCTCAGTGGTGGGGAATTTGGCTCCCAGCTGCCCTCCCACTGGCAGGCTCAGGGAAACGTGAAAGGATTCTTCCTCTTCATAGGAAGAGTCATCAATGATGAAGACGCGGCCAGTCTTTTCAGTTTCATGCTTGTCAAAGTGGAGGATGCTGGCATGGTCTTCTGGCCGTGAGACGTAGTCAGAGAGAGAGAGATCACTATGGAAGGAACTGGGCCTGTGGCAGAACCTACAAGAAGGTGAGGAAGAAAAGATGAAGAGAAATGGAATTCTAAACCAGAACTCTTCGTCAGTTCTTTAAACTAGTTTTAGATAGTAGTCACCTGAATTATGAGGAACATTTATCTTTTCCAGTCACAAACAGTAATATTATAATTAGCAGGCTGTGTTAGTCAGCTTTTCTTATGGGACAAAATACCAGTGATAAACAACTTGAAGGAGGCAAGTTTTATTCCGGCTCACAGTTTTAGGAGTTTACTCTGGGGTTTGCTGGGTCTGTTGCTTTTAGTCCTGTTGCTTTTAGGCCTGTTGTGAGGCAGAAACAGGAGGAAAGCTCCTCACTCAGGGCCACCAGGACTCAGAGAGAGGGGGAAGAGCTGTCGACAAATTACACTCTTCAAAGACTTGTGCCCAGAGATCTACTTCCAACTAAGCTTTATGGTGCTTAGTTTCCACCACCTCCCACCAGTGCCACCAGCTGAGGACCAGCCCTTCAATACATGAGCTCCTAGGGGCACATTTAAGATCTAAGCTATAGCAAAGCCTTTTTAAATATACTGAGTTATTTTGACATGATCCAGATTTGATGACCTTAGTGTATACTAAACAATATTTTCTTCAGAGTTGAGGCTCAGTCACGGACCTCAAACTGTTAGGACTGGCTTAGTGCAAATCTTTCATGTTATAAATAGAAAAACTGACGGGCAGAAAAATTGAGACTAGAAGATCGATAGTATCATAAAAATATAGGTAGATTGTTCCTTTCCCTGTTCTGCCTACAGTGACATAGTTGTGAGCAGTGTATGTGATACCCTAAAACATCCATATAATTGCCTGTGTATTTTGTAAGGAGTGCAGGATTAACTGGAGCATTTAGATTTAGATTCTGTGCACTTGAAATTTTTTATAATAATATTTAATTTTAAGAATCATCAATAGGAGTACACAATTTGACAAGCTTTGAAAAGTACATAGAATTATGTAACCACAAACAACCATAATACAGAAGAAAATCCACCCACAAATGTTGGCTTGTACCACTTACAATCCACCTTATTCCTTCTCTTTGAGCCTCTGAAATTATAGATCTGCTTTTTATCACCATATATTTACTTGCTTTTATAAAAACTTGATATAAATTAAAAAACATAATTAATGTCTAGATTCTTTCACTGAGCACAATGATTTTGAGATTCATCCATGTGTCAAGACTTTGTTCCCTTTTATTGCTGACTGCTATTCTTCATTGTATGACTTTCCCCCAGTTTATTTATTTACTCATTTATCAGTTGATAACTGTCTTTTTCTAATTCTTAGCCATTCTAACTAATACTTTAATGAATATCCTAAAAAACTTTGAATGGGTATACACGTTTATTTCTCTGTAGTATATACTTAGGAATGAATTTTATGGATTTCTGTACATTTCCGTAGTATTAAAAAGACAAATACATAAGTTTTAAAAGGCAAAAGATTTATACGATCTGAAGAGAAACCAGAGTATAAAAAAAGACAAATACATAAGTTTTGACCTAAAACAGCAAAAAGAAGTCATACTAATTTAAATGATTTGGTAGACCAGATTTAGGTAGGATAAACTATAAGATAACTCAGTGTATTAGCATTTTTTGTGGTTACTAGGGATTGAGCCTTGGCACAATTAAGTACGTCCTCAGCACCCTTCTATTTTTTGTTTTATTTTTTTTTTTTTGAGACAGGTTTCTTATTAAGTTACTAAGTTGCCCAGGGTGGGCTTGGATTTGTAGTCTTCCTGCTTCTCCCTCCCAGAGAGCTGGGGTTATAGGGATGCCTGCAGAGATAAGCAATTTTTGGAAAATAAAAATATTTCTTACCATGCTTCTTGTGACTGTTAAGTTGCGTTGTCAACCTCATTATCTTGGGAGCCACCTGGGAGGTTAGTAAGTCACACTTTCGGCTGTGTTTGGAAGCTATGGAGCTGTGAGTTTGGAAACTATATCTGGTGCCAGGCCTTCTCCTCGATGGTGCTGTTCCCTTGCTCTGCTTTCTGTGAGCTGGGATGCTTCGCTATGCCCTTTCACTATGATATTTCTGCATGGGAACATCCCATCATGAACTGAATCCTTTGAGTCCACGAGCCAAAGAAATAACTCCTTTAAGTTTTTGGGTATTTGTCCCAGCAACAGGAAAACTGGCTATTGCAGAAACTTTGTACCAGAGAAGAGGAATCATTGCTGTTACTTGGCTATGTGGCTCAGAAGCTTTGATAACTGGTTTGTGGGAAGAAGTTTAGAAATGTTTGGAGATGCAAAATAGAGAATGCTTGAATGTGTTAGGCATAGCTTCATGGATGATTCTGGGCAGATCTCAGAAGACCAAAAGGCTGATAGGAACGTGAGCAATAAAGGCCAGGCTTGTGAGGTTTCAGTTCAGAATGGGGATTCTTTTGGGAGTTGGACTAGGCATGGTACATTCTGACAAAAAATTTGTCTACATTTTGTCCATGTCCTGAGACTTTGCAAGAGGCTAGGTTTAAGGGCAGCGGACTAATTGATCTGAAAGTGGAAATTTCAAGGTTGCCCAACATTCAGGTTGTAGCATGTGTATTTCTGGCTACTTTTAACCAGATTTACATGAAAATTTGGAGCAATAGAAGAACAGAAGCATTGAAAAACATTTCAGTTTGGATAGGAAGGAAACATATGCAAAGTTAGGGCCAAAGAAAGTGTGGTTGCTGAAGAGAATAGCATCATTAAAAAAAAAAAAAAAAACTAAAGCTAAGCATGATGTCACATGCCTGTAGTCCAAGCACTGTGGAGGCTGAGGCAGAAGGCTCACAAGTTCAAGTCCAGGTTGGGCAATTTAGTGATTTAGCAAGAACCTGTTTCAAAATAAAAACAAAAAAGCTGGAAATGTAGCACATTTCCTAGGTGAAGGCCATAGGTTCAATCTCCAACACTAGAAAACAAACAAAGAAAGAAAAAAAGAACTGCTTTGAATCTGGACAAGAAGATGACTTAAAGGCATCTCCTGAATCATCAGCAAGACCCAACCCTTGGAAACCTCCAGGATATAAAAGAGTGAAGCTTTCATTTTATAAACAAGCCCCTGGGCAGCATGTTCCAGAAGGTCTGCCTAGGGAATTTATTCCCTGGGTTTCATTTCACTATGCTAATCTGTCCAGGCACTCAGACAGCAATGCCAGCTTCATGTAATTTTAGAAACACTTAAGTTTAACCTAGTTTTAATTCATGTGGGAATTGAAAAGTGATGAACAGGAAAGTGAAATGAGATGAGGTAGTCAGTGAAGTCTCTCTTCTTCACCAGCTGATCACTACAAAAATGTGCCTAATTCTCCATCTGTGCTCTGGGGCTCTATAGAGTTGTACACTAAGTTAGTGCCTGGGAGCTGGGGGCGTGATTGAGGCTGCACAGACCAGCTGTTGTGCTCTTGTTCTGGTCTTCATACTGGGCTGATTTTCCCAGTAGCATATTTTTAGTTCACAGTCAGAGGGTCTCCCTGCAGAGAATGCAGAAATGAGATGGTAAACAGCCCAGGCAAATTGTATATAGCTGCTAAGTTGGAAGGAACCACAAAGGGTCTGCCTATCCCTCTATTCCTGCAAATGAACAAGGACATGTGGGGTGTCCCAGTAGGAATCAGGTGGAAAGGAGGCTGTCTCCTTCCTGTGGGAGGGCTTCTCACAGGATTCCTCTAGGATCCAATTTCCATAAATTTCAGAAATGAAAAGAGGCACCTGAGACTTGACCCTGAATTCTCTATGCAAAAGTCTATTTTCATGCTCTCAGTGGAACAAAAATGGGAAAAAAAAGTTTTTAACAAGGTCAGAAGTCCTTCCTGAAACACTAAGCCTCCATATGCACAGCAGCATCCTGTCTAATGTACATCTTTTTGTGGAATTGTAGGGGAATAAAAATTGTAAATTTCATATTGTGTACCATTATAGTATTTTTCGTTAACTCCCCATGTATACTTAAATGTCTCAGAAGAGAAAAGTTCAATCTGATTACTTAAAAATCTTTAAGAAGTCTTGTTCAAATAAATATTTAACAGTTACTTATTTCATGAAAAATGTGAGCATTTGTTATATCAACAGTTGAATGGAGAGCTTGTATATGCTTTGTATGCTATCAATAGCCTATAAGTATTAAATATGATCACAGGTAGATGAAGGAGGTGATGAATTTCATGCTGTGCTTTGATGGGGATCTCAAGTCCCCATCACTGAAATTTCCATTTGCAGGGCATTGCCTGCCCTTGCTACCTGGTCAAAATGTGCCTGATCTGTACTCTTATTAGACAGTGACCTGGAGGCTTTGTATTAAAAATAAAGTTATTTAGGGGAGAAAGAAGCACTGGCAGAATTAATTCTCCATTACTGATATAGTGACAAGCAGGAGCATAGGTTTTGAGATGGAATATATGAAGGGAGACTGGCCAAACCATATATAAAAACAGAGCATTGACCCATGTTTTTCAGAAAGAAGTTCAGGAAGCCAAGCCCCAATGAGGACCAATGGTCAGTACTTCATACTGTCAGTTTTCCTAAATTTTATCCATACCTATAACTAGGACCAATGGCATAAAGCCAAAGATGCTTTCCTTAAACAATCAGGTAGGATTCCCTGCTTCTTTCTAGCGTGCCTCCAGCCTCCCCAAGCCATCAGCCTCCACTTAGGGCATACCTGATACCTTTCCTTTTTCTCTGCTCTAAAGTCTTCTCACTCTTCTGCCTTCTACTGAGTCTCTGCCAAATGTAAGCCATGGCTACTAACTCCTTTCCTTCTACTGAGATCTGAGTAAACAGCCTTTCTGTATTCATTTAGTAGTCTGCATTTATTTCTACAAGTTTTGTTTACTGTGTAATTATTAATAAATTAGAGAACATGACCATAGGGAATATGGTACAGGACAACTATATTTTGACTGAATAGAGAAGAGAAGTCGGAATGGGACCTCATTTTAAGGTATGAAGATAACTTGTCACAAGACTGGGGGCATTTGTAGTTATAAGAAGAAAAATTGAATGGTATGTACAGACTATTTAATACTGTTGTCCTGAGCCACTGAAGAACACAAAATAATGCCTTTTTTATATTTTCACTAACATACATAAACTGTTCCCACATACACTGCCTTATTTGACTCTCACAACTTTTTAAGGTAATCAGAATAGATGTTTTTGTCCCAGTTTTGAGTGAAAATATCTCTGGTTGAAGAGTCTGGTTCAGAGCAGCTGGGGAAGCTGTGATTGACCTAGGGATCCTGGCCTTGCCCTGGGCTTTGCTCACCACTCACACTACTTTCAGGATCGCCCTGGTCTCATGTGACCCATCTTATCCCCGCCTGCAAGTACCCCTGAACCATGTACCTTGATGTGTTGAACAAAGGACCATTAGTTCCTGGTTTGGACCTCCAGACGGTCTTACAGAAATCAAAAACTCTCCAACATCCTTTTCTATTTTGTGCTCTGCCTCTGGAGTATAAACTGTTGATTCTAAAAAAGATACGGTGGAAGGCATTTTAGCAAGATTTAAATTTGGCTGGTAATATTTTAACACACCTCAGCAGAAATATACCTAGTTTTTTGACCCCTATATTTCTGAACATGATTAACTGTATTAAATAGCATGAGACTGGGAAATAAAATACTTATTATTAAATAGTCATACAAAAGCAGTGGAATTGGGTTTAGGAGAAAGATTAGAAAAGATCATGAGCATTAAAATGGGAGGAAGAGTCCTCCCATAAGAGTCCCTTCTCCCCAAGATGTAAGGTCCTCTAAATAGAGTTCTAACGTATCTGTCTTTTACTGCTCATTTTTATAAATAAATCTTTTTAGTGATCAGGTAATAACATTCATTAAAGAAAAATACTTTCCTGCTTTATGCCACAATTTATTCAACATTTACTGAGCAGATACTGTATAAGATATCATGTTGTCTTCTTAAAATGATGAAAAAGTTTACTGAGCTGTGTATGCATAATGCATACATATGTGCATGTGTGTATACGTATACACATCATTAAAACATTTACTGAAATGTCAATATGAATATTAGTCATGCAGATAGAATGACATGAACTATTTTGCTTTTATGATTTTAATGGTTCTCAAGGCTTTTCATTAAGTATGCACTATATAATTAAGATATATCTCTTTAAGAATTCAAAATTCAAAATAGATTGTTACTATCACTAGTGTTAAGTGAATCAAATCATATTTAATTGCCTCAGTTCTTTCCTTCCCAGGGTCAGATATCCAAGACAGATTCTTCCTTTTGGCAAAGCAATGAAAAAGGGAAAGTATTTTAGGAGACCATCCAATCTTGGTTTTGACCATGGGAAGCCTCCAGTGTAGACATTCTATTATTCTAGAGTTTGGGATATGCTAACACAGGGGATTCTTTCTAGAGCCCTGTGGAGTCCAAAACCAACTCTCTGAGGTTTCATGTACTATACGAATTCTTTCAATCACTGTCTCATTAAAATTGAAAGATGTATTCTAAAATTCCCCTTAAAGGAATAATTTTCTTTCCTTCCAAAAGTCAGGAATATATAAATATAATACTATGATTAGTAGAGTTTGCCTTTTCTTTTTTTCTTTCTTTTGTTTTCTTTTTTTCTTTTGTCTCTTTCTTTCTTTTTAAACTTTCTGTTTGAAGAGTTTTCCTTCTTTAGTGTTTGAAGTTTTCTGGATATTTGCTGAATGAATGAATTCATAAAATTCATGATGAATTCAAGAAGATGGTATAAAAGTATAATAGAACTTCATGGAACATATGCTAAAACACATGGGTTGGGAGGTACCCAGCTGCCACGTGCAGGACAACAGATAGCTAAATCTATATCTGATTTGTTGAATGGGTTGAAGGAACGCCTACAAAACTGTGTGAAGATGGGCCTGGAATAAACTCTGTGGATTAGCCATGTGGATTTCAGGAATACTTCATATGTATGGTGAGGAAGTTTACAGTGAAGATTTCTGCATATCTTTTTTTTTTTTTTTTTTTTTTTAGGACGGTGGTATCAGGGATCTCACTCAAGACCTTGGCTTGCCAGGCAGGCACTATGCTGCTCAGCTATCTCCCCAGCCTGTGTATATCTTAAAAGAATCCTGATGAAGATTCTCTCTATCTTTTAATCTCCTGTATTCCTTTATAAAAATGCTAGAATCAAATGAAAAATTACTGTCTTGAAGTAATTCACTTTACATTAAATCTTCAGTGGGTATGAACTTGTCCAGTGGTTTCGAGAGCTTGAGGAAGGCATGGATACTGGAAATAGATCCATGAACCTGTGTAGACTAGCAGAACACATCAATCAATGCCACATACCATCTCCAGGGTCCACAATTTCAACTGTTGCCGTTTCTGGAAACTCCAGTGCAGCCATGTGAGGTTCTGACAGAATGATCTGGAAAGTTTCTGAGGCTTCCTACTTATTGTCAGGTATAATCCTCACCTTCCACATGGCTGTAGTCTGCCCAGGATTGAATTTGATCTGTTGAAAGGCCTTTGCTTTAAAATCTTTATCTTTTTTTGCAGTTTCATCTTTGGTTTCAATGCCTGAATAACAATCAGAAAACTGTAAATATAAGGCAAGTGGCGCTGGGGATATAGCTCAGCAGCAGAGCCCATGCTTGGCAAGTGCAAGGTCCTGAGTTTGATTCCCAGTACTGAAATAAAATAAAATAAAATAAAATAATAAAATAAAGCCAAGTGACTGAAAAAAGATTCCTTCAAAAGTGTTTCTATTGTTTGTGAAAGTATATAACATGTGTACTGCTCCTTTTAATGTTCCCAGAAGACACTAATAAACGATCTTCTGATAAAAAGAGCATAAGTAAGCAGAAGTAAACGAATTGAGTGGACAGCAGGGAATATTATGACAGGAAAAATGTCATTAATTTATTTATTTTAGCATATGTACACTGAGGACCTCTGATGTACCAAAGTCAAGGTGCTCAGGATTCAGAAATGAGTAAAAAATACATCAGAGCTCATACTCTAGAGAGAAGATACTAGAACGTGAGCTTTTATGAAGGCAGGAATCTTTGGGTATTTTGTTTACTGATGAATTCCTGAGACCCTGGCACACAGTAGGTACTTAACAAATATATTAAAATACCAATTTCTTCAGTCTTTGCAGGAATGACTTTGTGAGTTTTGTTCTTGTGCAGATCCTCACTCATAGTGGCTTGTTTCTTCAAGTGTTTAGTGATGTTTGATGGGAGGAGAATTCTTAGTAATTTCCCAGAGCTAGATCAGTGGAAATAGAAAGGCAGGGGTAAAGTGGAGCACTCTTAGGAAACAAGAATTTGTGATGTACTAGGAGAAAAAACAGCAACAATGAAACAACAGCAAAATAGTGCTAAAATGGCAAATGTTAGATAAAATGGTGAAAAATATAATGGCTACCCTCTTGTCTTCCTTATTTTCTCAATGCTGGGACACAATACCCAGCACCCACAATTTAAAGAAGGAAAAGTTTATTCTGACTCATGGATTTTAAAGGTTTCTGTCTATGCTTGGCAGGCTCAAATGCAGAAGCGTCCAGCTAAGAGGAGAGGTTTTAACCTCATGACAGCCACGAAGCAGAAGAGTAAAGGAAGGAAACAGAGAAATAGATAAACCTTTCCAGGCCGTGCCCCTGTGACTCACCTCTTCTGACCAGGCCCACCTCCTAACCTCACATTTAGCTATAAATTCATCAGCATCTCATTGATCTAATCTTCTTCCAAAAGTCTCACACTAAACACACCAGACATTTTAGGGATATCCCAGATCTAAACCACAACAACCTGTCAGTACTAGGTAATTCCTCCCCTCTCCACAAAATGTTCAAGCAGCATTGAAGCATTGTTTGGTTTTTATTTTAACGTTCCAAATGAACTCTCACTGAAGCAAGAATACTCATGCCTCCCCACTGTAGCTGTCATGCTAAAGTTTGGGATCTGTAGTTGTTTAAATGTGTAAACTCAAAAATTATAGGCTGATAATAGCTATGGTGAAAATCTTTACATAAGTGATATTGATAGCTTCTTGTCCAATTCCTTTGCCCCTCTCTCAAATAATCTGAAATCCTATAAAATATGCGCACAGCTGTAAAACATGAAAATGATTTCTCAGGCAGATAGCTAGTGTTTTCTTTGCAAAACTACTGGAGAAAGTCTGTGTTCACACTAGCTTGGTAACTGAAATTGAGTGCCCACATTTAGGACGAACTTCCTCTGGCCACAGATTGGAACTGAAGAAGTAAGGAAGGGTGAGTGATGCCCTCAGCTGAAGTTTAAGTACAGCAAGGGACCACTGCCATAGGAATGAAGCAGGCATGTGGCTACTTGATTAATATATTTGGCAAGCACTGGCTCCGTGCAAGGTGCTGAAAATATCACACAGAATTAGGTTCAGTCATCGTTATCCTCATGAAGTTCTGCATATGTATGGAAAAAAACAGAAGAACAGATAATTTCAGTTCTGTTTGACAATGCCGTGGAACAACAATGGTAGTTACCATTTCTAAGCACTAGCTGTTTTTCAGGGACCATGATAGATTGATTTAGAATTAGTACATGCATCATCTACCAACACATCTTGAGGTGGACAATCCACAGAGAATCACTGAAGCTTTTTGGAACATTACAAAAACAGAGTAAGTGACAGAATAGGAAGATAAACTCAACAATTTTGTGTCCTTTTCTTCAAGATCCTGTGCTTTCATACCAGCTCTGGCCTGGGATGGGATGGAGTTATTAAGAAAACTGTCTGGAGCATTGGAATAAAGATGTCTAGGAGTTCGCTTCTGTGGTGTAAATGTGGTTTGGGGTGGTACTGCACGAGTAGGAATGTCTGTAGTTTATGTAACTGCAGATGTTGGGTGATTACCATATGCCCCATGTTGGTGGAGTTGGGAATAACTGAAGACATAGTTTCCAGCTATATGGAACTTGTTATCTATTGGAAAACAGACAGTAGACACAGATCCACTACACATGACCGGATGGCAAGTGTTACAATGAGTACAGGCAGAGCAAGGGGACACAGTGTGCCAGAGGTACTGGTTTAAATAGGCTAGAAAGTCTTTGAGATCTTTAGTCTGTGAACATTCAAATGGTTCTGAGAATATAGATTTTTTTTTCCCCTGAACTAGAACATGAAAATACTTTCTGAGCTATTAACCCAAACCCAGAAGAATTCTTGAGATACAAACTGGTGGAGACACAATCCTACAGGAGGAAGGATGCATTTTTCAGCTAAAATTCTTAGCAGCAAGTGTCACTATGTGTGGGTGAGGTAACCTGGGGTGTAGACTGAGGCTCCAACTGATCTTTTTATTAAGGGAACAGTCCTATTCCAGAAGCCTCAGGCCTGGAGAGAAGACTGGGAAAAGATTTTCTTTCCTTGACTGCCTATTTTTCTCCAGCCCATTTCCTTCCTGGCTGCTCTCTAATAGTTCTGACATGTTGGCTGGATGCTGATTGAAGTCCTGCTTGTCTGGAAGACTCATAATGTTCACTTGTAACATAAAGAGAACATACCAGTATTTGTCTCTTGATAGAGTATGAAAATAAAGACAAAATGATTTCTGAAAGTTCTGGCAGTGAAAAATGTTATGTAACTGTGTTGCATTATTAGAACAATTATTATCAATATTGATAGTGAGATTCATTATTATGCAAGCAATGCACATATGTTTATCCCAAAGAGATGTATTTCTGTAGAAGACCCTTGTAACATATAGAAAAACTCAGGTACTGTACAAGTCCTCGAGGAATTTATATTCTAATAGTGGGGTTAAAACAGCTATACATAAAGAAATAATTTGAACTGAAAACAATAAGGTATTTTGCACTCATAAATAATTCTTTAAAAGAAATAGTTAGAATTAAGTGTAATAATGCATTATATGCTTAAAGACAAATTTTAAAGACATTGAATGACTTTTGGATGATGGGATGGCTAAGGAATATCTTAATCTTCCTGGAGTCCTTTGAGTTACAAAAGAGAGAATGTAAAATGGCAAAGTGAGGAAAACAGGCCAGGAGAAAACGCTGATCTATATCTGAGGCTAACATGCAGCAAAAACCACATCACAACTTTCACATATTTTTCAGAGGCACCTCTGAAACCAGTAACTGATTCTTTTTCATTTCATGTTTCCTCCGTGACCTGCTGCCACCAACCAAGCCCGAGTTACTCACTGATGAAGGATGTTCCTCTGAGGTGTCCTCTGTGCGTTAGAATCACTGCTAAGAATGTGGAGTCTTCACAGTGTAGTAGTGCCTCTCCAAGAAAATCCAAGCCCAGTTGAGAAGGAAAGTCTGATTTGTTAATTTATTTCCTCCTGTAATTGATAGGAGTAAAAGGGAAGTCAATGGGACTATTTGATGGAAAAAAACCATCGATCAGTGTATGCATTGTGCCTTTTAAATAAGGGTTTCAAAATGCATGCTCACTTTTTTTCTTTTTCCTTTTTGGCAGAGAGCAAAAGTTCACGCTTTTCTAGAGGATGTTATGAGGACCATCCTAAGTCCTATTATGCTCGCTAAAAGTTGAGGGAGCCTAGTGTCAACTGTTCATAACAGGCCTCATGAACCAGGGTTCCAAAGAACCAGGGCTTGCTTAGTTTTAAATTCAGGTCATACTTAGCGCCTTTATCCTCCTCTTTCTGTCCCGTTTACTTGCTTCCTCTTTCCTGTCTTGAACTCAGCGCCTTTATCCTCCTCTTTCTGTCCCGTTTACTTGCTTCCTCTTTCCTGTCTTCATTTGTATAGTTTTGTGGATTTTGATTAAAAACTGCACAAGTAGAAGGCAGCAGACAAAGAAACAAAGGCTCTGCTTGATCTCCTCTGGTCCACACAGGGCACAAGCCTTTCTGTGGTGGTCAGCGCAGCAGCTCACTGAGGTGCAGCTTCTGGGGGAGGAAGGAAGAGCAGGACTCCCTCTGCTGGAGAGTGGTTGTTACAAATAATCCTTGTAAAAGGATGCAGCCTTTTTATGACTCAGTTTCAACTGATGGCCCCTACAATAGGTCTTAGATGTTAAAGTGAGGGGAAGACAGACCATCACGTGCAACGTTTATTAAAGAAAGATTTGCTATCCAGTTCTTCAATTACTGAACCCCTTAATCAAACCAAGGGTATCAAAAGTGGGCAAGGTGCAGACAAGAAAGAAATTGTGAAAACAGTGCTTTAGAAAAGGTTGGCACCATGCTGGGGATTCCTATTATCACCCAAGAGTGGTGATGGTGTAGGTCACAGTGTTCATCTCCAACTTAAAAGAAGTGGGTTTCAATGATGCTCTTAGAGAGCTCTTGATATACTTTTCCATAGTTGGAGATCAGTGTGGTTCTCTCACTCTCAAAAAACTTACGTGTTCTTGGCAGGGTTGAAAGAGTAAAGAGGACTTTGCTGGGAAGTAACTCAGCAGCCATCAGAATAGGACAAGGAAAGCCTGCATGTGGGTGGAGATTGGTTGTCCACCAATTAGGCCAATTGGCTTGTTATCCATTCTTCATTTGTATAGTTTTGTGGATTTTGAAAGCATGAGTCAAAATAACGGGTTATGCTCATCCTCATGATGTTTCCAAAGTCCTTTCATATGGTTTTTACTTTATTTTTACAGCCATGTTATAGAGTAGGGCAAATATTAGTCTAAGTTTATAACTAGACAAACAATTTCAGGCAATGGGGTCTCAGTGGGGAGGAAGTTGAGTGCTGACCCCAGATTCTTATGAGCTACAGAGGCAGTAATTAATGAGAAATCTGAGGCTGAACCTCCTTGGGTCGAGGGACCTGGGCCCGAGGCAAGGGGCCGCACGATGAAAAGAAGACACCGGAGACCAGGCTGATGGCGCAGATCTACTTTATTGCGGAAGTACCAGGCGTTTTATTGAGCGGGCTAGGGGCATGGCAAAGGGGGCGTGATCACCGAGGGGAGGCACTAAGGGAGGGGCAGAGCGGGACAACCCGGGCAGGGAGACTCACTTGGTCTGCTGAGGACATAACAAGTCCAAGTCTGCTTTAGACTCGTTCCTCTGCCATGGCTGTCAACCACACCTCTGGACCCTTATTTCCCACAGAAATCTATTTAAAAAATGAGTTCCTTTAAATAGCTGCTACCCATAAACCCTGGTATAGGATGGCAAAAATATTTCTCATGCTGGATATAGTCTGTCCTCTTCACTAGTCCCCTCTGGGGCAACCCTGGAGGAATGAAGCCCTGCTGATAAGTGAGGGGAAACACGAACATGGAAAGCGTGAAGCTGGCCTCTCTCTACATCACATCTTCTAGTCCACAGCCTCAAAGAAGGTCCAACACAAAACAAGTTCTGAGATTTACTTACCTCTTGGGATTGTGAGTTCTAGTGAACAGATTTACCTTGTGTTTGATTTGACATGGTCATAAGATGTTTTTATCTGAGAATGAACTGAAAGAAAATTTATGTGACCTATCACTTGTCCGTGGTAGAAGGAGGGGAAGAACCTTCCCATCAGCAACCAGAATTGAATATATGTTAAAAGGACACACAATGAAAATTATAAGTTGATTATTTCACAAATCAGGCTTATTGAACATGCCAGGAATGTACAAATAAATATGTAATATTGACTTTCATATATTTGCTTTCTACTAGTCTTCTTGCTCTTAAAAGTAGTATCATTGATGTAACTGGGAATATTCTTATAAACAGGAAAAAAACCCCACAAAACTACCAGAAATCTTCTTGTTGTATTTAAAATATTGATCTTGTTTCCAGTTTAAAATCATTTTAATTTTTAATTTATGTGGTCTTGATTCTGAAAACATGAATAAAAAAGAATGGTTTATACTTATTGTCGTCTTTCTCAAAGTTCTTTCATATGGTCTTTAGTTTATTCTTACAACCATATAATAGAGTAGGGCAAATATTAGTCTAATTTTATAACTAGACAAGTAGTTCCAGAATAAAATGACTTGACTAAGTCCACGTAAATGAGTGGCAGAGCCAGACCAGCCCCAATTCCTAGGCCTCCCGCTCCAGTGTGTTTTGATGCTGAGCTTCCGGGGCTGGGATCCATGCTGCTCAAATACTACAACAGAAAACCAAGCAAAATCTATTGCAGGCCAGATTCTCTAAATTAAAGCATAAATAATAAACTGTCCCCACAGTTAGAGACAGGGTCATTTCATATTCCTGACATCGTTATTTATATTCCAGTGGTTAAAAGCATAGACTCTTGAGTGAAATGGACCTTGGTTCAAATTCTGACTCTGCTGCTTACAACCCATGTGAGCATGAACAAACTACAAAGTTTCAATGTTCTCACCCACAAATGTGGTGGTAGCATGACGTGCTCTGCCAGATGGTTGTGAGGATCAAAGGAACAATGCCGCAAAGTGCCTGGTGTAAGTTAGGTGGTCAATTAATGCGAGTTATTTTCATCATGGTTTTAAAGGATATAAAATTGACTTACTAGTATATTAGGCTACTTTACTTCTTGTAACCTTTCTTTAACTACTGCATTTTTTATATTTGTGGATTCTATTATAGGAATAGCTTCCACTTTTATTACATCATTTTATTTATTAGAGTAGTTTGTTATCACTTTCTCCTTCCTTCCTTCCTTCCTTTTTTCCTTGCTCCCTCCCTTGCTCCCTTCCTTCCTTTCTTCCTTCCTTCCTTCCTTCCTTCCTTCCTTCCTTCCTTCCTTCCTTCCTTCCTTCCATTGAGCTATATCTTCAGCCAGTTTCAACTTCTCTTTTCGATACAGGGTCTCACTGAGTTACTAAGTTGCCCAGGCTGGGCTGGAACTTGGGACTTTCCTGCTGAGATTACAGGCTTGTGCTACCATGCCCAGATTCTTGTCACATTTCATATTCATTTTCACCTCACTAGTTGTCTGCCCCATAGGCAATAAAATGATTACTTTTTATTTTGCTTTATACTACATCTGTCCCTGAGCAAGATAAGTAAATATAAAAGTGTCAAGATGCCCACTGTGGGCCTGGGTACTTGGAAGTCTCCTCCAGGCAAAGTCAAAGAAGCCATGAAAGCGGCCATCCATGCAGGATATCGCCATGAGAATGAGATGGGAGAAGCCATCCAAGAGAAGGTTCAGGAGAAGCTCGTGAGGTGGAAGCAAAGTAAAATGATGTAATACAAGTGGAAGCTATTCCTATGATAGAATCCATAAATATAAAAAAATGCAGATTAAACAGTAGTTAAAGAAAGGTTACAAGAAGTAAAATAGCCTAATATACTAGTAAGTCAGTTTTATATCCTTTCAAACCATGATGAAAAGAATAACCTCTTCATTGTTAGCAAGTTGCGGTCCATGTTCTCTGAGAGAAACCTGGTGAAGGAGGCCTGCCAGAAGATCCTGAAGGACCTGAAACTGGACTACCTGGATGTCTACCTCATTCACTTTCCACAGGGACTTCAGGCTGGGAAGGAACTCATCCCCAGACATGATAAAGGCAATATCCTCCCCAGTAGAGTAACATTCCTGGATGCATGGGAGGTCATGGAGGAGCTGGTCGATGAGGGGTTGGTAAGAGCCTTCGGTGTCTCCAACTTCAACCACTTCCAGATTGAAAAGCTCTTGAACAAGCCTTGTCTGAAATATAAACCAGTGACTACGCAGTGAAGTGTCACCCATACCTCATTCAGGAGAAACTGATCCAGTACTGCCGCTCCAAGGGCATCACTGTCACTGCCTGGGCTGTCCAGAGAGACCTTGGGCCAAGACAGAGGACCCTTCACTACGGGAGGATGCCAAGATGAAGGAGATTGCTGCAAAGCACAGAAAAACCACAGCCCAGGTTCTGATCCGGCTCCATATCCAGAGGAATGTGGCAGTGATCCTCAAGTCTGTGACAGCAACTTGCGTCATTAAGAAAGTTCAGGTCTTTGACTTTAAATTGAGTGATGAGGAGATGGCGGCCATCCTCAACTTCAACAGAAACTGGAGGTCCTGTATTGTACCTGGCATGTCGCGTTCAGAGGAGTACCCTTTTAATGCTGAATACTGAAGCTGAATAACATGCTTAGATGACCAGAAGGATACTGTCTCTTCAATGCGTGGAACTCACTCCCTGTGAGACCCATTTCAGCCAAGCTTTTCAGAACCCATGTTGTACCTAAGCTCACTGCAGGCAGACTTTAGGCAGTGCTGTATTGAGAGCAGACATCATGGCAAAGCGTGACTCATGACAATATTTTCACTTATTTGGTCTGTCCAGATGTTTGTTAAATGCCAGGAACTCTAACATTGAAGATACAATAACAAAAATAACCAAAAATAATAATAATAATAAAAAAGTGTCTCCACCTGAAGATATGAGCTCATCAGTCACTGTGACCTGACACCTTAGCAAGTCTATGATTTCTGCTAAACCCGTGATTATTATTAGGCACCTGATTGATTCTCTTCTAGAGAAATGAGAAAAATAAACATAGTCTAGATGGAATAAGAAATAATCTGTGTTGCAAAACATTGAGAGGGGAAGTACTTCAAAAAGAGTATGTTAGAGGGCAAGAGGCTAGGCAAAATTGTTTTCAAGTCTAGGTGAATCCAAAAAGCAAATTTCATCAACATATGTTTTAGGGCTATGGTGATTAATATTGCCAACTAAAAATCAGCCCCAGAAATAAAAAGTAAATCTCCAAGAAACAACTGGATGGAACTTTGGCCGAAAAGTATTAGGCTAAGATGATCAAAATATCACATATACATGTATGAAAATGCTGCATTAAAACCCAATTATTGCAAAATGAATAGGCAATAGTAAAACCATATTTAAAAGGAAAAATACAATGTAGCAAACATATGCATTGCAGAATTTTAAAAAAGACTAATAAAAGTATAAAAGTCAGAATGAGTGCTAATAGACAAGCAGGAAGTTTTAAAAAATAAGGTCTTTTTTCATCTGTAAAGCAACCAGAGATTAATGTTCTCACTTGTGTATCAGTTATAGCCTATGGGTTGACCTTAAATATCCACTCCTGTACAGCAGTGTGTTAAAGCCATTATCATATTTGAATTAAATGTGGATTTGTGCCAAAGGCAATATTATTTGATTCTGGGACTGGCATAGTACACAATTCTTAAATTCCAAAGATTTACCATTGCAAGTGCTGTTTATCTCTAAAGTAAATAAACAATGAGAAAAGTTGTATTGCTGTAGTGTTATTTTTAAAGAAAAATTTTTTCTGCATAGTAGAGATAGTACCCATAAATTTTATTTCCCTGGCACTGCCCTCTAAATATCGCTAAGTCCACCAGGAAACAAGACATGCATGTATGAAAAGGTTAAATGATAGAAGTGAATGAAGCAAACTGGATGCAGGGGAAGACTTCTGGGGGTGAGGGGAAACTGGGCTTGAAGAGAAGGGCAGAATTTCCTCCGTGGAGAAGAGGGAGAGGCCACTGTCATGCGGAGGGAGGACAAGGCAGATTTGGGGAGCAAGCAGAGTCCGGAAGGCACACAAGTGCCTGGTTCCTTCTCGAAGATTTGAAGCACACTGCTCTTTAGTAAAATGAGCTGTTTCTAAGCATGAAAAGAATTTGGAATAGATTAATAATTATCTCTTCTGCCCTTCTCTAGCTGGTTTCTGACATAAGCTGTTTATACTTTTTGTGATTTCATTGTATAATTTATAATTATTATTATAATCATTAATGTTTGTTAACTCTACAGATTAATAGGTTAACATGTCTCTGCTTTCCATTCACGCATATATTGTGCTTTGATCATATCCGCCCTTCTGTTTGTGCTTTCTTTCCCTCCCCTCTTCCTCCCCTGCTTGGTCCATTTCCTTTTCCCCAATAGCACGGCTTTCATTTTCAGGTGATTGTCCCCACCCAAACACATTTTAAAGATGTATCCCATTTTACACATCACCAGATCAGTTCCTCAAAAACCGGGTGCAATTTGTTTTTCTGTAACACTGGCCAGTATGGCATGTTACAGGGGCAAAGGTAAAATTCTTAGGCTATCATTTTACTGAACAGTTGTCATGTGACAAAATTGTCATTTTTGGTACAGACTTAAAATGAGTAAAATGATGAGTCTCAGAGTAATAATCAGAAATCATACATACAATTATCATTGAATGCTTTTTTTCCCATCATCATTAATTCTACCAACCTTCTATCCAAACCATTTTGAGAATCCTAAGACCATTCAGCACTAGGGATTATAAGTGCAATGGAACTTTCTTGCTGATACTTGGCTGTAAACATTTAACCTTCTTTGTTCAATTATGCATCCTCATTTATACAGTAGTATACTCTAAAATTTAGAGGTCTTCAGATTTCTTTAGGCATATAGTGATTAACTTTTCTCCCTAATACAAATATTTACTAAATTTACATACAGTACCATGAATGTATGGAAAGTCCACCTATGGACTCCTTATACTTGCAAGATTTTTTTTTTTTTTTTGGTACCGGGAATTGAACTCAGGACGTTGCACTTGCCAGGCAAGAACTTATGCTGCTGAGCTATACACTCAGCCCTAGATTCCTTATACTTGATGCTAGGTGAAGAACACTGATTATGCACACAAATTAGCTACAGGTTTTGAGATTAATGAATAAGTTAAATATTCCCCTACCGGTATTAAACAAATGATTTAGTGAATATGATCATTATAATTTTAAGGAAAATAGAAAATTTTAATGTCATCCTATAGTCCACGAAGAGTAGAGAACTAAAGAAGCAATTGCTGATCATCTTTCATATATTGTATCTAAATTTTTAAGTTATGCATAGAAAACATATCTACTTTACACAAGAGTTGTTAAGGCAGGGGCAGGAAGGAGAAAAGGGAATGTAAAAAGAATTAAAATATATTGTGGACATGTACCCACTCCTCATGATAAATATAATCACTTTGTACAATAAGCATGCACTAATAAAAATAAAAATTAAAAAAATAAAAGTACACTCATTTATCACAACAAGTTAATCCTAATAATCTAAAAACATTTCAAGTGTCCTTTTAAGTTCTTGGGCTTGATAATATAATAATAAGATGTGTTAAATGCGCACTAAAATTTTCTCATAGATCTAAGTTATGTTCTAAGTGTCTGAGGAACAATGGTAGAAAATTATTACTACTTCATCTCTCCACTTATTCTGTAAATGTTTACCGTATTGTTCACTGCATGGTGAGGACAGAGCAATAAAAATGACAGTTTTTCCTCACGGGTCTTACTTTCTAGTGAGGTAAATATCTTGGTGGTAATAAGAAAATTCATCAAGACAGATAAAGAGTGACTGAGCGACTCAGAAGGAACTATTTTATAGAGATTTTCTAAAGGGATGGTATTTGCTTAGAAACGGCGGTAGGCGGGGGAGATATACCAGGCAAAGGGAAAAAATACAAAAGAAATATGTCCATATCTGAAAATAAATCAGTACTGTGTTACAAGTGACTGCCACTTTGGGTTCTAGTCCTTTCTGATGGGTTTTGTGTTCCTTGCATGTCAATCAGGCACAGTAGCTTTCTCAGGCCCAGGGTGTTATCATGGGCATGTAGTGGGCATGCTTTTATTTTCTGTTACCCAGTAGCTTTTGAACTCCTTTTCTACATTTGGAGAAATTGAAGTTTGATGAGTCCCATCTCTTTAAGGAAGAAGGCAGAAAACATCACTTTGTAGCCTCCTTTGTACAGCTGGGGCATAAGCATGTCATCTAGGCCCGGCCTATAGCTCTAGGCTATGATTCAGGAGTACATAATATGAGGATTTGGGTGCCACATGCGTTCTGGTTAGAGTGCCTCGCTAGGCATTTGGTTCATTCTGTATTTTCTCAACACCATCAGGCCTCCTCTGCTTCTCCATGCATGTGGGTGGGTTGATTGTGAGATTGATTATCTTTAGTTCACATGACTAGCTGAGATAAGTTAGCATCTCAGTATATTAGTAGCCAGGCTTGGGTCTGCTTAGCTCTGGTGCAATTAGCTGTGGCCTTGTTTAGTGCCAGATAAGGAGGAGGGAATTCTCAGAGAAGAGAGCTTAGAGATTTAGAGATAACTCAAACAGTAGCTATCTGCACATCAAGAGACATAACCTGGGTGAATGATGCCAGTGCACACCTTTTAAGGCAGAAACAGGAAGAAATAAGTAAAAATCAACATTTTTGAATGCATAGATCAAGTACGTACAGAGAACCATTTACTTGTTCATTTATACATCCTACATATGATTACTTTGAAGTCAAACTCTATCAGGCAGAGCATTAAGGATTTTTCTAAGACACATCAAAAGATATGACAGGTGTAGTTTCTTCCAAGAGGATGTTGACAGTCTTCACTAGACAATAAAAGCTTAAGCATTAGGCAGTGATGGTGGAAGAGAAAGGACAGGTTCAAGAGAAATAAATGAGAACTGTCACAGAGGACTCATAGAACTGGCAGCAGGAGCAGTTGTGTAGATCTAGCAGTAAAAATGTACTCATGGCAGATGTAGAGAAGTCAGGGTGGAAAATAATTTGGGAGCTTGGTCTTAGGTTTTGTTTTGAAGTCATGGTAAGGAGTCCAAGAAGAAAATTACCTCAGATACTTGGACATATGTAACAAAGGTCTGGGGGACAGGCAAAGGAAGAAAATGTGAATTTAGGAGCAACTGTGATACTGGAAGTTTCTGACAGGAAATTTTAAAGTGAAAATTTTGACAGCTTAACTATATAAAACTAAATATATCTCATACTCTTTGTATTTTGCCAGCCATTTTCTTTAAAAAGTCCCAGGGAATTGCACAAGTAGATAAGCATATATTAATAATATAGTCAGCTGAATATTGGACATCAGACATTCTGGGGCCCCAAAGAGGCTGATTCGGCTGTCCTTTTCCAGTCATTCCAAGACATGGTTCTGCCCCTAATTGACAGCCAGCCCACCTGGGATTTTGAAACCCCAGGGCAGGGGCAAGGTTGAGGAAAGGGCTTGGTCTCCACTAGATCCCCTGCTATCATTTGCTGGATAAGGGGTGAGGATGGAAAAATAGAAAGTGAAGGGTTGGGCCAAGGAGCCTCTTTCAGGATGGAGACTCCATGAGTGAGGTGAGGTACAGGCTCCCTGGCTTCATAAGTCAAGATATTCTAGGCGGAGTATGGTGAGGGATGTGATTGTTGTCTTTCCCTGGGGGAGAAGTCACTGCTTAGAGAGTAACTGTGTCCTCACAGGCTTCAACTGAACTTCTTCCCCCAGATTCATCAACAAGCAGCTAGGTGGATGAAACATAAGTGATTGCATTTCACACTTAAGAGGTGGTTTGATGTGTAATGAATAAGAATGCAGCATCTGGACTGTATGAAAGTCTAACTTATGTAAGTCAAGAACTTTGTGTAGCTGACACAACATTCTTCAATGAGGGAGAACTTTTAGACAAAGAGAATCTTAAAAGCACATTTTGGGGGCAATTGCACTGGGGAGTGAGTGAAAGAAAAACCAGTACAGAAGAGAAAATAAGAAGCATCTGAATTGGATTGTGGAAATCTAGTCTGATATTATCACCCTGAGCTTTATAGGATATTCAGTAGCATGCATGGCCTCTACCCAGTGGATAACAACAGCAGTCCCTCCTTGCCCTTTCCAGATCCCCAGATGTGACAATGAAAAATAGCTGTAGGTGCTGAAAGTTTTCTACTGAGCCTTGCTCAGCACCATGTAGTTCCCCAGCAGCACATGATTGAGAAATACTGGAGTAGGTAGAATGAAGGGATTTTACCTCATCTTCCAACAAAACTTTTCTTATGTCTCAACTTCTAAGTTTTGGAAGAATGACATAAGATTTGGGTAGAAATTTGGCATAGATAATCTGATGAAGTCAGAAGGTACCCTGAGCATGACCTGAATTATTTCCAAAGAAAAGTAGAAGATATATCAAACACATTGCAAATAATCTCCTTTGAGGAAATTGAATATAAGGGCAGAGAAAAGAGCTAATTAGTAGGGTCTGATTTATTATGATATTTTGGGGGAAGCATTCTGTCCACCTTTACTGGGAACAAAACTTGTAAAGAATACACTTGATACACAGAGTACATTAACCACATAGCAAGGGCGTTCCAAGGTTATTAAAACCCCATTGCTCAGTTAGGATGGAAGCCAGGCTCTGTGGGAATGACAGTCTAGCTGGAGTGTGAGGAATAGCTTTACACAAGTCGTTCTCAGGAGGAGCCTTGCTCAGCACAATGCAGTTCCGCAGCAGCACATGAAGATCCTCCAGCAGCGCCCGTGTTGACTTCAGTGCTCCATGGCTAATAGGCTGTCACCTTGGCGCACCCCGAGTCCTCAATGTCAGAGGAGTGAAGCCTGTCACTGCACGTGTTTCGGGCCTTCAGTGAAGCAGCCAACAGAGTACAGGTCTGTGGAAACCTAAACTTTCTAAATGCCCGTCAGACTCTCAAGTTTATACAGGTTTTGAAGTCTGGATGCTCAGGTCAGTAATGCAAATATGGGGTTTGATAAAGCCTGATGTAAGTTTCCATTGGAGTTCACTGCAAGTTCTCACATATGGGATCTGGTAAGATCTAAGTATTTGGAAATGTGGGGGGAGATGGTGGCGGGAGAGGAGTTCACAGGATGGTGAGGTGGATGGGGCAGCATGGGCAGCAGGTGTCACAGCTGACAAGCTCTAGTTCTGTACAAAGAGTCATTTGGTAATTGCTTTTGGAGATGTCCCCAGACTGTCATGATGATATATTGAGGTCTCCATTTTGGAGGATAAAAACCCAATGTGTTACTGTTATGTATAACAATACAAGTTTTCTGTGCCCCTTTTCTCCTTTCTTAAAATAGAATTCTTAAGTAAGGGCCACAGGTTTTCTTAGATTCCTTTTATGTGCTGTGGCATCCTATGCTATTCTGACATGAAATAAAGCTCAATGAAGTGTCAAAGCAAGACTTCAGAGAATTAAGGTGTACAACATAGAATCACTTAATCTATTAAAAATAAAGAGATTAACGTCACATCCCCATCCCAGCTTATATGTGAGTAAATGTGCTTAAAAACAGTGTAAGATAATTCCAAGAGCAATTTTTTTTGGAAATGTTAGGAAAGGGGGAGCCATGTGAAGGTCCACATTAAAAAAAAAACCACAGAATATGAAGAGGGAACCCATAGAGGCCAGATTTTAGAACCAAGGGCATGCACTGAATTTTGTAAGTGGATTTGGTTGAACCTTGGAGCCATACAACAAGCTGCGAAGCAAACAGACCTCGGGACTGCTTCTGATTTGGCATTCTTTTGAGACTTTACAAAACAGTAATTAGGAAGGAAGAATTGGAAGCAAAATAAACCACAGCATAGCTCTGCAGCAATAGTTTCTATTGTTAAGCCAGACATTACAAATATGATGAAGCTAGAGATTCAACAGATGTCATTAGCCTCTTTCTTGGCAAGCACTTATCAAGCCGAGAGTATAAGCTGAGCTTTTCTTTCAAGGGGAAGCAGTCTGCCTGCCAGCAGTTCCTTCCTGTCAGACCACAAATCAACAATTGCTACATCAATGAAAAGTTTCTACTCAATTTATAAATTCTTGGGTAAAATATTATTTTTTTCTAGAATTAAAAATGTCTTTTAAAAAAACACAAAGTATAAATGGTCCCCGTGGGATCCACTGAAGCAATCCACTGTCAGATTCACGTCTCATAGACCCTTGAGAAAAAACGGAAGCAGGTTTGCTAGGCATCCTTTTGAATGACATTGTAAGTGACAAAAATTAAAAATGGTGGCATAGGTCATGGATGAATTGTGCTCAGCAGCAGCATGAACTGAGGTACTGCCTGCAGCCATGGAAAATGACGGTTTAAAATACTTTTTATTAAAATGAAAAGAGTTTCTGAAGATTTTAGACTATGTCAGCGATTTAATGAATTATACTGTTGCATTATTGGACCTCGGATGCTATTAGATGGTGATCAGAAGGGTTCATATAAAGAAGGAAATGTGACTG
This sequence comes from Chinchilla lanigera, assembly GCF_000276665.1. NCBI lineage: Eukaryota > Metazoa > Chordata > Mammalia > Rodentia > Chinchillidae > Chinchilla > Chinchilla lanigera. Next base: position 153,996 of record NW_004955428.1, read on the forward strand.
GGGGAGTTATACAAATGCTATCTTGGCTTTGGTCTTTTGTGTCTTTCGGTCACTCTTCTTCCTCTTCTTTAGTGAACAATAAAAGGCATTCAAATGACACAAGGCTGCTTACTGTGAATCCCTCTCCTGCTTTCTTTTCCTTCTTCTTTCTCCTTCCACATCTATGATTCCACCTTCCTTATTTTTGCTCCTTTGTGTATACGTGCCCTTCCCTCCTTCCTTCCTTTCTCTCTTTCTTTTCCTCCTTGTCTCATCCCATCCTCCTTCTTTTCTGTGGTACTGGGATTGAACTCAGGGCCTTTACACTGACCTACAGTCCTAGCTGGATTTTTTTTTTTTTTTGTATTTTTTATTGAGACAGGGTCTCACTAAGTCATTCAGTTGCCCAGGTTGGACTTAAACTTGTGATATTCCTGCTTCAGTTTCCAAAAGACTGGTTAGTATTTGCTATGTGTTCTGCTTTTAATATATAAAATATAAAGGATGATTATTTAGTAAGCAGCATCCACAGAGGGGTTTCTCAATACATTTCTGTCTTCACTGGAGCTCTAGAGTCAAACCTGGTGGACTCATGGAGGGTTGTGACAAAATCTTAAGGTAACGCTTCACACCCATATCTTTCATGGATAAAGGTGAAAAATGCGTGATCTCTGAGGGACAAATGTCCCTACAGAGAAGAGGAGGACTGCCTCATAAGAGAAGGTGTGCAATGGCTGTGTGCAGGAGCCCAGCAGGGCTCACAGTAGGTCCACAATCTGCTGCCAGAGGAGAGGAACCTGTGCTCTGGGAGGCGGGCGAGACAATCAAGGAATGCAGAGGGGCTGTGTTAAGGCAAAGTGAGGCTATCAGTTGTCTCTAGAACTGTTTCTTTACTCTTACAAGTTTCCCCCTACTATTTAAGCCTGGAGAAGGAGGCAGTGATTAACTCTGATTGTCTTTTCATTCAGGTACCTCTCCTTGCTTCAAAAATGGTGAAAATTTTTGACAGAGCATTTCCTGTGATGGGAATTTGCTAACTTGACTAGGTTATGGTTCCTGGTGTGTGGTGAAACACCAGTACAGTCATTTCTGTGAAGACACTTGTACATAGAAGATCACCATGGCATAATCAGTTGACTCTGAGTAAAGCAGACAGCTCTCTTTTATGTGGCTGTCCTCAATCCATTAGTTGAAGGTCTCAAGAGCAAAGATTAGAATTCGCTCCAAGAAAAGGAATTCTGCCCCAGGATCTCATATGGAAACTCTGCTGGAGCCTCCCACCTGCTGACTGGCCTGCCCATTTTAGATTGAAGACTGTAACTTTGATTCTTAGCTGAATTTCTGGCCTGCCTTGCAGATTTGACAAACCTCACAGTAGTATGAGCCAACAAATATCTCTGTCTCATCTGTCTGTCTCCATATTGGTTGTTTCTATTTTTCTGAAGAATTTCTACTAATACAGTCACCTTATTTTTTCTGTCTGCTCTGGCACATGAAATTTCTCCAGATATAGGTATCTTATAATATCTTGTATCTTAATTACACTTAATCATTATTGGCAGGTTTGGACCCTGACTTCATATTTTGTTCTCTTGTTTTAATCCAGTAAGAAGCAACTGTTGTAACTTTTGCAACAGAAATTCTCTGTGGAGGGAGATTTATTCCTCAGTGAAACTGATGACCAATTTTGATCTTATCTAGTTTGCTCAAAAAGCTTTCATGAAAATTTAAACCCAGATCGTTCATGAAAGAAGTACAGTGGACAAAAGGGAATAATAAATATTCTATGTTTACTAAACTGACCCAACATTTAAAATTGCTGGAAAATACTAGAAAGAATTAAAGATACTAAACAAAGCTAAGGAATGTTTTATGTAATACATCTCATATCCATTTAAGATCCTTTAAAGGAAAACTTGACTTTTATTTTTTTTTATTTTTTATTTTTTGGTTTTTCTCCGGTACCAGGAACCGAACTCATGACGTTGCGCTTGCCAGGCAGGCGCTTTGCTGCTGAGCTAAATCCCCAGCCCCTGGAAAACCTGACTTTTAAAAGTGACAAATGAGAATGTAAATTCATAGCACATATTGTGAAATACGAAGAAACTGTTCAAAAGGAAAAAGGAAATTGGGAGGGGGAGGAGAAAGGAAAGAAAGGAAAGAAAAAATGAGAAAAGAAAGATAAAATGAAAACCAGCTTTGTGAATGGAGAGGGGAAGGGGGTTTGAAAAACAGGGGTGGCAATGGGGAAAAAAGGAAGCACCATATATCATGTGCAGACACAAATCCCTATAATGAATGTGTTCATTATATAAACCTAAATTGTACCAAGAAATTTAAAGTTAAAAAAGTGATACATTTGGAAATGTTCATTAAAATGTTAGGATCTAGCAATGTATTTTTCTTGAGCCAAGGATCAAGTTTTATAAACTTTTACTCTGTGATTTACAAATCTTAGATTTATGAAATAGAGCTAATTTCATCTTTATATAGATAGCAAAACAAAGAGAACATAATTAAACCACAATATTTATAAGATAAAACTTCACATCTGTCAACTTGCACTTTAAAGTCTCACATAGGTTCTCCATAGATTGTTGTGGTTCATTTCTAGGTGTCCCCCCCAAAGCTTCATGCACTCACAGGTAGAGCTTTTAAGAGGTGGCTGGATCATGGGTATGTGATACTTAGAGTAAGGGTGTTTGGTACTGGATTGGTTCACTATTTGGTTTAGCATAGTGTGGCTGAATGGATTTACCTACTTAGTGTGGCTGTCATCAGTCAATAGGCTTCTAGCCTAGAAGGAATATAAAGGGAAAGGAAGGCTCCCTGCACCTGCTTTTCTGCCTGTCCTGCCATGAACTGTTTCTCCTCTGCCATGCTGACCTGCTGTGGAGCCAGCCAACTATGGGCTGAAAGCTCTACAAACAGTAAACTAGAAGAAACCTTTCCTCTTTTAACTTTGGGTGTCAGGTATTTTGTCTCGGCAATGACCAAAGTAGCTAAGATACTACCTCAGCAGTGTGGAAATTGTTGGATTGTATCAGAGTTCCAGGGCCAATTTAAAACACTTCATCATAACCAACTTCTCCTTTGTCACAGTCATGCACCACATTCTATGTTCTTCCATCTTTTTCAGCTCATTATGCTCATCAGACAACGTTCTCATCAGCTCTTCAATCTTCTGTAAACCTCTGCATTTCCTGGAACTCCATATACTGGCTGTGTAAATTATTTTTCCTTGGTAGAAATTAAATATACTAACGAACACGGATTAACATTTTCTGTTACCTCTGAATGAATGTTTCTAGATCAGTGGAGGGAACTTTGCAGAAAATATATTAGCAACCAATTGCTTGCTCAAACTGAGCAAACCAATCCATGACATCTACTCTCAAATTTTGAGCTTGACAGAACTGGAAGCTAGAGGGTGAGCTTTTCATAAACGTTAGTTAAATGGTCTCTACCCTTTTCCCAGTTGTTACTTTTGTCGTGTCAGCTATTATAAGTAATAAATGTTATTGTACAGTCACCCACTCCCTCAGTTTACACCTTTGATGATTCTACAACAAATAGAGTCCGAATTGACTCTGATAAAGATATGTGATATTAGCTCGCAAATGAAAATAATAGTGTAGACCTAAAAATCTGATAATCTGCCTATCCTATAAAAGTTACTTTGCCTGGGTGAATGAACACCAGTAGAACTGGATGCTGTATTTCTCTACAGTTGGTTCAGCCATAGATGATAAACTGCAGTGACCCATCAGCTGAAGATTGTCCATGACTGTGGTAAGTTAGATCCTCACCAGACCCAGTTGAAGAGAATTCTGTGGGACTTTTGGTTCTTAGGGACTGTTGATTTCCTGTGAATTCAGTGGAGACTCAGGATTAGAGGAAAGATACTACAAAACACCAGGAATCTGACATTCAAACATCCAAAGACTGGAGACAGACGGTTCCAAGAAAATGAGGGAGGAAAGGGAGATAAAGATGACAGAGGTAGCTTTCATACAAAACAGTCAGTTATGTACTGAATGGAAGATTGCTGTAAAGATTACACATGCTTGGTTACTTACTGGTTTTTTTTTTAAAAAGTATTGGGGATTGAACTCAGGGCCTTTACACTGAGCTATATCCCTGGTCCTTTTTATTTTTTATTTTAAGGCAAGGTCTTGCTGAATCACTAAATTGAGCAGGCAGGGCTCAAACTTCTGATTTTCCTGCCTCAACCTCCCAGAGTTCCGGGATTACAAGCATGTGCCATCATACCCAACTACCAAATATCTTCTCTTAATAGTGACATGAAAATCTTGGAGGAAGAAAAGATATTTTAGTGATTCTAGAGTCTAGCAAACAAAAGACTTTATTGTTTGTCTTGGGCAGAAGGGGGCAAAACTAAAAAATACACATTTGCTGTCTCCCAGCTTCAGTGGATTAGGATCAAGGCATGGCCTAGCTGGAACCTTAGCTCACAGTCTCAAAAGACAAAATGAAGCTGCTTGTTAGTTGGACTGCATTCACATCTGAAGACTTAATAAGGGAGAATCTGCCTAAAATTTATTCACATGGTTGGCAGACTTGATTTTCTGTGACTGTGCAACTAAGGATTCTAACAGCTTCTTATTAGCTCTGGCTACCCTTAGCTTCTATCTTTAGCTTCTATAGGCTACCCTTAGCTTCTAGAAGCTTCCTACCTTCCCCTGTCATGTGGGTCTTTCAGTGGGTAAACAGATAATTTACAACATGGACTATGTGGTTTTTCAAGGCCAGAGGAGAATTGTCCTAGTGCACACTAGCAAGATGTAGATCTTTCCTCTCTCCTTTTCTCCCTCCCTTCCCCCCTCTTTCATATGCACACAGTTACGTTCACACATGTGTTGTCCTAATCACTTTTTCATTCTTCTGACACAATTTTGGACACTTACAATTTAAAGGAAGAGAGGTTTATTTTGGCTCACCTTTTCAGTCCATAGGCAGCTAGCTCCAAGGCAGGATAGCATGGCAATGGGGTATAATGGACCAAATGCTGCTCAACTCATGATGTTGAGGAAGCAGAGTAAAGGGAAGAGTGTGGGGATGGACATATACCCTTCCAGGCCATGCTCCCAGAAACCTGCCTCCAGATCAGGCCTCACCTCCCAACACCAAGCCAGCTGTAGCACTTCTATAATTTAATCATCATTCACAAGCCCTGGGGGGACCATGGACTGAAATCTCTAAAAGCATGATCCAACATAAAGCTTTCCTTCTTTTAGACTGATTATCTCAAATATTTTGCCACAGTAACAGAAGGCTAACACACCAATCTTCTAGGGGTACTTGCTTTCCATTTAATGCAACACACACACACACACACACACACACACACACACACACCTCTTTTTTCCTAACAAAAGAGTTCACAGGAAAGAAAAATTGAAGCTGCAGAGAAAAATCAGTTGGAAGCATGAAAGGTGAAATTATGTAAAAATGCATCACCCTTTTATGCCTAATTAATCACAGAAAATGGATCTGCCAGAATGAAGTCACTTTATCAGAAAACAGCCCCATTTCTCATAACAGGATACAGTGTTACCAAGACCAGCTAACGTGGTTCTACATTAGAATGTGAGAGACAAAAAATATTGGATGTGTATAAAACTGTATTTAATGGTTAATAAAATTGGAATGCGTTGTACCTAGAAAGATCCCCTTCACGTGAGGACTTGTATTAACATTAAGGATGATTTCTAAGTAATTTTTGATCATTTTACAGTGTAATTTTTTAGATAAAAGAGAACGGTACAGCTGTCCAAATGCTATACAGACTTCAGAGTCTATTAACTGAGGTCACAATTGAGCGGTAGTTCTAGATCTTTCATTTTGAGCAAGAGATGAAAGAATTGTCTGGCATCTGATAAAATTTAAATTTAGTCAACTATGAATTTGTTGAAATTATTATTTTTCAAAGTTATTTAAATATGAGTTTTTTTTTTCTTTTATTGCAACACTTTTTAACTGCTAGTTTTGTAGGGCCCTATTCAGGCAATATAGCACTTACGTTATTTTGAATTCATATCAGAACTATTCCAGGAAAAATTCTATCAATGCCTTTCAAACCTACACCAAAACACTCCTCAGGGCATCTAAGAAAGAACATGTCTTGAGAAGGGACAGAGACCATGGCCTGGAGCACTGCTAAAGGTTATGAGCTTTGAAGTCTTAGAGACATATTAAAAATTCCCTGTGAATCTTGTATTCTCCTTCATAACATAAGTACTTGTATTAATATAGAAGTAAAATTCTGCTCAGGAAATATGTGCCAAAGTTTCTGAGTCTTCCCACAACCCTAGATCATGGGTCAAGCTCTTGTATTAAATGAAGAGTGTTACTTAGAATGAGTACTAATGAAGCAATGAAGTCTTATAAAGGAGCAGATCACAGCCTTTGGTTACTGAGCTCCTATAGTGCATTGCAACCAACATTTCTTACCTTGTAACAATTATAAACTTGAAACAAGTGATTCATACATATTTAGAAAATGCCAAGTGGAAATGCATTTTTAAAAGCAATTCAATTGCTTTCCTATAAATTGCCACTTGGTCTTCACTCTTTCTACTGAAATAAATGGTTCTCCAAAGCTGTAACTAATGAGAGTAAATACCAAGAAGTCCTGAATTCTCAAAACTGGAGGGAAGGTTCTCACACCTAGGTGTATACTCAAAAGAAATGTGGACTTCTTTTTTGAGAGGACGAAATACTCTAAAATAGAGTGAACATGCATGAATAAAAAAAATCTAGAAATTTTTTTTCTTCTTCATTTTGTTAATGTGAAGGATCATGTTTATTGATTTGTGAACACTATATTCACAGATGGAAATAATTAATATTGCTCAAGTGTCTACACTACTCAATGTGATTGATAGAGTCAATGTGATTTCTTTCACAATTCCAATATAATTCTTTATAGAAATATGGAACTACAACAGACCTTGACTAGTGTCTTAGATAGTGTCTTGTTGCTGAGACACAGTACCTGACACCCACAATTTACAAAAGGAAGGGCTTATTTGCCTCACAGTTTGTAGTGATTTCAGTGCATAATTGGCTGGCTCCAAGGTAGCATGGCATGGCAGAGGGACATCACAGAGGAGAATTGCTTATGTCATGGCAAGCATGCAGGTAGGCAGGCAAGGAGGCTGGGGCGGGGGGACAGAGAGAGAGAGAGAGAGAGTTATCAAGGGAGGAGGGAGAGAGTTAGATACTTCCAGGCCATGTCCCTAGTGACTCACTTCCTCTGACCAGACTTTACCTCCCAACATCACATTTAGCTATAAACTCATCATGGACTAATCCAGTAGTATGGATCACACCACTGTGATCCAATCACCACCCTAAAACCCCACCTACGAGCACATAAGACACTGGGGAGAAATTTAGATGTAAAGCACAACACTACTTGACTTTAAAAGAAACTACACAACTACAGAAATGAAACAGATACATATACCAATGGAACACAATAGCTCAGTAATACATAAATAAATGTATTTGTGGCAGATTGATTTTTGACAAGGGTGTCAAGAGTCCATGATGAAATATTATGATGAAAGACAATCTCTTCAATAAATGATGTAGGTAAAGTTGTGTATCTATAAGCAGAATAAGAAAATTAGACATTTTTCTCTTATCGAATACAAAAATCAACTAAATGTGTGCCAAACCACCATGGTGCTGGCACAACAGACATATGGATAAGTGGAATAGAACAGAAGATGTAGAAACAACCACAGACACATTTAGTCAGTTGATCTTTGACAAAGGGACCAAAGCATATGCTAGAGGAAAGATAGTCTCTTCAGCTGGTTCTGGGAAGATTGGCTATGCACATGCAGAAGATTGAAGCTAGACCTATATTGCTCACCATGCACTAAACTAAAATCAAAATGGCTCAGAGATTTAAATATTAAAACAAAAACACTTCACCTGCTAGAGTTAAAATGGTTAAAGCTCTTAAAATTATAGGTGTAGGTAAGCACCCACTTTGGCAGCATATATACATAGGTGTAGGCAAGGACTTTCTGAACAGAACCTTAACTATACAAGAAGAACATCAAGAATCAACAAATGGGTTCATATCACATTAAAAAGCTTCAGCACATGAGGGCTGGGGATTTAGCTCACTGGCAAAGCGCCTGCCTGGCAAGCACAAGGTCGTGAGTTCGGTTCCCGGTACCAGAGGAAAAAAAAAAAAAAAAAAAAAGCTTCAGCACAGCAAAGGAAATAATCAACAGAAGGAATAGACAACCTACAGAATGGGAAATTTTACTAGCTACATCTTGGACAGATGACTAATATGTAGAATCTGTAAAGAACTCTAAAAAAAATTAGACTCCTGAAAATGAAAGACATGGACAAAAAATAGGCAACTGAAATGAATAGGCAGTTTTCAGAAATACAAATGGCCTAAATACATAATGGCATAAATACACTAAAGAATGTTCAACATTTCTGTTAGAAAAATGCAAATTAAAACAACATTGAAATTTCATGTCACTCCAGAAAGAAAATTGTCATCAAGAAATCAAATAATAAGAAACAATGTGAGGCTACAGTAAAAAGTAACTGTCCTACCTTGTTGGTAGAAAGATCGACTAGCACAGCCACTGTGGAAATCAGTATGGAGTTTTCTCAAAAAACTTAAAACAGAAATTCCACCTGACCCAACTATTCCCCTGTCAGGTAATATCTTTCTGAAAAAGTTAAAGACATCATGTTGTAATACATGCATACCTATGTTTATAGCAACATACTTCATAATAGCCAAACCTTAGAAGCAGCCCGTATGTCTATGACATATGAATGATAAAGAAGTTGTGGTATTTATGCACACCTTGTGGAATATTGCTCTTTCTTATAGAAGGATACATTTGCATTGTTTGTAGGAAAATGGATGCACCTTGAAACTATAGTATTAAGAGAAATAAGCCAGACCCACAAGCTTAAGTATTGTACGGTTTCTGTTATATGAGAAAGCCAAAATATAAACGAACTAAAGAATAAAATAAAAAGATAGATAAAAGGAAATAAGGAGGTATGTCTTCTGCAAATGGAAAAGGAGATGGAAGGAGAGGGGATTTTAGAAAGAATTAAGATGTGTCATGTATATGTATCAAAAAAAGAACCCAAGATGAAAGTAGTCATTATGTATCACAAATATGTGTAAATGAATAAGTAGAAGGTCAAAATATTTACAATCAGAACAAACCTAGAAAAGCTAAGGACTATAGATAAAATGTGAAATGACATTTTAAAATGTTAATCTCATCTCCCACTGTGTGCAAACTTCATAAGTAACAAGAGTGTAACAATGACTAAAAGATGTGTGCTGCTCCAGAAGTAAACACTGTGTTCTGTTGGAAGCCTAACTACTTCCTCTTATGTCTGACCAAAAAAATCAACTAAATGTAAGACAAAAGTATGACACTACTAGAAGGCAATATTGTGGAAATGCTGCATGTCATTGGTTTGGGCAAAGATTTCTCAAACAAGATCTGCAAAAATAGATAAGTGGGACTACTTCAAATTAAAGAATTTTGACACAGCAAAGGAAATGATCAATACAGTGAAGAGACAACCCATAGAAAAAGTGAAAAGTATTTGTGAATAATACATTGAACAAGAGTTTTGTCTCCTGAATCTAAAAGAATCACAAACAACTCAATAGCAAAAATAACAAAAACCCACCATAATTCAATACAGTAATTCAGTTATAATAGGCAAAAGGCCTACACAGATATTTCTTAAGACATACAAATGGCCACAAAGACATGAACAAAGTGCTCAGTAAAATTAATCACCTGAAAAATGCAAATAAAATCTATAACAAGATGATATCACACCATTGTTAGAATGGCTACTATCAAAAATACCAAAAATGTTCTGGTGAGGATATGAAGAACTCTTATACACCACTGGTGTACATTCAAATTAGTGTAGCCATATGGAAAAACATTGTCATCCTTAAAAAATTAAAAATAGAGCTACTGTGTGATCCAGCAGTGTCAAGCAAACATCTGCATGTCTGTGTTTATTGTAGCATTTTCACAATAACCAAGAAGATGAATCAACCTTAATTCAATCAAGGAATAAAGAAAATATGGTGTAAACACAAGGCACAATAATATTTAGTCATAAAAAGGATGAAATCCTGTCACTTGCAACAATAGGCCAGAGTCTGAAGGACACTATATTAAGTGAAATAAGCCAGGCACAGAAAGACGAACACCATATGCAGCACTGTGGAATATGAGAAAGCTGGTATCCCAGAAGCATAGCAGGACAGTGGTTACCACAGGCTTGGGAAAGCAGGAAGGAGAGGGACTGGGGAGAGATTGATCAGTGGGTTCAATGTTAGAATTAGGTGGAAGAATGGACTCTGTGCTCATAAAACACATTTTGGGTGAATATAGCTAACAAATGCATTATATATTTCAAATAGGTAAAAGAGAAGATTTTGAATGTTTTTACAATAAAGAATTGGAAAACATTTAAGGAGATGGGTATGGCAATTTATCTGATTTTATCATTACACAATATATACTTGTATCAAAGTTTCATATTATCTGCCCCATAAATATGTGCAATTATTATGAGCCAGTAGAATTTAAAAATAAAAATCCTTTTAAAAAAATGAAATAAAATTTAATAATAAATGCTAGAATTATTTCATACTGTCCTTGACTATGCATTGACAAAAATTAATCACTTTTTACTATCCCTTTATTATACTCAATTATATTGTTTCTTCAGCACACTCATATTTACCAAGCAATATATAGATCATATATGCTAATGTTTCTCAGAAAGACTAAGTTGTCTTTTCTCCACAATGTAGGTTAATGGTGACTGAAACTTTTTCTTGAACTACTCTCCACGATAATAATTCACGTAGGTGTACTGGGATCCTACTAACTTTATAATAGGAAATCAGTATCATTTTAAAAATTTTACCATTGGCAGGACCTTTAGAAATGAGCTATTTTGTAGATGAAGACCAGCCTTCAGTCAGTGGTCACCAATAGGGACTAGAACTTGGACCGATACTTATATCCCTTGTTTCCCAGGCCTGGTCCCACATGCATAATTTTGTTAGTGTCTCATCATACCTTGTGAGCTAGAAAGGACCTGACATCTCTATTTTAGAAAGAGGTTCAAAAATATGATAAGATTTGCCAATACTGTGGGGCTAGAAAATATTAGATCTAGAACGAGAACTTCATGGTCAATATTTTCCAAGCTGAACTCACTCTCTGCCATCCCATGTTACCCATGCCTGTGCCATTCTTGACTTCCTATTTCACCCTTTCAAGCTCAAGAATCATTGATTCCAACTCTTATAATTTAAAAAAAAACTATTTACTTCTCCTCACCCTTACTGCCACCACCTGTTTATATCAATACTATTTCTCACTTTCTTTTACGACCATCTCCCTTCTTTTACTTTTGTGCCTGCAATGTTTCTCTGTACTGTAAACACAATTATAAGAGCAAAGCACGTGGTGAGTGCCATGGTCTGAATGTTTGTTCTTCTCCAGAATTCAGACATTGAAGTCTTAGCTTCCAAAGTGATGGTATTGAATGGTGAGGCCTCTGGAAGGTGGCCAGGTCATGAGGGAAGAGTCATCACTAGTGAGTTTACTGCCTTTATAAAAGAGATCAGAGAGAGACTCCTTGTCCCTTTCATTATGTGAGGAAAGTCACCAGGAAATGGGTCTTCATCAGATGCCAAATCTGATGAATCTCAGCCTCCAGAACTACGAGAAATGAGTTCTTGTTTTAATAAGCCCCACTGCTTATAATATTTTTTATAGCAGCATGGACAGACTGAATCAGTGGGGATGTCACCACTGTGGCACAAACTTGCTGTTTCTTCATTTCACAGAGATGAAGTCCATGAACAGCATTTAGGATACCCCAAGTGGTTTGGAGCCTACTCACCTGCTTAGCTTCTGCTGTACACTGTGTTCTCTCGGCAACAATCAGAGTGAATTCAAATTGTTCTCCAAGTTTCCTCTACTCTTTTTCCCTTTCTCCCACTGCACTGTTCCTTCTCCTTTCCCCTTTGCTTGCCTAACTCCTACTCATGCAAGTCCCAGTGCAGTGGTCACTTTCTGGGGAAACTTTCCTTGAGTCCTCAATGACAGATAAGAGATCTCAATCACTTGTTCTCATTGCGGCTGAAGTTTACTCTAATATAGTACTTACTCTGTTGTAATTTATCACCTGTCAGACTACATATGTTTCTTGGAAGGCAAGACTGTGTCTTCTTCTGCAATGTCCCAGGGCATTTATTGTATAGTAGGTACTCAACAAATATTTGTTAGTTGAAAATGAAGCTACGGTAAAGGCAGAGTAGTACTCTGCTCTATAGAGTGAGTCCACTTTCTGGTTGTTTCTTTACAAATTGATGATAACCATATTCTGAATACTAAACACTAAAATTGAGCAAGTGTTTTTCCTTTATAAAATTTAAGTGACACCGTAATACTATCCACAGTATGTGTTTTGAGGGGCTTTAAATTAGCTACATTTCCATGCCAGAGATGGAAATATTTTTAATTAAGCTTATTGGTACATTTTAGATATACATAATGATCCATTCATTATAGAGAATTTACTCCTGTACATGATTTATATTGATTCTTCTTTTTCCCCCATTTTCCTTCCCCTCCCTTCAACTCCTCTTACCCTCCTTATTTACAAAAGCTTTGTTTCCATTTTTTCCTTCTTTTCTCATTGCTTTTCTTTTTCCTTCCTTCCTCTTCCCCTCTGCCTTCCCTAGTTCCCCTTCCCATTTGAATATCTTTTTTCAATTTCACAATATGTATTATAAATTTTGGTCATTATTTACGCTTTTGGTTTTTCACGTCAGAGAAGTAATGTGATATTTACACATGTGTCCAATTGGTTTCACTTAAGAGTATGGTCTCCAGGTGCACACCTTTACCTAGAAATATCCCAGGTTTATCCTTTTTTAGGGGAGGGTAGTATTCATTGTACTAAAAACCCCACCTCTTCTTTACCCATTTGTTGATTGATGGGTATTTTTGTTTCCAAGATATAGCTGTTATAAAATGTGCTTCTATAAACATGGGTATGCATATATCACTGTGATACGATGCTTTCAATTCTTTTGGGAAGATACTAAGAAGGGGAATAGCTGGGTAAAATTTAATCTTTAGTTTTAGTTTTTATAGGAGTCTTCACAATGATTTCCACAGTGGTTGCACCAGTCTACATTCCCACCAATGGTGGAGAAGGCCTGCTTTTCCCCCATAGCTTACCAATATTTGCTTTTGGTTTATTTCTTGATAAAATTCATTCAAATAACAAACTCACAGAGAAAGAAACTAGGAAAGCCATGCCATTCTCAATAGTTTAAACAAATAAAATACTCAGGCATCAATCTAACAAAGGAAGTAAAAGATCTTTACACTGAAAACTACAGTACTCTGAAAAAGCAGATGGAAGGGGATATCAGAAAATGGAAAGCTATCCTTTGCTCTTGGGTAGGAAGAACCAATAGAGTGAAAATAGCCATAGTCCCAAAATTGTTATACAGATTTAATGCAATTCCAATCAAAATACCAATAGCATAACTCATAAAATTAAACAAAATAATTCCAAAAATCATTTGGGACCAAGAGAGATCTAGACTAGCAGAAACAACTCTGGGTAGCAAAGGCAAGGCAGGGGGCATCACAACCCCTGACTTCAAACTATACTACAAATCTACTGTGATAAAATCAGTATGGTACTGGCAGAAAACAGATGCAAATGTTTGAGGCATCCCATATTTTTTCATATCCTTTTTAGAACTCAATAGAACTGATTGATTAAATCAGCCATCCTGCAGAAACTGTCAGAATTTTGAAGTGTATCCATTCAACTAGCTTTTATACTGTGATATATTAAAAGTCTGATTTATACATACTCTTGAATTGCATATTAGATTTTCTCAACATATACTTGTTGGTAATTCTTATGTTATCAACTCAGAAAAATTAGTCCCCAAAGCACTTTTAACTTCAGTCATTCACCTAGCCTATCTGTACTTAACTCCTCAGATTATACAAAATCATTATTTTTAGGACTGCTGCTTTTAGTTCCACATTCTAAATACTTGTCAGGATTTTACAGGTTCAAATTATTTTGCCTCAGATGCAGAAGAAAATACTGTGTACATATTCTTCACCTTTTTGTGCCATAATACCCTTTGGTAGCTAAGAGGGCTGATAGTCCTCCTCTTAGAGCAATGTTTCTAAATGCAAAGACAAAATTGCATAGGATTCTGAAAAACCAATTATGGGGTAACAGAATTCTCAGAATACTAAAAAATAAGTTTCTGCAGCTGCTATGGAGAAGAGTTTGACAGCTATGAAAGAAGCTAAACATGGAATTGCCAGATGAGATACAACAATTCCATTCTGAGGTAAATTCCTGAAGAAGTGAAAAGGAGTTGAAGATACTATGCACCAGTGTTCACTGCAATGTTCTCTACAGTAGTCCAAGAGGTTGAAACAAACTGTGTCCATCAGGAGATGAATGGATAGACAAAATGCACTGTATACGTGTGACAGAATATTGTTTAGGCATAAAAATGAAGTACTGGTCTATCTAACAAAACGGAGAGCCCAGGAAACATGGTGCTGAATGTACGGTCAGAACAAAAGGACATACATTGTTATTTACATGAAATATATAGAAAGGAGATTTTGTAGACATAAGAGTTTGGAAAAGAGGGAGAGAAGAATTACTTATTGTTATTGTTTTGTGACACTGAGAATCAGACCTAGAGCTTCACTCTTACTAGGCAGATGTTCTAGCATGGAGCTACTCTTTAATAGTTACAGAAAGTTTCTGTTTGGGGTGATGAAAAGTCTTGAAAACAGATAACGGTAGTTATTACACATATTGTGAATGTAATTAATGGCATGAAATGTACATCTAAAATGGTTTAAATGAGAAAATGTGTAATACAATTTCCCGCAAATTTAAGACTTTAATAATGTAATATTGTCCACATTATTTTTTACTATTTATTTATCTTTTGCAACACCAGGGATTGCACTGAGCTACATGCTCAGCTGGTTGGTATGTTGCCCAGGCTGGGCTCAAACTTGTGATCTCCTCCCTCAGCCCCCAATGGCCTGGGATTAGAGACGTGTGCCACAAAGCCTGACTTCAATTGTATACTTTAAATAGGTGGATTGTATGGTATGTGAATTAAACCTCAATAAAGCTGTTACAGGAAATTTATGTTAAAATTCCTACCAAAATTTCAAAGCAATGATGAATGGATATTTTCATTTATCTACAATGCCTGTAACTTGACATTTCTACTTGTTGTAAGTATATAGCTAATAGTATTGTCATTTGTTACCTACATTTATCTGTAACTGTAGGAAGTACTACAGTACTACATTTATTTTAGGTACAAATTAGCAAAAACAAAAATCTTTCCATTTAACAATTCCTTGAATTTTATCTGAATATCTCTGTGATTAGTATCTATAGATCCATTCTACTGAAAATAAACTACTTAGGGAGAAAATTGTTTACTTTTGGTCTCTTTAATTCATCTGCATAAACAATTTTGGCAACTGAGACTCTAAATATTGGGCAGAACTTAAATAGTTCAAGACTGTATATTAAATCAGACTACCTTAGAAAAGGAAACGGGAAATCTATTGCAAATCATGCCTCAAATAATCATTTGCTTTAATTTTAGCAGTTATATTCAATTAGTTAGACAAGAAAGTCATTATCTTGAGAGACTCATTTTTTGGGTCAATTTCTCGCTAATTCACACACATTCTGTTCTTCTTTCATCAGAGGAAGTGAAGACTACAGACCATTTGAAATGTGTTGAAACCTTTTGTGGTTGAGTAACTCAGTTGGCTTTCCCAAGCCTCGCTGCTTCCAGCTGTAATACTGTGGGGCTGCAAAATGGCTACTCCAGTATGACTTAATGCCTTCTCTCATGCTTAGCCAGAGGGTGTCTAGCTCCTTGCAACTCCTGTGTGAATGAAACCTTTTACATAGCCAGTCTCAGAGAGGATTCAACTTTCCTCTCTTCTGCAGATATTTTTAGCAGAGTTTTCTAATATTCTTCGGTTTGAAAAAGTAAACCTCATAATAAAGCATTCTACTTCAGAGAATGTCTACTTCTAAAAATAACAAAGTGCACACATTTCTCAGCACATTTATTAGACCTCTCAGTCCAGATATAATAAAAGTGGTTTATTATATGATGTAGAGACTATTTAATAATAAAATTGCTATGTTTATATATATTTGTATATATATACATCAAAGGATTTATATTTTCTAAGAACTCTTTTCCACAATGGAAAATAAAGGCTTAGTAGGAGTAAGGAGGGTTAACTAAAGATGGAGTGTATTTCAGGGTAAGAAAGAGAAACAAGAACCAGGGGATAAAATGAATGTGATGAACATCTTGAGTGAATTCTACAAGGTGGGCCTGAAATATAAAGAGCAAATGAAGAAGAAAATAAGAATAGAAGGAGGAAATAAAGGAAGAAAGAAGGAAATATAAACATAAATACCTTGAATCCCAATTGCATCACATGCAATGCTGTGGAGGCCATGAGCCTCTCCTCACTTAGGCTACATGGTATAACAGTGCATTCTGGCGTTCATTTCCTCAGACACAAAAACAAAGGCAGGACATTCCACTTGCATGCTTTCTTTAATAATAAATCTAGTTTACAAAGCTCGATATCCTTGATCATTTCATCAGTCCATCTCCTACCTTCACACTGCCTGGAGATTCCCCCAGGAAATCACCAACACATTGCTGTGGGCTCTCTAGTTTTGCACAGTTGCTAGGGGATAGGCCTAGGGGACCTGACCGGGGCAAGCACAGATGTGCATGCTTTACTACATGACCTCTTCTAATGATGCAGGGCTTGACCATACTCCCTCTGTGTACCTAACATGTATTGCATTTCTCTTCCAGTTTCCCATATACACAGGCTGAGGGAACATGTATAGCTTGATGTATGCATATTTATTCTTACTTTTTCTATATTACTTTAAAGAGAAGGAATCATTACATTCCATGTAGACAATCCTGTGTCTGCCTTGATAGAAAATGATAAATAAAATGCTCAGCAGCCCGATTTACTTGAAGAAGTTTAGTTAGAATGCAATGTGTACATAATTTCCTATTAAAAACACTGTCATCAGTGATTCCAGACAATCAAGGTGATAGGCAAGTCATTCTCCCCTAGTGGAAATAGGAAAACAGTGGTTTTGGGTTTCTAAAAAGTGACAAAAGCATTGTGCAGCTATTTGTGCTACTTGCCTATTCAGCAGCAAGAAGGAGGAATGGCTTTATTTATGCAGAGGAGTGGCTTTATTTGCTCTAAAATGAAAATGAGCCTAAAGTTGAGCAGCTCATGGAACACGAAAAATAATCCTGTTTGGGACTAGGTGCATTCTCCCACACAGATCATGAGCCTACTCTTTGAACTCTTGTTTTTTTTTTTTTGTTTGTTTGTTTGTTTTTTTTTTCCTCCGGTACCGGGAACCGAACTCATGACCTTACACTTGCCAGGCAGGCACTTTGCCGCTGAGCTAAATCCCCAGCCCCTCTTTGAACGCTTAATCAGTTGTATATGATGCTTTATGATACATCATGAACACACTCATTTTCTTTCCCGTTCATTTTCTTTCTGGTAACTTATGAGCTTGACTTTGTGTGTACTATATTCATATATAAATGATAGCTTCTAGGCATTGTCTGTAATTTTTGCTTTAAATTAAATATATGTGATTTCCAGAAAAAAAAACTTTTGAACTAAGAGAAGATAGACACACTTAAGAATAATTTCAATATTTACCTTATTTTAGAGGGATAAGAACTTTGTGATTTTCTTATTCTTCCATGTTTTTCCCTGGAATGCTTAAGTGCCAGTGACATTCTATTAATAATAAACATTTCACTGAACTGCATCATGATATAGATGTTTTAGATAAAAGTGGGGGATAAACTCTCTCTTGTGATCTAGCCATTTCAAATAAGTCCAATGTTTTTCTCTTCTTTTTTTTTTTTTTTGCTTGTTTTTCTTTTCCAGTACCAGGAATTGAACTCACAACCTCGGGCTTGCCAGGCAGGTGCTGTGCCACTCAGCTAAATCCCCACCCCCCGTTTTTCTCTTTTTAGAGAGTTACATGGGTGTAAATGCATGTATACATTCATATACATTTGTTTATTGTTATCTACTTATATGGCACATGTATAGTTATCTTAAAACATTATCCTAAAACAAACTTATGCCTGGAGTAATCATTTAACAGTCTGATTATATAATGCAAAACAAGAACAAAAACAGACTTTTCAAGTAATAAACTCTTTCTAAGCAGTAGCATGTTTCTTAAATTGAAGTGTGTGGTAATCAGGATATTTATGAGCTGGAAAATGAAAGGAAAGAACTTCATAATAAAGCAATCTAAATACACCCCCTGAGAATACACCCCCTGAGAATAGCAGGCATTGCTTAACTAATAAAGAATATTAAAAGAACATCATAACATTGCTTTGTCTTTCAAAACCATTTTCTCCCTCTGTTAATCATTTTTGAAGTGTAATTGCTTCCTTGTATCGCATATTTGTTACTTTACTGCATGCTCAAACTGGCTTTCTACTTTCATTTTAAGAAGAAGTCAGCAATCAGTATAATTGCTGAGTCCTTCCTGCTTGAGAAGAATCCACCCTAACACTACTTTATTTAGGTTTATAAATTTTTTAATAAAAAAAGGTTGCAAGAAAACAAGAATAAAACCCACGGTAAGGAGATACGACGAAAAAACACAACATAATAACTACTTAAAAAAAAATCTTCCTCTTTCTTTCACTCTCTTCCCTCTCTCTCCATCTCCTGGTCCCCTTCCCTTTTGCAAAAGTTCTGTCACCTTGTTTCTTTCTATAATATCTATTTTTCATTACCTTAATTTATTTATAATTTAGAGCTCTTAGGTTTTAAACTCATTAAATTTTTTTAAACTCATTAAATTATTGAGGGGGCATTTTGACGTATGTATGACCAGGATAATGTGGTTAATCATATTAATCAAATATTATTTGTGATGTATTCAAGAATTCTTTCTTTTTAAATAGAAATTAGTTTTTTCCAATAATAAGGGTGGCCATTGTTAAGCATTATGTAAAAAAAGAAATAAAAACAACTTACAATCTACCATTGCTATTGGAACCTAATTTTAATATCCTGCTAACATTTGTTATAGACATTTCCCTATGCACATGTCTATATTTGTACATATAGTTTTATATCTATGCAACTATTTCTATCTTTTCTACATTCTATAACTTTTTTATTTTTAACTTACATGCTTTTCCTAACACTGTTTCTATTTAAAATAAAATTAGAATTGTTTGAGAATTAATAGTAAACAAACTCATTAGGACTTTTCTGGGCCAACTGTGAAATGTTGAATCATGGATCTAATAATTTGACTACACAGACTTTTCTGTCTTGGTTTTGAATTCCTAGATGTACTCTAAAGAGTTTAAAGTTCTAAAAAAAGCGTGACATTGCTTTTAGCTACAGGGACAGACTCACTGCATTTAGGATTAGTTCTATCATTATCCTAAAACAAACTTCTTTGTCCATAATACATATCCATAATACATCCAAAAATTAAAATTGGGACTTCTAGGAAGATGGGAGAGTCGTGAGCATCAGAGAAAGAGCCATTCCAAGGTTTGATATCCAGAAATTGCAATATAGCTATGCGAGGAAAAGAAGAAGGAGGGAAGTGGGGCCCTGGGACCCAGTAAGGATCTGAACTGAGAATTGACACCCACAGGAAAATGAAGAGAGAGACTTCAGTGAAAGAAGAAGGAGCTGGCAGGGGTGCTTTCTCCATGAGCCCGGACTCACTTTTTGGAAGGGGTGGCTCAAACCTGCAGATACCTGGTGACTACTGGCAGCTCCAGTGCAGAACCCTCCACAGAAAACACCTAGTGGAACAGAAAAGTGAATACAGTGGACTGCAGTAATAGATGAGTTATTGGGGTTCAGAAGAACCCCATGAGAGGGTGACAGGCCAATAGCCTTCTTGGAGAGGAACAATGGAGCTCAGAACTCAGAATAGCAATGGCCCAGCTCCATCGAGTGGTTTCCAATGACAGGGTCAGGGAGCCAAGTTCAAACTGGCAGGGAACTAAGTTTAAGTTGGCAGAAGGCACACAGACTGCTGAGCAAATCTGATTTCAGCTTCACAGCCAGGAACCGGCCTGAACTTCAGTGAGACTGAAGGTGCAGGTTTTCTGGGATTATCCAGCACCTACCATAAAGCTATGGCTTGCTTGCTGAGATTAACCAACTCAGATTTAGACTCTGCCCACATTGTCTACCAGTGACAGCAGAAACACACCTTGAAGTGGATGTATTTTTCTTACTTTCTCCTTCTTTTTTCTTTTTTGCATTTTCTTTCTTTGTCTTTTTGTTTTGTTTTGCTTTTCCTTGATTGTTTGTTCTTGTTTTTATATGAGTGTGAACACAGTTTCTAGGGGTTTTCTTGTTGTTCTATACTATTCTTGTTTTCATTTCTTCCTTCTCTCTTTCATGTCATCTTCATCAGTTTCTCAAAGTTTGTGTGAACTTCCTTTGTCCTCCAGTGTTGCTTCAAACCTCTTCCTCTTCTTCTATTTCTCTATTTTCCCCCTTAACCATTTTAAAATTTTCTCCCCTGAGTATAAAATTGCCATATTGAGGGCTTATTTACTGAACACAGTTTTCCAGTTTTTTTTAGATTTTGTTGTAAGATTACAAATCTAGTTCACATGGTTAAAGGTGGTAAATTAATAGTTACCTCAATTTGTCATTTTCCAGGCTGTGTTTGATGCTACTGTTATTGCTGATTGTACCACTTTAGCCAAGGTGACATAATTGCTGTAATCAGTTATTCTTCCAATATACTGAGACAGAGATTGCCTAAGGATCATAAAAAAATATTATAGGTCAGCGCCAAAGAACAAGGGTCAGGGCCAAATATGCAGCAACTTCTCATCCTCAATAAATTGACATGGTAGGAACTTGCAATGGACTCAAAACCCAAAAGCCAGCTACCCTTGGAAGACAGCTCTGAGAAGTAGTCATTTCCTAAGTATTTTCAGTGCTAGCAATAAACCTATTCACCCCAAGAAATATAAAAGCATCAATCCAGGAATTAAACTAAAAAAGAGAGAAAATATGAAGACATTTAAACAAGATGCACAGTCAGACTTCCAGCTCAGCAAAGTAAAATCCAGGGAGTAATGAGGTGGAATGATTTCAAAGCCATCAACCTGGAAACTCTGAAGTGGTAAAAGTAGAAGTAACAGAGCAGATGAACAAGGCTCTAGGAAAAATCAAATCCGAACTAATTTCTCAGATAACTACAGAGATGGTGACCATAGTGAAAGACATGCTTGCTGACTCTAGAGCAGGTACAGAAAAAAAGTAGAGGAGCTTAGGAAAATGATGGAAACCATGAATGCCCAACATAGGAAAGAAATGGAATCTATGAAGCAGATTCAAACAGACACGCAGGAGATTAAAAATTTGCATTGAAAGTATATGTAGCAGAATGAGCCAATATGAGGACAAAATTTCAGAGATAGAAGACAGGACTTTGGTTAGTGATCATGAAATGAAAGATTTCTAAAAATAATAACAGACCATGAGAAACCAATCCAACAGCTGTTAGATGATGTAAAGAGGAATAACAGATTTTACTGGAGTTAATGAAAAAGCAAGAGATACAGTGAATGACAAAAAACCTGTTTACAGAAATCACTGCAGAAATTTACCAAGCAGGAAAAAAGAATTTGACATACAGTAAGTGAGGCATACAGAACTCAAATTAGCCATGATAAAAAAATCTACAGCATGATATATAATATTCAAGATTCCAGACATTAAATACAAGAACCAAAAATTAAAAGCTGTTAGAGAAAACAAAAAAATCACCTATATAGGAAAGCCCATCAGAATCACAGCAGTCTTCGCAATACAAATCCTCAAGTTAAGAAGAGCTTGGAGTGAAGGAGGGAAGTAGTTCAAACCCTAAAAGTAAACAACTTCAAACCAGATTGGTGTACCCCACAAAACTATCTTTCAAAATTGATGAAAATTAAGATACTTCTGGGGCAATAACATCTGAGGAAATTCATGAACACAAAACCAGCTCTCCAAAGTATTCTGAAAGATACTATAGAAAGAGATAATAAAGATTACAACTCCATGAACCCCAACAGAACGAATCCACCAGGAAAAAACAAGCAATTAAACAAAAGAGGAAAATAGAGGAAGACAACAACAGGAAAATAACACGATAAGGGTAAGACAATGCATATCAATTGTAACCATCAATATTAATGGTCTCAATTTACCAAATCAAAATAAATAGACTGTCAGAATGGATCAAAAAGCAAGATCCAACAATATGATGTATACAAGAAACACATTTAATCTATAAAAGAAATTCAAAGACTGAAAGTCAAAGGATAGAAAACAATACTCCATGTAACAGGAACCCAGGAAGAAGCAGGGTTAGGTATTCTATTTGCAGACAAAGTGGATTTCAAGGCAAGACTGATTAAGAGAAACAAAGCAGGTCACTATATCCTTGTGAAGGGAATAATTCACAAGGATGTTCAATTCAACAATCATGAAAATAATGCACAAAATACAAGCACAAACAACTATATAAAATAAATATTAATGGACATGAGAAGTCAAATAAGCACTAATGCAATTGTAATGGAGGACTTCAATACCCTATTATCACATATAGATAGATTAACTACACAAAAAATCAATAATGAAATGTTAGAACTGAACCAAATTTTTGAAAAACAGAGTATTCTACCTCACAACATCAGAATACACGTTCTTTTTAGCTATGCATGGGCTATTCTTATGCTGAGGAATAAATAAAGAGGAATTGAAAGTATCCCTTGCATATTATAAGACCATAGTGCAATGAAATTGGAAATCAATAGCAAAGAAACCAAGGAACTTCATAAACACATGGAAATTAAATAATACCCTCTGCATGACCAATGGGTTACAGATGAAACTAAAGAAGAAATTAGACATTTTTTACAATTAAATGTAATGCCAACACAACATGTCAGCATTTTGGGGACACAATGAAAGGAGTCCTATGAGGGAAATTTAGAGTGGTGAATTCTCATATCAGGAAAACAGAGCTAGCTCAAATAAACAACCTAATATTGAACCTTAACCTTCTAGAAAAACAAGAGGAAGTCAAGCCTAACACTCATATGAGAGAGGACCTTATGAAGATTAGGTTAGAAATTGACTCATTAGAGACTAAGAAAATAGTACAAAGCATTATTAAATTGAAGAGTTGGTTCTTTGAAATATTAAATAAAATTGATAAATCCTTAGCCAAACTTATCAAAAACAGAAATAAAAGATTCAAATCTATGTAATTAAGAATAAAAAAGGTAAAATCAGAACAGATCCTGCAGAAATTCAGAATATCATCAGTACCTACTTTGAGAACCATGTTCTAATCAGATGGGAAATGCAGAATAAATGGACAGATTCCTAGATACATATGATTTTAAAAAGCTGAATCAGGAAGATATAAAACTTCTAAATAAACCAATATGAATAAATGAAATTGAAGATGTAATGAAAGCCCTACTGACAAAGAAAAGTCCAGGTCAGTGCAGAATTCTACAAGAAACTTAGAGAAGACTTACTGCTGGCACTTCTCAAACTCTGCGGTGAAATTAAAAGGGAAGCAAAACTCCTAAATTCAGTCCTGAATCATGAAAGGTAAACATTTTGAATCAATTCAGAACATCAAGACAGGCACAAGTAGGCAAGTAAAGTCACAAAAGAAGACTTCCCCGTATACTTCAGAAAGTGGCAAGAGTGATGGAATACATGTGTCTGAAGTAAGGGGAAGTATTGTGAGGGGGGTTAATGGCAATGCATCTTACTTAACAAGTTTTTAAAATTAAATTAAATATTCACATTGTTTTCAATCACACCATGCATGTGTGTACGTCAAATAATAAAAATTCCTTGTTCAGAATCCTTAACTAGTCCCCATACTATCAAGAAAAGCATCAAAGGCTTACATAATTTACCCTTTTTACTTCTTTGACCTAATCTCCTTCAATTCTCTGCATTCATTCTGGTTTTTTTGCTGTTCCTTAAACAAGCCAGATCTCAGGTCCTTTTGTGCTTGAAGGCTGCCAGTACTGAAATGCTCCTTACCTATATAACTTGGGTTATGCATCATTTAAGTTCTTGGCTCACATGTCACCCTGAAAGGATGTCTTTCCTGACCAATCTATTTTAAACTGCATCAACCCGCAATAATCCTCTTGTCACGTCTCAGCTTTATGTTTTTCTGTTGTACTCATGATCCTCTAACGCTGTAGATGTTATCTGTCTCAATGATCATAGACTCCCCGAGAGGGTTTTTGACAGCATTTTTCAACTATGAATCCCTCAGATAACAGTTCCTGGCACACAGACTTTCAATAAATATTTGTTGAATAAATAAAAAATAAATAAATTAATAAATAAATATTTGTTGAACATTGGTTACCCCTCTCTACTTAAGTAAGGCTGCTGTAGTTCTGGGAACCTACATTTAATTTTCCTAAGAGTTCCTAACTAGCAGTGAGTGGGAAAGTGGGACATGAGGGATGTAGAAGATGGGGGGCCTAGAAGGTGACCCAAGGAGGAGGCACATAGGGAGGTTGGGGAGAAGTCAGGAGTCCTGCTGTAGGGAGGTCACATTTCACAGGATTGATATGGCATGGCTGTGCAATTGGACTTTAAAGCAGTCAAGCAAATATGTAATCATAGATGAGAGTGTTACAGGAAAAAGATGGAATTTGAAGAGAGCTGAAATCTTAGTTCAGAATAGTCCAGGTCACAACTCTTCCTTTAGTTCATTCCGTAACTTTCATTGATCTAATTCCTTTCTTGCAAATTTCACACTTCTCTTAAAAGCTTTACAGGCTTGCGCTGCTACTTTCTGCTATCAGCCTGGTTGTTGAAGTAGGAGAAGCAGACAGACTACAGGCTGCTCTTATGTGCAGGCCAGAGTTGAGATAAGGTTATCTCCCACACAGGTGAGGTTAGCAGGAACAAATGGAGTGGTTTGGCCAGGAGTGTTTTTTAATAGTGTTGCAAGGGCAGCTGTTCCTAAAAACACATCCTGACCCAACTGAGCTTTCTTTTCATCCCTTTCCCTTTTTGCTCTGAAAACAAGACATGGAGAATAGGCACAGTCTCACTCTTCCCAAATGCCAGAAAGGTGATCTGGCTGTTAAAATGAAAGTGACAGTTCTTAAGGCAGGTATTTCAAGCTAAGCATATTCCCCAAGGCTGAGTGTTTTATCTCAAACAACAAAATGATCTGGTAGCTGTAAACAGGACTTGATGCAATCTCAGTATAAATGATGAAGCACACTGTACGCCCTTGGATTCTCTTCCCTTTGGAATCTAAGCAGGTGGATCATGTCTGGTGTTCTGTGAACAGCAGCAGCCCC
Source organism: Chinchilla lanigera (assembly GCF_000276665.1). Taxonomy (NCBI): domain Eukaryota; kingdom Metazoa; phylum Chordata; class Mammalia; order Rodentia; family Chinchillidae; genus Chinchilla; species Chinchilla lanigera. The sequence goes on from NW_004955428.1 coordinate 179,599, forward strand.
AAGAATTGACAGCATTTGCTCTCTTTGTACATGTAGTGTTCATCAAGTCAATAAAGTGAGTAGCAAAATGTTTCATAAAGAGACAAAATTCTTCTTTATAAACACCAAGTTGCTCTATCTGGTTATGTTTGATTTCCTGTTTCCTAGAAGAGGGCAGAGTAGAATTACTGCTCCATACACGATCTTTATCCTGCGTAATGCAAAGGAGCAAAATTGAGCTTTCCTAGAGATCAAATCTAGGTTTATCCTACTAACCTGAACTGTGACAATATATTTATTTCAGAATTTCACAAATCATAAGGGAAGAGTAGTAGGGAAGCAACAAGAAAGACTAGCATCCTGGAAAGAAAGACTTCTGTATTTTATATTGTATGCATACTTGTTTCATAGTCATTTATGAAAGATGAGACACTATGGAGCACTGTAAAACAATTCTCTGTGTTAATGTCATTCTCAAATTGTGATTTAGAACGCTGGGTCCTAATAAGATAAGTGATATTGACAGTAGATGTAATATTTATAGAAAAAATTTTCGTAGGTATAAAAGCTCTCTCTCTCTGCCGTGTGTATGCACATATGTATGTGTGTGTAACAGACAAATAATTCTACTGATGTAGGATATAGCTTCATTTTCTTCTGAAATTATGCAAGATGTAATGCTCTCACCTGCCTGACTTAGTAACCCCTCACAGTATGCCTGTGAGGAGAGTATTACTGTTTACCTTTTGGAAACAAATGAGCTGGATTTGAATTTTTGCTTTAATGTCTTTTATAGAACTAGATTCTTCCTGTGTCACAGAAGGTTTTTCCTTTTTTAAGAAGGACATTTTGATTTTGGTTGTTGATGCTCTTGTGTCTTTTCCATTCTGGATTAATTTTTTTGCATTTTTGGCTGAAGCTCATGAGAACATTTTTGTTAGTTAAATCTTCTTCCTTTCCCTTGTGCTCTTATTCTCTTTCTCTTCTTCCTTCTTGTTCTTTTTTCCTCCTCCTCCTTTCTCCTCTTCCTATTTTTCTCCTCTTTTTTTCCATTCTCTTCCTGCTCCTCCTCCTCCTCCTCATCTTCTTCCTCGTTCTCCTTGTCCTCCTCTTCCACTGCCTCTACCCTCTTCTTCAACATCAAAACTTTTCTCTGTGGGAACTTGCTGTTGCTTCCCAGGGTGAGTCCAGTTTCCAGTTTTACTGTACTTAAGAGTTCTACATCTTCCTTCTCCTTTTCACATTCTGACTCTCTCTTTCTCCACAGGTAGTAGGTGCTACCTAGTGATGTGCACAGACCTTGCCAACATTTCAATCTGTGAACAATGTTATTTCAAATCCCCCCAAAGAAACCGCTGGAAGTACAGATATTTTCTTGTTTGTCAGAATGCTGTATTTGGACTATCTTCCTAAATCATTGTCTTTGCTTTAACATTACGCAATTCATCCTATTATGGCTCAGGTCTAGATGACACCTCACAGTCTCATGCAGTCTTAGTGGGCGGCTTTTCAGAGGTGGCTGGATCTAGAGTGTGTGGTGCTGGGATCAAGGGTGTGTGATTAGTAAATCAGTCCACCGACTGGCATAATTCTAGCTAGGATTAAGGGTGTGAGTGCTACACCTGCCCTAGGGCTAGTAGCCTGCATAAAATATAAGGGACAGAAAGAAGGCTAATAGGGTCTCACCTACCTGCTTGCTGTGCACTATTTCTCCTCTGTTATGCACTCGGCCATACCACCCTGCCTTGGAACCAGCCACCTATGGACTGAAACCTCCACAAACTGAGAGCCAATAAACCTTTTCTCCTTTAACTTTGGGTGTCAGATATTTTCTCTCCAGATGAGAAAAGTGACTGAGACTCATCCTTTGTACCAGCTCCTCAACTGATCATTCTTAAAGAAAACGAATGCACATTTTCATCATCATCCACCTTAAAGTGATCATCTTCAGGGGCCTGTGCTTCAGGTGTCTTCAAGCTCACAAGTGAAAATATGGTTCTAGGATCTCAAGGGTTTGTATCCATGTTTATTAAATCATCCTTGGGATGGTGGCAAACACTTAGGTGGGAAATAAGGCAAGTGGAAATGAACAACTTCTCAGTGAATAGCCAAGCAGGATGGAATAGGCTGCTTGTTGTTATTTATAGTAGCTGCTGTGACGTGAATGTGTCATTTTAAAACTTAATCCCCTTTGTGGTGTTATTAAACAATGAGGCCTCTTGGACATGAATAAGTCATGAGGTTTCTCATTTTTTAAATGGATTAGTGCATTATGAAAGGATTGGAGGGAACTAGTTTACAGCTTTTTTTGCCCTTATCCCTTTTGCCATGTGAGGACATAGAAAGCAGGCCTTCGTTGGATATCATGTTGACACCTTAATCTTGGACTTAGTATTTTGGTACCAAGAATTGAATTCAGGACCTCACGCTTGCCAGACAGGTGCCATGCCACTGAGCTATAGCCCAAGCCCTTAATCTTGACTTGTTATCTTCCAGTACTGTAACAAATCAGTATCTTTCTTTTATAAAGTACCCTGTTATAATAGCACAACAGACTAAAACAATAGTCACACTAATGAATGTGAGATGATGTTTTATTGTGACTGTGGTTTGCATTTTCCTAATGATTAGTGATGTTAAGCTTCTTATTTGTTGACCATTGTATATTACTTTTGAAGAAATATCTATGAAAATTCTTTGCTAATACTTTGGTCAGGTTTGTTGTTGTTTAGTTGTAAGAGTTCTTCATATAGTCTGAATACTAACCCCTTATCCGATACATAATTTGCAAATATTTTCTTTCATTTATAATGGGTGCTTTACAAACTATTTTTCATACAGTTCTTACAATTACCCCCTGTGGTGTATTTTTCTTTCATCATTTATACTTTACTAAGTAACTGAAGTAGAAGTCATTTTAAGAACCTAAAATTTTTCAGCTAGAAACTGTCAGTCCCATATTGTCATTAAGGAATTCTAGCTCTAAAGTGGGTATTATTTTTACTACATTTTCCTGTCTGAATACATTTCTTTAACAACATCTATCCTGTAAAAGTAAACCCATACATGGGGAAAGGAGAGGAGAGAAAGAGACAAACAGAGACAAACACAAAGAACACAGTATAAGACAAGCGCACCAAAAACCTTAGTAAGTTTCAGGCAAAAATGAGCAGAAGTAAAGGCGTTTTAAGGCAGACTTCTCGTAGAACTTAAAGGCTGTGAAAATATATGACTATGCTACATGATGAGTGTAAACCTATCACTTTTACCATATGCTACTTTGTGTTTCATGAGCGTCTGCCTTGGTAGATTCATGGTCGTCTTATCCTTTCTGCTAATTTCCACAACCTTCCCCCTTGGCTCCTAGGCAGACCATTCCTGATTTGCAGGAATACCTACAAGCTGCTGGCAAGTTCATCTCATCTCCCCAGGTCTCAAGGTAAATGGAAAATGATGGCTAATATTTTGTGAGAATATACTTTATCTGATCTTCCAAAGTAAAGATAAAATGTTATTGAACAGCACAAAAACCAATTTTGTATTCACTTAAAAGATGCTAAAAACAAAAGACCAAGTCTAATTCCTGGGACACCTAAAATCCCACATTTTTATCTTCATTTACTTTCATAACAGCAAATATTTCCATTAAAATCTGGTTCATTGCAGAACTCTTTCTGTTTCCTGAAAGACAAAAGTAATTCCTAAAGCATTAGGAAAATAAATAGAGATGAAAAAGTTTTAAAGACAATGAAGCATTCTAGGTCTAGAAATGCCACAAAATTCATCTTCCACAGTCTTTTCGGGCTCCATAGTCTTTTCTTAAAGATTCTACTATTAAAACTGTCCTCATAGTTTTCACTGACATCTCAAAGAGCCCCTCCTGTGTGAGTCCAGAATAGATGTTTAATAATATTGGTTGATTGTATTAGTCTTCAGTTGCTGCTCTGACAAATATCCACAAACTTTGACATTTATTATTTTAGATTCTGGAGGTCAAAAGTCCAAAATGGGTCTTACTGGGCAGCCATAAGCAGGCCTAGCTAAGCTCCTTCTGGACTATAGTGGGTTCAGCCCCTAGAGGCTGCCACATTACTTGGCTTGTGGCCTATTTTTCTTTTTTATCTTCACAGGAAACATCTGGCTGAATCCTGTCATGCCCCCATCTCTCTTAGTCTCCCTTCCTAGCATTCTTCTTCAAGCACTGTTGTGACTACAGTGGATTTTCTAGCAGTCCAGGGTCAGTTTATTAGAAATCTCACTTCTACCTGCTAACTTGCCCTTTGCCAGGTAAAATCATGTTTTCATAGGCTCTGGTGTTTGGGACAGATGTCCTGGACTAGGACATTATTCTGCCTATCATACTAACAGAAGAAACAACCAGAGAAAAAGTCAGTTGTGCCTAGTTGTAGGTATATTTTTATTCAAACCACACTTTTGAATTGACAATGTAGAAAAATTTAGAATCTCAAAACAATTTAAAGGCCTAGAAAGTTATATTCAACACTGGAAAATTCATTATCTTTTGACTTTAAAAACAATAAACTACAAGGACAATGAAAGGTTTTTTAAAAATGCATCATGGCAAGAATTTTGAGCTCTGTTTTGCAGAAGTAGAAGCAAGTAGTTTCACTAGGGAAAAACTTCCACAAGGCACACATGTGTGCAAATCCGACCCTGTAAAGGCTTGAAGCCATTGTGTTACTTTCATAACTGGTTTCCTGATTATGATGACATCATTCATTAGCACTGAGGGAATATTAAAAAAAACCTGGATATGTGATTTGTCATGATTGTAAAATATGGATAACCAGCAGAGGAAGCCAAATGGACTGCAGTGTTTTATCAATATCCTACTGAAAACCGTGTTTAAAACATGATCTAACCGTACATGTTAAAAATTCGTATGAAACACAATGAGCTTTCTTCTTCTTATCAGTAACTTCAAATAACTGCTACAAGTTCCTAATTGATTCTTGTCATTCTCACCCACCTGGGATCTATTTTACCCCACAAAATAACTATTTTTCATGTTTTTATTTTCCTTTCAAAGAAATAAAATCCCACAAAAATGCAACCCACTCTACCCCAGATTGAAGGGCATAGAAATTTAGACACTGAGATTCCAAAAGAAATTTATGATCATTAACAGCATCTTGTGTCTAATATCCTTTCATATCAAATATATTTTGGATATAATTTTCCCAAATGACATCAAAAAGATGGCATTGTATCCTTATGCCTGTTTCATCTCCACGACAGTAGTGACCAGATTAGGAGAAGTAATCATCTCAGTTGGAAGTTATAATCGCACTTTTCCACTCTATTATAATCTCGATTATGAGGTTTTCTTTGGGGATCTCACTGTTGTAAATGATTCTCAAGTTTTAAGGTCTAGGTGAAAGCCATGCCCTGTAAATGGATTATGGCTGGGTTTCTAGTCAGCATCTTGCTGTTGCTCTTGTGGAGTTTTGGCGTTTGATTTCTAGTCATGTAAGTACACATCTGAAAGCTAGCAGCCTGGCCAGTAATTTTCTATTTCCCACATTACTTTCTTTTAAATACAGTCTGAACTACACTAACAGGTACATATGCATTATCTTACTTTAATAGTAAGAGAAATCCCCATTTTACAAAAACTAAATGAGGCTAAGCAAAATCAATGTACCTGCCTGGCTTGGTGGTGCATGCCTGTAATCCCAACACTTGGGAGACTGAGGCAGGAGGATCGTTGCAAGTTCAATACCAGCCTATGCTACAAAGTGAGCTCAAGGCCAGCCTGAACTGCATAGTGAGATCCTGTGTCAAAAAGACCAAAAAACCCCTCCACAAAATTAATGTACCTTAAGTTATGGTAGTAATATGGGAATTCTAACCCCAGTTCTGTGACCAGAGACCCCCAGAGAGGAAAGAAAGAGGGAGATAGGCACCCAGGTGCTGCTTGCTCTTTAAATCTTTCTTTAGAGGGCCATAATCCAGGGTCACAATGGAACAAATGGCCTGAAGAATATTTTTTTTAGCAAAACTCATGCCCTGAAATCTTGCTGTGATTTTCTAATGGGAGAGGGAGTAAGAGCCTCTGGTTACATTCTGGGCAAAGGCTGACATTGTGAATTCCCACTCCCAGTATAGCAAAAAACAATAATAAATTTTCAAAATCTCTTACAATTCAAAAGAGAAAAATAAATAACCTAATTATACAATGAGCAAAAGACTTTAGTACATGTTTCTCCAAAGATGATCCACAAGTGGGCAATGAGCGTGTTATAGGAGCTCCTCAACAACACCACACATGAAGGAAATCTAAATCAAAACCACAATGAGATATCACCTTACACTTATTAAGATTGCTACTAGGAAAAACAAAATTAGGATTCTACCTGAGATTTTATATATTTTCACACCAATTAGCTTTTCATTGGTTTAGTACATTAAACCAAGCCATCTGACAAGTTTATAATGTCATGCGAATAAGGATGTGCTGTAGCTATTGCTTAATGATCTCTGATCATGGTTTCTCACTCACTGGGGAAGAGGAACCCCAGAACTACAGACAGTAGCTCAGCATAGCTCCACAGCACACTGACAAATTCTGTACTTGGCACAACTTGTCTTACTCCTTTTCTGGTCTCTAGGTTGGTGCCAGAAAGTCAATCTCAGGTTTCTCTAAGTCCTTAAAAGTGTTAAGGCACTTTTACCTTTTAGAATAGCATCATGGTTCACAGAATCTTTAGACTCACGGGACTGGTTGGTTTACAGGATTTAGCTAACTCATTTCATTCCTTTGTGTCATTAGGAAAAAAAATAGAGGGTCATGATTTAAGTCTTAGTAAATGAAACATGGAGCTGATACCAGCATGCTTATGCTAGTTCACTTGGATACCCTTTTGTAATGACCCAGAAAAGTAATTTTATATATTAACTTTTAAAGACAATTTTAATGATATAGTACTTCATAATGTAATATAATATAATAATATAATATAATATATTAAGCCTTCAAAACAAGACCTCTTATTGCTTGATGTTTCCCAGCATTTTAACCCTTCATCTTCTGAAAACACACTCTTTATGCAAGTGGTAGAGTCTACTCCTGTGCTATGTAGCCTAGAAGAGAATTTTTCGGGATAGCTTGATATCTCTGATCCACAAAGCATTACAAGGGAAAATTCCCAAATGGTTATGAAGTATAATGTTTTGGCCAGTGGGTACAGTTGTCAATTTCTTATGCTCCCACTATAATCTTTAGCAATCCTCCACCTCTTCAGAAAGTTTTGCTTGAATTTAACTCTTTTTTTCATCTGAGGTCTTGCTATTACACAGCAAAAAAATTTTCCTATGAGAACATTAGATGGAATCCTTCTTTACCTGAGGAATGAATATTTGAAAGAGTAAATTAATGAGCACATTCTTACACTGTGCTCAAGATGTTACATATAATGTAGACCAAATAGATCTTGTTAAACATCTGATTTAATTTTACAAATAAAAGAGGCTGTAGCTCTTGATATGCATAGATGGAATTGAATTTTTATGCTTTGGTTATTTTTAATCAACATTTTGGTTTAAAAAAACCATTTCAAGTAATACGTAAATGGGGAAAAATTAAAGATCATGACCTTGGCTTCATTAGAATAAATTGTCTATATATTATAATTTTCAAGCATTGAATGAATCTGAAATTAAGTTGAGGGTTCTGAGAATTAACTCACCAAAGAAAATTAAAGTGGTAATCTAGAATAGAAATTTTTGAAGCAAAAATTTATGTTGATTTCTCTTTTCCTTTTATGCTTAATATTTTAAGGCTTATACAAACTTTATATGCATCTGAAACTTTACTTACAGTAATAACGTCACATTAAGTAATATATACCAAATAATAAAGCCTATTTCTCAAATAAATCTATTGATTACTCTACCATACAATTTTAGTCCTTATAGTATTGGTTCCTGATATCAAGCAATTTAGTAGCTCAAGAGTGTGAGATAAAGAAGTTCAGAGTTTCTCTAAAGTAATTGAAAGTCAGGTCTATGCATATCAATCAAATTTACGTTCTCATTACATTAGAGCAGGAGACAGTATTAAATTTAAGACAGTCTAGGAGACAGACAACTTCACAGTTAAAGATGTAAATATGAATTCTTAATCTCATCTAAGACTCATAAGATCTCACTTCTCCAAACAAAAAATGATCATTTTAATGCATATTTTCTGTCTATATACTATTACCTTCTTACCCACCTAAGGTTCTTATATCATCATAATATCAAAAACAATTTTCTGGTGTTACTGATTATACACGAAAGTCAGAATTTATTGTGAAGATTTTTCTTTCATATCTTTGAAAGGAGATAAAAATTTAATCTCAGCTTTACCTGCTGGCTGGTCCTTGTCAGCCTAAAGCTTGAAGGACATTTAGAAGCATGCTTAGCTGATTCCTGATCACACTTGCAAACCACTGTTTTGGCATTCCTTCTATCAATCCTTGCACTTTCCTACTTTTAAGTGATTACCATATGCACAATAAGCTGATGAAGTATTTATAAAGAAAATAACCTTTCTTGCACTAAGATCTTGGGTCTTGGAACAACCGTGTTTTATTTTGGTAGCAGAGTCATTTAAAAGATCACAAAATGGCTAGAATATATTCTCTGAGAATGTAGCATTCGGACTGGGTACTCTGATTTGTACAGGAAAACTATGCTTCTAAAAATGCACAATAATACATTCAGTGTAGGTACTACTTTTACATAATTGATATAAGTACAGGTGGGATTGATAAAAGAATCAAGCTTCCTAAAAATTTAATGGGGCTTGAACAATATCTAAAACATGAAGTCATTTTGGTTTTTAGCAGACCTACAAATTCTAATCTTTAGACATAGTATTTTAAAGGTGAAAGACACCAGAGAGTTTAGTTTTCTTCCTGTGTAAAATAGAAAACTAGGATTAGAAAAATAAAACAATCAATGGTCAAGTCAATTTGGAAGCTGGGTCTCGGCAGTACATAATTTTTTATCTCAACTAGAACATTCCCAAACAGCCATTTGTACTGTGATTGTTGTAACAAATTTTTTGAAATCCCTGCATAAGACAGAAGGAGCCATACCCTTAAATAGTACTTGCAAGTCCAATCTGAGGTATGAGTTCTCCAAACACTGAGCTTGGTTGCACAGTAATCTACATGGAACTTTAAATGATGATGCAGGCACTGTCAGTGGATTTGAGCCTTTTCCAGGGGATTCTGGTATAAGAGAAGTGGGAGGAAAAGAGGGTGGAGAATGAGAGGAATTAGGAAAATACGTGGTAGAGAAACTCAAAGGAAGTTGGAGTCACACGCTAGATTGCAGTTAGAGGGCCTAAATGGATGATGGGACCCAATGAGGGTGTTGCCTTGCTAATTAGGCAAGCATGAGCCCCACCAAGTGGCCACTGTTGGAGTGCAGTACACAAGCCTTGAAGTCAGTTAGCGTCCTGCCTTATGGCTTGAATCTGAGTTGAGTCAGCTCTTGTAGAGGTGAGCTACTGATACAGCATTACTCTAACGGCACAAGTTTAGGACATCCACATTCTTTATTTTCACTTAAAGCGGGGTAACAATGCCCTGTTGAACATCTGTCCAAATGTCCAGTTCACACATGGGAAACCCTTAAAAAGTAGGTGAAGTATTGAACACAGCACATTAGCCTCATTTTAAAGGATTTTCTTCCTTTTGTGCAAGCTATTGCTTTCTGTTCTTACTGGAATATATCACACATGCAGAAACATACAAAATTCTTAAGTGTATAAATTGTTGAATTAATGAACACACCTACATAGCTGATACTCAGGATACAACCAAATACTGTCAGCTTCTCAGAGACCTCATCCCTCCTACTAATTACTGGTTTTTCCTCACTGAAAGTGACTCCTCTTTTGAGGTTGTTTCCAACCACTACTTTTGACTTTTCTTGTGCTTTATAATAAATGGAATCTTACACTATGTATTCCTTTGGGTTTGCTTTCTTTCACTCAATATTATTGAGAGATCCATCCATGTTGTGTGTAGCACTGACCTGATCATTTTCATTGCTATATTATGTTTTATTGCATAAATATACCATAGCTTGTGATACTCAATCAAATCATCTCCAGGTTGAGGCTGTTAAGAAAACTGATACTGTAAGCATTTTTGAACATGTACTTTGGTTCACGTTTGTATGTACTCTTGTCTGGTGCATATTGAGAAATGGAATTATTGGGTAGTAAAAGATGAACATGTACAGCATTAGTTCATACTGACAGTTTTCTGAAACCATTGTATCAATTCACACTCGTATTATCTGTGAATTCCAGTTGCAGTTGTCCCATAACCTTTGCAATATTTAATGTATTGTCTTTATGGTTTAGCCATTATCTTGCATGTCAGATGGTATCGAACTATGATCTTAATTTGTACTTCCTCAAAATATAGGTTAAATTTTCCCATCTTGAAATTAGATTTCCCTTCATTTACAAGAATTAATTTTCAAAGTTTTAAAAATATTTTACCAGTATTTGTACTTTTTTGTCAGTTACAATTTTTGCAAGTATCTTCTCCCACTCTTGTAAAGTGTCTTTCACCTTCTTCACGGTATCTTCTAGTAAGTGGGGTTTCCTAGCTTTACTATAGTGTAATGTCTCAGATGTTTTTTAATATTTAATGCTTTTTTGTATACTGCTTGAGAAAATCTTGCTTATTGCTTAAGAAAGTCATGAAAATGTCTTCTAATATTATTTTCTAGAAACTCCATATTTTCTTTCACATGTCTTCAGTCCACCTGGAGTAGTGTGTGAAATGAGAGAAAGGTTAATACTTTTCACTGTAGATATTCAACATAATTTCTTAATAAAGATAGCTATCCATTTCTTACAGTAGCAACTTCATCATAAACCAAGTATCAATGTATGTGTGGTATTTTTCTGAACTGTTTTACAGTGCACTGGCCAAATGGTCCATCTTTATTATAGTTCCATACTCTTAAATATTGTACCTTCAATATTCATAGGTCATAATGTACATCCTCTGACTAGTTTTTCTTCTTCAATATTGTCTGAATTGTTTGCCTTTTGCTTTTTCATATACATTTTATGATCAGTTTGTAATCACTATGAAAAATCCTACTAGACTTAGAAATAAGAGTTGTGAGGGCTCCACAGAACAGTTTGGAGAGCATCTTTATCGAATACTTTTTGTTTATTTGAATCTTTTAAAATTTCTCTAAATAATGTTCCACAGTTTTCAGTGTAGAAGTTTGCACATGTTTGCTTACTCCTAGATATTTAGTTTTCTGACTCAATTGTAAATGGTATAATTTTAAAAATATGCTTTTTGATTGTTTATTGTTGGCAGATTTTTTTCTTTTGTTCCTGAATGCTGTGACTTTTCTAAATTCACTTATTAATTTCAATAACTGCCTTGTTGATTTTCTTGCATTTTTGGATATAAATCTTACTTTTCTCATCCTTTTTAATCTATAAATGCTCTTTTCTAATCATTATGCTTTATTTTTCTTGCTTATGTTTATTAAAATCTTTCTACTAATATTAAGTAAACACGTTGCTAAGCAGGGAAATTTGTCTTTTTTCTGATGTCAGGGAGAAAGCTTTTAATATTTCACCATTATGTATATTTATAATGAATTTTAAAAATATTTTTAGATATAAAATAAGTTTAGCATAAGAAAACATTACCAGAAATTTCTGGAAATGCGCAGATTTAGATTAATTTCTTCTGAGTACTCTGTAAGCAATTTTTCAGACATGTTAACACAGGAATGCTTCTGGGTTACAAGCTACTTCTTTAGCTCCCAGAATTCTCAGAATGCTGGAATTTAAGAAAGGAAAGGAAAAGGCCCAATATGGCAGCCTAGGTCTGCAATCCCAGCAAAGGCAGGCGAATCACAAATTCACACCCTGCCTGAGCAATATAGTGAGACATTGTCTCAAAGTAAGAATAAAGAAAGAGAAGTGGAGATTAGCCCTAGGTTCAATCCCTAGCCACACCCACCCACCTACCCACACACACACACACACACACACACACACACACACAAATAAGTTATGCTGCCCCTTTTTTGTTTCTTAATATTCTTTTACTATCTTTTTCATCGTCACCCTTGAGATTCTTGGTTTATTAAAGTGTAATATAAATTATTCATTTTATTGCTTTTTCGATATAGATCACACAGAACAATTTAACTTAGTTTTCTTCCTCCTTTCCCTTTTCCTGTTGTTGTTTCCTGTTGTTGTTTTCTATTTCAGTTCTATGTGAATTTTATTCTTCAAACTCAATACATTATTATCATTTTATAATTTAATATTTATTCTTCCTACTGCTATTTGAGTATTTATTTATTTATTTTATATTCCCATTATTTCATTTAAAGTTACTTTTCCTACTTAAAGAAACTCTTTTTTAAAAAATTTCTTTTGGTACATGCTTGCTTGTAATATATTCTTTCAGTTTTTGGCTTATATGAAAGTGTTTTTATTTAAGCTTTAGTCCAAAATATTTTTGTAAGATACAGAATTCTATATTGCCATTTATTTTCTTTGAACACTTCAAAGATGTCATTTGCTGTCTAGCTTCCAATATTTCCATTGTGAAATTAACTGTGAGATTTATTATTGTTCTTGTAAAAGTAATCTGTGCGGTGCTTCTTTCTTTTCATGGTTTAAGATTTTTTTCTTTCTTTTTCAAATGACTTGTTTCACATGTTTGCATGTGATTTACTTTGAATTTAACCAAGATGGGCACTACTATAGTAGTTTGGATGTGTTTTGATTATGTCCTCCAAAAATTCATATGCTAGAAGCTTGTTGCCTAGTATGAAGGTCCAATCTTTAATAGACAGGGGACCAAGAATGAGGAGATGAGGTTATTGGGAGTTCTGCCCTCACAAAAGATTAATGCTTGTCTTGCAGAGTGCATTCTGGTGAACAGAAGATATTACAAAATAGTGAGGTTACTATACATACTCTGGCATGTGACTGTCTTACCTTCTACTTCTCTACTGTCATAATAGCTCAGGGGAATCTCACCAAAGGCTAAAAAGATGGCGCTGTTTGATGGTCTTGAGTTTTCAGACTCTAATATTGTAAATTAAGTAAAACTCTTTTCTTCATAAGTACCCAGCTTCAGATATTTCGTTATAACAACAAAATGCAGACTAGTGCAAGTCCTGTAGTACTTTGTGAACTGTAACTTGGTATCTTTTGTCATGTAGAAAAAGAATTAGGTGTTGTATTTTCAAATATAGTTTCTTTTCCATTTGTTGCTGCTTGCCTTTCTGAGAATCCAGTTAAATATACTTCAGACCTTTTCATTAAATCCCAAATATGTTCTTAATGTCATGTTTTAGTGTCTAATTGCCATTGTTCTAATTTTAATTATAGAACTTTCATTTGATTTTATTCTAAATTTTCAATTTGTTTTGAAATTATTCCCACTACCACCAAATTTCTTGAACATATTAGTCGCAGTAATTTTTTTTTTTTTGCCTTTCTGAGACAGGGTTTCACTATGCAGCTCAGGCTGGCCTTGAAATCACTTTGTAGCCCAGGCGGGCCTTGAACTCACAGTGATCATCCTGCCTCAGCCTCCTGAGTGCTGGGATTACAGGAATGCACCACCACACCCAGCCAATCACAGTAATTTAAAAATCTGTACTTGATACTTTCACATCTGGGTCTCCTGCAGATGTTTCTTTTGCTTAATTTTTAAAAAAATCTTGGCTGTTGATCATTTGATTTTACTTCCTGATATGCTTAATAATTTTGATTAAATTTAGGATAATATGTGTGAAACATTTTGGAGATAATTCCAGGCATCTGGATTTCTTTTCATGCTGGTTGAAGAATAAGGTAGAGGCAAATCATGTAATCCAACCTGGGATTGAGTTTACTAGAAGGGTTTGGATCTTCAGGAAGGTCCTTTCGTTTCTGGTTCAAGCTTACTCCTAAAATGAAACTGATCTAATGCACCAACAGATAGTTGGAGAGTTTTTCTCTGCTTTTCACTGAAATCTAACTTTCAGTTCCACGGTTCAATAAAAATCTTTAACTACTTGCTCAGCTTCACCTTTAGGCTGTTAAGTGTTGGCAAATTTCAAAGGAAATAGCGGTACTAAGTGTTGGGCTTACCTCTCCACTTTCCTGTTCTTTCCAGCCTTTGGCCCTCAGTCCTGCTGCCTTACTAGCTCTCAGATGCTTCAAGCAGATATTCTTACCGGATATCCAGTTTTGCAGTTGTTTTCATAAAACATTTTGTCTGCATAAAGCTATTTCTGGCGACTAAAAATTCTGGCTATTTCTTTATCCTGTTTTCTAAATTTCTTATTTTATTCTTAAGGCTAAAAATAATGTCTTTGTTGTTTCCAATTACTAAAAACATCTGAGCAAGAAAGGTAGAAATGAAGGGAAGAAGGAATATTTATCAAATCTCTGTTATGTGAGCAATAGTCACTAAAAACACTTTACCTTTGAAATAAACATGCATTAATATATTTTATAAGCTTTAAAGCAAAGTTATATTTTTGAAGTATTTAGACAACTGACCTATACCTCTGTGTATTTGCTGTCAAGATTTTTGCCTGCAGGTTTGCCCAAAGAATCATATGTATTTCCATGGTGAATAAAGGTGCATGTTTAAATATTAGAACTGCTAATTTTAAAATTCTAAATTTCCACCATAAATAACCTTTCTCAGTGTTTCAGTTGGTGGGCATTTTTTAAGCTTATTTAATTTCATAAGAGTTTAATATTAACTTAGTGGCTTTGTGAGATTTAGTCTCAAAATAAAAAATATAACAAAGAGCTAAAAATGTACATTAGTGAAAAGACCCTGGCTTTGGTTCCCAGTATAGACTGGGGAAGTCAATGTTACAATTTTTTTCATTTGGTTTAATTGTCATGAGGCTTTGTATGGGCTTATTTTACAATGTCTTACTTCCAAACTGGTAGGTCAACTCTACCTGTACTAATAGAAGACGAACAGTTTTCTTTCAGTAAGTGTCTGAGATATGGATGTGTTCTAGCTATGAACGACTCATATTCCCAAAAAGACCTCATAGACTACTTTCTTCACTGAGTGAAAATCACTCCATCAAGAAAGAATGCTTTGGTATTTTCTTGAAAGGATTAATTATGAAAGCATAGTCCTTCTAGCCTTTCAGCAGCTTTAATCTTACTTCAAACACTTATTAGTAACAAGGCAAATGAAAAAGAATTTCAGCTGTCCTTCTCAGAAAGGAGGCTTTCAGAAGGTTAAAGAAGCCTGGGAAGGGAGGGGCCGAGGTGCTAGCACCCAGTTCAGCCTGCAGCCCAAGGAAAGCTATCTTCTAAGTGATCAGAGGAAAAGAAGTAAGGCAGGCACTGTGGTAAGCAACAACCTGAAGAAAACTGGTCTCATTATGCTTATTTCATCTTCTCTGGTGGGTTCCACATTGTGTCACTTAAGACTCCAACGAAGTTCATCCCTGAATTTCACGTGTTTCATCTATATGGTCCTAATAGTACATTCTCCTCTCTGCTCTATTTTCCTGTATTTCACATCCTTTTCTGAAACTTTCATCTTCTTTTATCCAAATGCAAAGCCCTTATGCAAATTTTCTTCTTTCAAACTCCAAATCTGCTATATTCGCTAAACTCCAAATTTGCTAAAATGATCCAAATGTTAGTAGTTAATGTAGTCCCGTAACTAGCCAATATTACTGTCTAATTTCAAATGGAAATTCATACAACACAGACCTTAGTGTTACAGTCTATAATCTTTTTAGCTCAATTCTTGTTAAAGTTTTTATGCTAGCATGTTATAAGCAGATGTATTGTCCCTAAAACCTGAAAAGTCTGTGTAAAGATACATTGCCATTACTTGTACTTCATTTTAAAAGCTCAATATATTTATTAAAGATAAGGGCTAATGTTTTGCAGTGGCTAAAATCCACATGACAGTGTTTTATGATGGCTGATAGAGCTTGGTAATGATAGAACAGGAATGCATTAATTTTGTTTTATGGCAAAACAAGATTAAATCCGCTTACTTAAAATAGTTTCTGAGACAAAGGAAATGAAACATTTTCATCAGCAGTAGAGGTTTTAAATCCTCTCATAATACTTAGGTATTTACATCTGAAAAGCTAAATTATTTTGTGAAAAATAGTATTGTATATTGCAAATAAAAACTCCAGAAGCCCAGGAGGGCCGGAGTGTGCACACAAATCCCACATGATCTAATAAATAGCTCGGGAGCCTTAATTAACCTCTGTGAGTCCTCATAGGTCAAGTCGGGTAAACACCTAAAGGCCGTTGGTAAGATCTAATTGGGGCAATAGTCATAGACTTCCCGTACTTTGGTAAGACAATGAAGGGCAAGAAGTATTTTATTTAATCCTAGAAATTTTGAATTGGAATTATATAAAAAGTAAAATATCTGGTACTACTCTGATCCTCTTTCTTGGTCTTACAAAGTGTACCTGGTAGCAAATTTAATTTAGCATGAATTTTTCTAGGATCATTTTCAGGAGCTGGTTTACATTTTCTGTTTTTTCTTCTTCTTTTTTTATTAACAAAAGATAGAAAGGTTTTAATCCAGTTAAAAGGAAAATGAGCATCTTTTGCCCTAGTTGTGCTAAGAGAATAGGAGGGAAATGTTTGAGATAATATGATACATCAAGCACATTATTATTTTCTGTTATTATTATTATTTTGTTTTGTTTTGTTTTGTTTTTTTGTTTTTTTTCCAGTACCGGGAATTGAACTCACAACCTTGCACTTGCCAGGAAGGTGTTGTGCCGCTGAGCTAAATCCCCAGCCCCTCTGTTATTATTATTATTATTGTCAAGCAATTCATATACCATTTAAATAAATGATGATTAATGAAGAAGTTGCATCATTTTCTGCTTGTTGAATTTTTCTGCAATGTATGCCAAATAAACCTTTCAAATATGGTATAAAAACATATACTCTGTTAGATGTGAAGACATTTTACACCTTGAATTTAGAAATTTATCCTGAAACTCAGCCACTAGGTCTTTATTCATGTAGCAATAAACTGTATGAAGTTGTAAACAGACTTGTTGCACTTGTTTCAAAAAGTAGCCCAAATGTCACACTTGACAAGTGGTTCATAATTTACCCATTAATGTTATATTTGCTAAAAGGACATGAGTTGACCAGTGCAAGAACTTCTCTCAAGAACAAAGGAGAAATTCCTGAAAAATGTTGCAAGTTCACAATAGAGAAATGTATAGTACTATCTTTGGATTTCTGAAAGACGTAACATTGGCCTCCTATATGGTGAAGAAAAACAAAGTAGTATTGATACTGTCAACATTACACCATGATCATAAGATTAATAGTGAAGGCTGGCATGGTGGCACATGCCAGCAATCCCAGCACTTCTGAGGCCAAGACAGGAAGATTCTGTGAATTCAAGGTCAGCTAGGGCTCTATAGTGAGCTCAAGGCTGGCCTGAACTACATAGGGTGAACCTGCCTCAAAAAAATTGATAGTGAATCCTTAATGCAAATGAAGCCAGAAATTGTCACGTTTTACAAGAAAATGAAAGGTGGAGTAGATATTGCTGATGAATTATGCAGCAACTATCATGTCACTCAAACACAAAGCAGTGGCCAATGATTGTGTTTTGCTTGATCCTAAACATGTCAGGCATAAATAGTTTTATAGTTTACAATGAAAATAACAAGCACAAAATATCACAGAGATATTTTCCTAGAGGACTGGGACTAGAATTGATAAATAATTAATTACAACAGAGGAAGAATATGTATCTGCCCAAAGAACTTCACACAAGGATCCTGGACCAGACGAGTTAAAGACAGATGTAATATCACAAGAACCTCTGAATAAAACAGGAAGACCAGCAAGATGTCAAGTATGTCCTACCAAAAAAGACAGGAAAACAAAACACATGTGCCATCAATGTAAGTGATAACTGTGTATGGAACATGCTGTTTTCATGTGAGAAGATTGCCTTAATGTTTTATTTGTATTTTCTTTTTTTCTTTTTGGTACCAAGAATTGAACTCAGGATCTTACACTTGCCAGGCAGGCATTTGTACCACTGAGCTATATCCCCGGCCCCCTTGTATTTTCATTGTTGTTCGCATAGGATTTTATTTTTGCTGTTATTTTTTAGATTTTGAAAGCAAGTAAACAGTCCATACTAAAAATGATGATTATTCTAAATATTCATGACATATTAAAATTTAATATTTTATTTTTCTGTTAAGTACACATTGTTTAATGTAATAAAACTCATACAACTAAAATCAATAATTCATTAATAGTAATACTCCTAAAAACAAATGTGGGCTTTATATACCCCACATAATGCACCTGACAAAAAATTTACCATGATATCTCTATTAAGAGAAAAGTTCAGACTGAAATATAAGTGATTGGAGATGAAAGAAATAGAAGTTGAAGGAATTCCTGATTGTCTCTCTTTCCTATGTGAAATATGATATATGGCCATTATTAAAAAAATAAAGATAGAAGATTTGAGCAGGATAAAGAGCTGTTAGTATCCTCAAAGTATACTAACTTAAGCTGAATGCACAGTGCCGGGTACAGTTAAGCCCAGAATTTGATAGAAGCTATTATCTTGCAGTCAAATGCAATAAAAATGGTGTCAGTTTATTCTATTTTACATTATTTCTATTCTATTTAATTTTATCCTATCTTGTTTATTGTATTTTCTTTTATCTTTTTTGATTTATTTGGTAGAGGCAAAGCTGAGCGTCTTGTGGGTAAGAGGTAAGAAATGACCAATTGTTTTCATCTGGAATTTGTTGGCCATCTTGGATCAGAGAGAGGAGGAGAATGCAAGGAAGCTGATGGTATGGGTAGAGTTACTGACCAAAAGACATAGAAAGCAGAATGAGTTGATATAGGTGAAGCATATAACAGATACTTCTATAGTGGAAGAGCAGATATGGTGGCAGCAAAGGTGTCTTAGTCACTTCACTCATCGCTGGGACAAAATACCTGACATCTACCACTTAAGGCAGGGAGATTTATTTTGGTTCATGTTTCAGCCAGTGCTACACTGGCTCCAAGGCAGGATAGCATGGTGGAGAGTCATGGCTGAGAAGAGCTGCTCGCCACATGGTGGACAGGAAGCAGAGAGAGGAAGGAGGAGCCATGGAGGGAGATAAACCCTTCCAAGCTACAACCTCGTGACCTACCTCTTCCACTTGGACCCCACTTCTTAATAGTGAGTCAGCTGTAAGACCCATTATCCAATCACCTTCCAGAAGCCCTGCATATGAGCATATGAGGGTCTTCAGGATATCTAGATACAAACCATAACACTGCCCCTGGTCCTGGGTGCAGGAATGACTTGCTTGTGCTGTACTTTAGATATAGATGTACCCTGAAAGGCCTGTGTCTTACTGCCCTACACCCCAGGGAGGACATCTTGGAAGTGTGGCCTAGTGGGAAGTCTCCAGTCATTAGAGGCATGACCTTGAAGGGGACTGTGGGAATTCAGTCTTTTTCTCTCGCTCCCTCTTTTTTGTTTGATTTTATTTTTGTGTTTGCTCTATTAAGATAGGGTCTCACTATGTAGCACAGGCTGGATTTAAACTCACTAGGTAGCCAAGGCTAGGCTCAAACTCACAACAATCCTATTGCCTCAGCCTCCTGAGTGCAGGGATAACAGGTGTGCACCATCCTGGCATCCTGGCATCCTGGCATCTCTTGCTCCCTTTTGTTTTGAGATCAGCAGTTCACTCTACCATATATCCCCACCATGATGTGCTAGGCCAACAGATTGAAGCCTCCATAACAATGAATCAAAATAAATTTTTTTCTTTTTAAATTTATTATCTCAAGTATTTGTTATAGTAACAGAAAGCTCACTAATTAAGTGCACACAACTGAATAAGGAGATGTCATGTCTTCCCTTGTCAGTTGCCCTAAGAAGAGGCAAAGATAAACTGTCAATTTCTCAGTGTCCTAGAGTTCCTGCCTGTGCTCCAGTGACAGCTGCTTTCAGAATAGGTGCTTTCTTTCCTTACTCTGCCCTGCCTCCTCTCTTCCCCCTTTCTGGCACCCTCTACCTTTCCAAGGTCATGCAACAAATCACTTTCCCAATCAGGAGCAGCACAGGGACATAAATCAATATAATTCCTGCATATTTCTTTCTTTCACAGAGACTTGTCTAAATGAAACACTGAAATATGTTTTAGTCACACAAATTAAATGCTGGCTTGAAAAAACATGGTGCTTGTACTTTTTAACCTTTGAAGAACTTTATAGATAGTAAGGTCATTAATCTTTTTAACACTCCTGGAGTTTTTGAGTTGAACTTTTTCAACAGATTTAACTCAGAGGGCAAGGAGCTATTTGGCTTCCAGGTGCAATTTTTAGCTCTACTATCTGGCCTTTGAGATGACATTGGTTTGGCCACTTCTGATAGTGAGAAAATAATCATTTATATTCTTTCTTTGATAATGGAAAGCTGTTATTATGCCCCTCAGTGTGAACTCACTTAAGACTGTACAGAAATTAAAAAAAAAATGTAATGGTTAATAATCACATTACAATTTCAAAGGACAACGATAATAGATGATAATTTTCTTTGAAACTCACACGTCAACTAAAGCCATTCTGAGATTCAAGTTCCCTTCTTTCATCTGCTTGTTCACTTTTACCTTCTCATTTCTTATCATTGGATTCTCCCTCTTCTATGCATTACTCTATATGCAAAGGTTCTCTATAGTTTCCTGATCTTTTCTTGGGTGCAGTTCTTCTTGTATACCTGAATCTTTTTCTTTGTCTTCATACCCTCTTCTCTTTTGGTTTCCATTGTTTCTTTACTGCTCCTCCATCTGCAGTATCTATCCCTCCTTTTCCCATCCTGTGGTTATACAGAGGTGTTTGCTTCCTAACCCACACTCTGGGATTGACCACTTTACCCCTGTGTTTATTTTCTATGATCACAACCAGGGCTTCTGTGATAAATTAAAATTTCTTGAGGACCTACCATGTATCAGGCCAGTAGGTTACTTTCTATTGTGAAAATTCCATCAAAAAGTGATTATCTAGGCAAGAGATAATGATTTTTACTTGCTCAAAATCTGCAAGTGGAGAAAAAATTAAAATACATTGTCACTTGTGGTCTAGAATAAAATTCTTTGTCATCAACCTTTGCTTGGTATTGATAAAGGAAAGTATCAGGTCCCAGTGCAAAAGGGAGAAGACAAAAGTGAAGACATTGATCCAACCACTCATGGTGAAATTATGCAGTAGGTATTGACCCATCATTGCTCTTAAACAAAAGCAAGAGACTGAGATGAATTTTCTTGTGTAGTAGTCAGTGAGTGGCTGGATTACAAACAGGATTTGATTTCTTATTGCTACACACAAATGTCTATGAAGAAGCCACTGGGAAAGACCTCTTTTCTTGCCTATTCGAGGTAACAGAGGTAGTGTGGGCTATGGTTTGTGAGTGTGGAGTATATAAATTTAGAAGATAATGTACAGAGGATGCTATTTGTTTAGCAGGAACAACATCCTAAGAAAGAAATAAGATCTCACAGTTGGGAAGAGCTCTAGGGTTCAAAATGTCTCATTAGAATAGGTTATATTTCCAAATCCAGTTAGAAAGGCTGCAAATGTAGGCTTCCTCACTTCTTTGCTTGGGGCGGGGGAGAAATATTGGTTGCCAAAGTAGCTGGGGAGATGAAAAGCAAAGTGGTTCTTAGAAGCTTCAATCACTGTGTCACAACCATCTAAGGCTCTGTGTTTATTAAAAAAATGTCACTAATCTCCTTCCTCGCTGGCTGGGGGATCACTCCAGGTGATGAGCAAGTTTTCCTGTAATTCATTCTAACCCTCATTTTGAGCCCCCGTTCCTTCAGAACAACAGGAAACTTCAACTGTAATCTTTTATAAGGCTTGCCCTTCTGTCTGGAATTTATGTCATAGCTGTAAAAATTTGCCTAGTGCTCAGAATTCAGGAAGTGGCATCTGGCCATACAGTCAATTACCCACAGCTTTTATACATCTTTGGAGCAGCTGCTTGCTGTGGTCTCAAGTTTTGAGCTACACACAGACACGTTTCTCCTCTTAGATTGTTACTTCCTGCCTACTCTGCATAAAAAGCACGCAGCAGACTCCCAGTGTCTCACTTTCTGCAACCTTGGAGAATCTCTTAGGCAGAAATTTCAGCTCTTCCTGTTGCTTCTTGCAAGTATTTTGCTGACCCCATGTTGTCTTCCTTTGGAACAGGTATGTTGAGAATCTTTGATCCAAGAGACTGAGAACAAATTCTGTTTTTCTATTGGTTATTCCTCTGAGGCAAGAAAACCATGACTGACCACATTCTTGAATGAGAGGCTTAAGGGAAAACATAGGTTGAATCTCATACATCTCTACTCAGTGTATCATAATTCTCAGAATTTAAATAGGTTTACCCAGCTTTCCAGTGCTATAGCTATATATCCTGGGCAGAGATACGTGCCATGCCTATAAGACAGGACCCAGTATGTGTCTTAAAATTTCAGTGGATGAGAACAAAATAGTCAATCTCTCATGATTAATTTATTCCAATTTCTTGGTTTTGCTACTCTTGTGACTTATTGTTATTGAGACAGATGTTTGCACATACACACCATTTTAGAATTCTTACCACATAGAGGCACTTCCAAAATCTTATTTGATACTTATTGCTAATATTTTTCTTTTTCTGACTTTTAATTTTTAAAGGATACTTTATGTTATTGTTACTAGGTTCCCATTTATTATTATTGTTGTTATGAGGTTCTCATTTTGAATAAAAGAAAGAAGAATAGCCAATGAAAGGTGAAAATATGTGAAAGGAACAGCTGAATATTTTGGACACTTGTGCATGTGATGAAATAAGTGGGAGGCAAGATTTAAGAGACAGATGTAGTCTTTATTCTCGGAGAACAGAGATTTGAAAGCAAACCTTTATCAACATCACAGGCATGAAACTATGTGAAACACTTCAACACAGAAAAGATGCACTCTCTTTTGTGTGCTGCTTCTCTTAGGACAGAAACAATGCTCTGGAACATAAGGCAGAAAAGAATGATTGTTCAGGCAGGGTGTTTTTATGGAGAAATAATGCCAAATGCTCTTTAAAACTATGGATGGCTCAGCTCTCAAAATCTGTGGACTCCATCTCTACTTTGCCCCTCTTCCTTCTTCTGCATCTCTTCAGAATGAATAATCCAACTGAAAAGCACAATAAGGAAATGGAGTTCTTCAAATCTTGTTTAGCTTTATTTACAACAGTATAAACTATTCTTTTTAAAATAATCATAAGGATCCATTTACAAACAAAAGCAGATGGTTTAAAAGCATAACAATAAGAAGCTGTGAGCCCTGGGGAGAATAAATGTCTAAACTGATTCATTACCTAGAAGAAAACTCTGTTCAACACTACTTATAATCTACTAGAAGAAAGATGTGAAACTGATATTTTACAACTTGGAAACTGATATTTTACAACTTCTTCAGATTATCAGTATTTAAAAACAATTGATACAATAAAAAGTTTGTTTGTTTTTGTTTTTGGTTTTGTTTTTCAGATTTCCATGTACAATCTCTTCCAGAGGCCCTTAGAGAGATATTTGGACTCATCCTTTGCTCTGAGAAAGAGAGTTCTTTTTGTGTGGGTATCCAGGAAAGGTTATTTGGTGGTATTATATTCCCAGGACTCCTACCAGAGTGATTCATTTATAACTGGCTGGAGTAATTATAATAGGGTTTCAGTAATCATTATACTGTGTTAACCATACAATATTGCAATTATTGTTATAATGACCACCGAATGAGTCATACAAATTCAAAGCACACTTAGCCATTTTCAGAAGATGTGTAAATGAGAGTTATTATGCTTCAAAGATTCACCGGAAGCTGATTGACAGAAATGAGAGAGGAGAGAACTGATTGATAGCTACATTTCTTTATACTGTGTCACCTCAGTGAATGTGCTTTCCTGATTGTACCCGACATTAACATTCCACTGGAGGCCCTGCATCATCAGTGTTTTAGAGAAGACACTTAAGGTTATTTGTTGATATTTCATCCTTATGTGTGGTGAGAAGATACTTCTTTCTATCTGAACTTCTAAAACAGCCTTCAGAAGGCTTCTCGTTTTATCAGATTTTCTTTTGTATCCTTCCCAGAACTTTCAATCCTCCTACATTTCTGCTTTTGGAATTTTCTTCTAATAGAGCTGCCACATCACAGCAGCAGCTGGCGTGCTATAGAATGTGCACCAGAGAAAACCAGAGCCATTTCTCTTTGGCATGCCAGTTGACAACCAATTTCTTCCTTCCTTCATTCCTTCCTTCCTTTCCTTCCTTCTTCCCTTCTTCCTTCCTTCTCTATTTCCTGACCATCTCTCTCTCCCTCTCTCTCTTTCTCTCTCTCTCTCTCTCTTGCTGTCTTTCCAGTGTTGGGGCTGTAACTCAGGGCCTTGGCAAACAGGAGCTACACCCATCTTCCAGCCACCATCATGCAACCCTCCCTGTGGGCTTCAGAAACCTCAACCTAACAGAGACCTGGCCAAATATCTAATTCCTTTAGATACCAGAAAGATCCTCAAGAGAAGATCATGATTCTGTTGTGAATTTCATGATGGTGCTTGGTAACATCTTTTCTAGGCAGTGGCCAGAATGCTGAAAAGTTTGATAAATCTATATTCTAAATGTTCTCTGCACTTGTCAAGAGGAAAAAGCTTGACTAGCTGTAAAAAAATGATGTAGCTGTATCCCCCTGCCGTAGTTATGTTGTAGTTCTTTGGCCTTTATCACTTTTTCTGTAAAGGAAGAATGTGAGCAACTTATAATTCCACTCTGAAAAAGAAGAAACTTGTTTTGTGTCACAAAAAATGACATTGACCACACATTGATGAAAATAATACCACCTAAATTGATTTGCAGTTTTATTTTAGGGTTTCTTCTTTTCCTTTTTTTCCAATGACCCTTTTCTCCTTTTCCTCGCTCTGATGAGATGAAGTATAGATAGAAGAAGTAAGAATATTCGTGTGAACTCTTTATTTCATAGGAGCTTTAAGCTTGAGTTTAAATTTTGAAACTTCTAAAAATGTTATTACCTAGAAAATGTGCAAAGATACCTCCGAAGCACTGTGAGAAGTATATACTTTGAGACTGACATTTCCTGAGTTACAGAGTTGTCAACTAACTAGAGAAAATTCATAGGCAGGGGGTATGAGTATCATTGATTTTTTTTTTCTAAACCAGAGGGGTCCTATTTGCTTCAGTTAAGATTGTCAAAACCATGGAGTGGCTAAATGTGAGGTAGGTGTAGTTGGCAAAAATTGGACAGACATAAACTGTGTTATTTTAAGAGCTACTAGCATTTTGGTTCATTAACTCTTATAGTAAGAAGGTTAGTAATATTGAGTATCTTTAAATTAGTCATAGTGTATAGAGATTGGACTTTAAAATCTACCTAATTGAATCATGAGACTTAAATCGTTTCTATAATATTTTCATCTGACAAATAAATTTTCCAGGCTAGGTTGGAATATTTTTAGTAGCAGAAAATGCATTTCTCTGCAAAGTATTATTTAATTCTGAACATTAAAGGTTTTTCCTTATAATAGCAAAAATTTGATTCTCTGACATATATGGATTACAGCTACATTTCTTGGTCCCTTACAAAAGAAACTAACTACAAACCCATTTTTATATCCAGATGGCTCCACGTATCTCAGATTCTTCACTTCTGTACAAACCATCTCTTGGTTAATATAACAGGTTACATAATTCTCTATGACACTAGATTTTGTCTACCTCAACTGTCTGTAAGTGGATTGTCCATGTACAGCACACTGGTGCTTCTTCTGTCTTATCGATGCTGAAGTATTACAACTTAAGTTTGGTTTTAAGGAAAAAATTACATTCTTCTGACTGCGATTTCACTTAGTCCATATTTGTCTACCTGATCTATAAAACATAATGAGAAAGCTCTGTTTAGGACCTATTATTTGTAGGTATATCATATGGCCACATACCCTTGAACGACTAACCTAGCCATCCTATTAGAAAAAGATGAGTTTACTTGAAATAACTAGGAACTGATGAAGTTTTGCATTCCTGTTCTGTGCATTCCTTAATTTATATTAACAGTTATTAAGCATGTAAAGTTGGAAGGGTTTGGTACTAATTGACTAGTAAAATAAAATTTGAAGTAGGCTAATTGTTTTTGAATCCCTAGTACTTTAGTTTACTACCTCTAATGTAAGGGCTTTGTTAGCAAAAGAAAAGAGTCTGAATTCAAATTTTAGGAAATATAACAATTATTTATCTGAAATCTAATTCTAACTGCCATTTAGGGTCTAAGGCAACACATGGCATCACACAGCAAGTGACAGGGAATGTGTGTGTCTAGATCTGTGTGTCTGATCTCTGTTCATCATCTCATAAAGTTACCAGGATTCAACATAGGACTTTTACCCAATGATTTGATCTAAACATAATCAATTTTCAAAGGTCCATCTCTACATACCACGATGAGATTAAATTTCTATCCTCTTAAAATAATTACAAGTACCATACAGCATTGAGGACTAAATTCTTGCAAGAGTTCAGAGGGGGAAAACCATATTCAACTCATAGTATATGTGGCCAGATATGCTCTAAATAAGTATCAGCAAAGGAGCATCTCTCAGTGTAACCATTTGTAGATTATGCATTTTTACCCTTTCAGGTGTTTATGGTAAGATCTTTGGGGGAGTAAGTTATGGATCCTTAATTAATTTTATTAATTTTACCTGAAATTATGGCTGATATTTAACTGGCTAACATTGTGTCATTGCTGCTCTTTCTGACTGATTGGTACTATGCAGTCTAAGTGGTTCAATATTTTGAGTATTATTCTCTCCCAAATTGATAAGTAAGAATTTCAAATCCAATTACTCTTATAATTTAAGCTGTCTGTGTTTGGAATAATGAATCTTTGCAAAGGATTTTGGTTTAGGTATGATTTTGCTTGAACATTGGAAGTCATTTCAAAACTTGTACATTCAAAGCATTGTAAAATTGCTTGGTTCTTTGTAGAACTACTGTAGGGGAGTTAAGGATGTTGATGACTTACCCAGATATTAGAAAAGAGCTACAAAAGATAGCTTTTACTCCAGGTAGCTCACTTGATACTTTAGTAAAAAACTGCCTTCTCAGAATTCTATAATTGGGACTGGGAGAAAGCTAGGGAGAGAAAACAGAGAGATCAAAATGTGGCTGCATTTGTTGTAGCCTCAAAAAACAGACCCTAAGTCTGATTCTCAGGGCTCCAAGAAGAACTCAATGACTATGTTCATCTGCTACTGCTGTCAAAAGCCAGGTCACCTTAAGAGGGATTGCTTTAAGAAGCCTCTTCAAGCATGCCCTGACTGCCAAGGTAGCCACTGGAAGAGACTGCACTCTGAGGCGGAGGCTCAGAGACTCAGATTCCCAGAGCCCAGGCTCATCCTCCTGGGTGGTCTAAAAAGACTGAAAGGACCCAGAGCACACTGCCTACTCCCTCTGGCCAAGCTGTTGCCTCTACCTGTCATCTCCTCCATGAGGGGCCCTCAGTAATCAAGACTAGAGGAAGAGAAACCAGCCTACTGCTGGACATTGGCACAGGTCTCTTTGTCCTCAAACCCTGACCTTCCTTTCAGTCATCATACCTCAAAAAACAGTCACTAAAAAACAAAAAAAAAAAATCTCACTTAATCTGTAACTGGGATAACTTTCTCTTCACCCACTCCTTTTAGTTATGCCTGAAAGCCCAGCTCTCTCACCCTGGAAAGATTTTATCCTGTCTAAATGCTGTAATATATATCCAAGTTACCAATCAAATGATGGTGAGACTGGTTTTTACAA
>NW_004955428.1:208124-214238 GCF_000276665.1 Chinchilla lanigera
ATCTTATTATTTGGCCCATGCATACTTAATTGTTTTTTTGGATTTGTTTCCTCCAGACTTAAAACTGCACACCTACCCAAGATGAAAATGCCTAGTGTCTATTGAGGGCCTTTAGATAGAAACTCCGGAGAGTATCTCTAACTGCTGATCAACAACTATGACCCCTTTCAGCCTGAAGAAGCCAGAGTGGTCACTGCCTATTATTCCCTCATGGTAGTTCACGTTACTTCTTCAAAGGGGCTTTTAGCTCAGCGGCAAAGCGCCTGCCTGGCAAGTGCAACGTCGTGAGTTCAGTTCCCGGTACCGGAGAAAAACCAAAAAAAAAAAAAAAAGAAAACAGGGGCTTTTCCTGTAGGGGGTTGGGTTAGTGACTCTTCCTGGATTTTTTAAGGTGATTGATACCTATTTAGAATATCAATCCCCAATGTCCATCCCTAAGGAGGTATGTGGGTGCATTTGTTTAATCTTTTTGTCTTAAGGTCTGGCTCACAGTATCTGTCTCTCCTGCAGTTGCAAGGTATCTTGTCTTTTATATTGGCTCCTTCTAGGGCCTAGCCCTGTCTGACTACCTATAACATTTCTACCTAACTCAGCTGCCTACAATATGCTGACCATAGTTTTGTCCCACCTCATGTCTACCTTGACAATTTCCCATTCTTTCCCACCTTGCACCCGCCTCACTTTGTAGATCTGCTCTATAAAAATCCCTAGAAAAGGCAGGTCCTTGGCAACCCACTTGGATCCCCTTCTGTCCTTCTCTTGGGCAGAAGCTTCCTTTCCCTCAATAAATATATTCTGCTCTTATAAAAAAAGATTTTGCTGATTTAAATAATAATTTGTGAAAGCATAATCCCACTCATTCATTTTAAGAATTCTATCTGATGATTACTTCTTCAGATGAATTGGTTCTTCAGATGAATTACTTCTTCCTCACATGAACTGGTTCAAGAGATTCAGCAAAAAAGCAATTGTCCATCTGTATTTATCACAGATATTCGTGGAATGTTAGCTTTCCTTCTGTTTAGGTCCTTTTCTAGTCAATTAATTGATGGACTATACTCAACAATGTGAATAAAAATTGTTCAATTGGTAATTATATTTTAAAAATGTGTTCTACATACAAGATCATATTTTTATACTAATGGTAGTACCCTTTTAAAAAATGGAAATATTATTTTCAATAATAATTTATAAGATCTCAATATTGAAAAGAATGCTGAGAAATTAATTAGAATAGGAATTATCTCTATAGCATCTAACATTCAATCAGTGAGGTTCAGTGGAAGGAGCACTAGACTGGGAGTCACAAGACTTGACTTCTCTTTTTTCCAAGTCAGTGAAGTTTATGTTGTTCTTATGGTTCAGTACCATTATTATTAAATAGTTTTATAATATTCAGGGCCAGAAATGTAACCAGTTCTATGGAAGGCTTTTCATACTTATTTTTTATTTTATACATGCTCTTCCAAATAAAAAAAAAAAGCTACAGTTCTCCGGAGCTTGTAGTGTTTGATATTTTATTACATTTGTTGCCTTTGGCTATAGAGATGAAAAAGGGATTTTTCAAGTCAGTTCAGAAAAGCAGTTGTTACTCATGGGAAGTGAAGGTACTTGATTATCAAAAAACATGGTGTGGCCAGCAGCAGGACTTGCAGCTGTTTACCTGAATGTAAACAACTGCCGAAGAGAAGAGTGATGAGCAAATGAAACTTTCAGCCCCTATTCTTCAGCTTCCCACCATACATTTTTTGAAAAGTGCATTGCTCCAGTCTTTTCTTTCATCAACTCCCCATCCTTGGAGTAGCCATGTCTTGACTATCACACTTTCCTTCGATTGTATTCCTCTGGCAGCCTGCCCTTGCTACTGTTAGTTTGTTTCATATTGATTTATATTAATTTGAAAGGACACAAAGAATCAGAAATAAAGCCTCCAATAATGATATGACAGCAGTTATCCTCCAGCATACCTTTGGTTTGCTTCCCAGAATTTGCAACTGCTGATGTCTAATGGTTTACTGAAAGAAACAGTTAACACTTAATTTGTTTGTTTGTTTGTTTTTTACCAATTTTGCATGCTTATATCTGGTAATCTGAACGACTAATTTAAAGACAACAATACGTAATATAACAACCACTGGTGAATTCCTACCACCTTGTCTAGTGAAACTCTGTATCACTTCTAATGTTTTTTTGTTTTTATTTTTTATTCTCTTTGATGGTTTGATCAATATTGCATTCTTATATCTGGTAATCTGAGCAACACTGTTGAAGATAACAATATGTAATATAACAACCACTGTTAATTCCTGTCATTTTGTTCTGAAACCCTGTATCATTTTTATTATTTTTGCTTTGTTTTGTTTTTGTCTATGTTGTTGGTATTTTGCTACTGTTCTTTTCAAAATTATTTTCCTTAAAATAAAAATAAAAAAAGAATTTGCAACAGCAGTGATGGAAGTCTTGAGTCTCTTCATCCCAACCTGTGTCTGACTTTAGGCCAAGACTTAGGGGTATAAACCTCAGAGGAAAGAAAATTGCAAGTGGGAAGGAAGGAGGGAGGGGGAGATGAAGGAAAGGAGACAGGGAGAGACAGAGAGAGAGAGCTAATCACAGTATTTTATAGCTTTTATAGTCTAACTGCAGTCAAGCCTTTTATACGTGACTAATACTTTTTTGAGTGTGTTGAGCTATTAATAGACAACCGTTTAAACTTAAATTTTCCTGAAAATTCTTTCCATTTGACAGCATATAGTAAGCATTTTAGTTCTTTCAAAGGTGTAAATAAAAAATATTCTTACCTTCCTTCCCTCCCTGCTTCCCTCCCTTCCTGTCTGTCCTTCCCTCCCTTCTTTCCTTCCTTCTGTCCTTCCTTCCTTCCTTCCTTCCTTCCTTCCTTCCTTCCTTCCTTCCTTCTTTCCTTCCTTCTTCTGCCCTTCCTTTTTCTTTTTTGTCCTGAGGATTGAACCTAGGGCCTTCACACTGAGCTATATCCCCAGCCCAACCTCTTCTTTATTTTTTATTTTGAAACAAGGTCTTGCTAAGTCATCTCTATAACCCAGTTTGGCATATAATTGCAACCCTCTTGTCTCAGCCTGCAGTGCTGGGGTTACGGAGGTGTGTCAGCACGGCTGGCTCATACTTCCAATTTAACCTTTAGCATGAGGCTATGTCTTGATGTGAGACTCTTTTTATTGCTTGAGAAAATAAAGATAAGAATTTTCCAACCTAGCAAGTTCTAGTCTCTCTGAATTGCCTCAAAAATTCTTGCAACATGTGTATATAACACTTTCTAAGTTCATTTTTATAGTGTCTTATTTGCAACTGTCACCTACTACTTTCAACATTTTGCCTGGCAATGGAATCCAAAAATTCATAAGGTGTATTTTATATTTTAGAGTTAGCTTGAGTGACTAGTTCTACCAGGCATTTCATATGTATAAAACAGGGGTTGCTGCTTCCCACTGTGGCCTAGCAGTTTTCTCACCATTTCTTCATGCTTTTCTATTAGCGTCCCTGCCACCTTCCCAACATCTATCTGCCTGCCATCTCCAGTTTCAATATTTGGCTTACTTATGAGTCTTACTATTATCTACTCTTCTCTTTGTCCCATTTGTTATATTATTGTGTTCTATACATATGGCAGACTTTTACTGAATCTCAGACATTCCGTATAGATTATGCTATCTCTTTCCAGAAAGGATTACCTTATCCTCACTTGGTAGTTATAGTGAAAGCCAATCATTTTAGTGAGCTGAATTGAGAAGGCAAAGAGCTGGGTTGCCAGTTTCTTGGTATTTAATCTCCTTCTAGAGTGGCACAACCTCCTAAAGGCTTCAAATGAGAGCATGAAGCATTTATGAGAGCCCCTCCCTTTTAAAGGTCATGGCCACCATGTTGGTTTTGGGGATACTGTGCAAGGTGAAACATATAATATGGGACACATATTTTCTATGATTATTTATAATAGTCACCCAAAGGGTGGTATACAAAAGAGCGCAGGAAATCTTTCCACACACTAAGACCAAAGAAACTAGCTGAGGGTCTGGATCCCTCAGAAATGTCCGGCATGACTCCAGCTGAAGACCCAGAGCTCATAACAATGCCTTCCACGAGTCCAGCTGGAGGCCCAGAGCCCATAACAATATCTCATGCAGGCCTGCTTCACGGATCTGCTCTGGGAAGGCCCAAAGGTCAGTGGTGGACTCTAAGAAATCTGTGCCAGTGGGAGGAAGGTTCTGTGCTAGCAGGCTGAGGGATCTGCACTGGAGCTAGGAAGTGATGCTCAAAGTAAGAACCAGAGCTTCCCTGAAAGATACCACAGCCATCCTCAGCAACAGTGAATTAGTGATTAATTAATTAGTGGTTATGGAGATACCAGAAGGTTAGAGAAGCGAGGAATATGGATCATCCGAGGAAAGCTGTATGGCATGTTCAAATCTGGCCCAAGACAGAAGCCATTAATTAGGGTGAACTAATTAATCTGACAGAAGAAATTTCCAGGCAGTCTAATGTTGAGGTGGTGGCATAGCTACTATTGGGGGCTTTTAGGCAGAGGAATGTTGAGAATCAGGATCAAATGACTCAGCAGGATGATTTTAAAGTTTTGAGTTTGGCCAGAAAGGAAACTACAGTCAAGTCGTAGACAGCAAAAAATGGAGCAGAGGAAAACCTCACTGCTGAAATGATTTACATTAGAAAGGCAAGTACGTTGGAACTAGACAATAGAAAACATGGCTCGAGGATGACACAAGAATCACAAGGATGCCACATTTTCAGCCTCAGACTTGCAAAGATGAAATATTTTTCTTTGAGAAAAGAGCCCCAAAGCAACATGTTCTGGAACAGTGGTGGCAAAACAAACTCATTATTAGGATAAAGTTCATACTGCTCAGGGTCCCAGGCACATTAGCTGTACAACTATGAGTAGGGGAAGCCTGGATAAAAATCTAGACTGTAGAGTTTTTACATGGGGAGTGGGGTCAAGGGCTAGCAGGAAGGAAAGAAAAGGGGATTGATGAGGATGAGATAATCAAAGTATGTTATATGAAACGAATATACTAAAATGAGTTTCATTATTTTGTATTATTAATTTTCATAGAAAAATCTATGATATTGGTCTGGGTTGTTTTTGTATGTGTGTGATATGACTAGAAACATAGATCATAAAAATAAAACTAGACAAATGTGATGTTGTGTCATCAAACTAAATAGCGTCTTTGCAGTAAAGGAAACAACAGAGAAGGGAAAGCTCATACAGTGGAGAAAATGTTTGCGAAGTATACATCTCATAAGGGGCTAATATTCAAAATATGTAAGGGACACAAGTAGTTCAATAGTAAGAAATCAAATTTTTTAAAATGGGCAAATGACCTGACAGATCTTTCTTAAGGGATGACATACAAATGGTCACTAGGTACATGAAAAATGCCCAGTATCACTCATTATTTAAGGAAATGTAAATAAATAGCACAATCACATACCAGCTCATACCTGTTAAAATGGCATTTTTCATCTTTCTAAAGTTAACAATTACCAAATTTAATTATTAGTCTTTATTCTTCTAAATAGGGTTTGTTATAGTGTGTCATAGACAGTATTTTTTCTTAGTCTTAAGTGTAAAAGTTTTTCTGTTCAGTTTGCTGTAGGTTATGGTAGTTAACTTTTAATAATTTCTGATAATTAGATTTTTTTATTTATTGCATTTTTTCTTGGGCCAATTCTGGTAATTTGCACTTGCAAATATATAGTATTATTTATAACTTTATATAAAACCAATCATTTCATTTGTTTCAAATTCACGTTCATCATCGTACTTTTATGAGTGGTGGTGTTTGACTCCCACACCTCATATACTGATACATATTTCCAGCTGCTAAAAAGCACCTTCTTAGTAGTGTATAGAGCTTTCATTCTTTTGAATTAGAGAACAATTATGTTGTTCCCAATACATTTTTATTTTTGTCTCTTATTTGTATAGTATTGATTGGTATGTAGAAGTAGGGATTTCACTATTTATTCAAGTTGGTGCTTTGCAATTTTGAAGTGGGATATCATATGCTTTGCTACCAGATAATTTTCATTCCTTAATACTTTTGTATAAGCATACACATATCT
>NW_004955428.1:214338-215537 GCF_000276665.1 Chinchilla lanigera
CTGGATCCCACAACAATGTCCTACATGAGTTGAGCTGAATACCCAGAGCTCGTAAGAATGCCTCCATGAATCCAACTGGAGGCCCAGAATCCATGACAATGTCTCATGCAGACCTGTTTCATGGATCTGCTGGAAAGGCCCAAAGGTCTGTGGTGGAATCTACAAAGTCTGTGCCAGCAGGAAGAAGGATCTGTGCTAGCAGGCTGAGGGATCTGCACTGGAGCCAGGAAGTGATGCTCAGAAGAACCAGGGCTCCCCCAAAAGGTACCACAGCCATCGTCGGCAACAGTGAGGTCCCGAGCTCCTCCGATGACCAGGATGGCTGAGTTCCCATCAGGGAAGCCAACACAGCAAGCTTTTCCAGGAGGCCGGCAATGCACCACCTTCCCCTCTGGAACCGGGAAGCTATGCTCAAAGTGAGGACCAGAGCTCCCCAAAGTGAACTGAAGCCATTCTCAGTGCCAGCGAGGTCCCGAGCTCCTCGGAGGATGAAAACAGCCAAGTGCATCAGGAAGCCAGCTCCCCACGGTCTCTCTCAGCTCCCAACAGCTTCTCCCAGCTCCCAACAGCCTTCTTCTTCTTCTCCAGGTCTGCCTCTTATGCTGCTGGCAACAGTCCCCAGGAGGGCCTCCCACACCCAGCACCACTCACTCAGTTCAGCTGGGGGTTATAAGTTGACCACCAGTTATCAATTCACTACACAGACCTCAGGTCATCATACAGGTAAAACCTATAACAAATATGCTAGATCATTTTAGGTCCTTTTTACTGGGATCCACAAGATCTTGTCTAAAGAGAGGGTCATAGGACAGCTTGGCCTTCCTAAATAAGTAAAATTAACAAAACAGGTCATCCTCCAAAATCAGATGGCATTGGACATTCTAACAGCAGCACAGGGGGATGCTTGTGCAATTGTAAAAACTGCATGTTGTGTGTACATTCCTGATCTAATATCTCGATAACTGTTCAAGATATTAGATGACAGATCTATGACATGTCAGACTTAGAAATTCCTGGACCTTATCCTTGTCCTCTTTATGGGAAGTCATTACTGGTTCTTCTTGGTGGAAATCTTTGTTTACCGTGTTCATAATTATCCTGTTAATCTTATTATTTGGCCCATGCATACTTAATTGTTTTTTTGGATTTGTTTCCTCCAGACTTAAAACTGCACACCTACCCAAGATGAAAATGCCTAG
>NW_004955428.1:215637-255696 GCF_000276665.1 Chinchilla lanigera
TGGTACCAGGAATCAAACTCAGGATCTTGCACTTGCCAGGCAGGCGCTTGTGCCATGAGCTACATCCCCGGCCAGTGGTAGCTGTTTTGAAACCACATCTACTTGATTCATTTTGCTGACTCCTTTACTCCACTGTCCAGATAGCTCTGGTCACCACCTTCCTTACTACGTAGGCTCAGGAGGGGAAAGTACAATGGATGGGGTAAAGTTTTTATTGTATATATGGTTTTTTACACACATTAAGTTAAAATTAATTTGTTTCAGACTATTTAAATTCCTCAAATCATGCTGGTCAAGGGTATAAACTTTCACTTACAAGATGAGTGATTTTGGAGGTCAAATGAATAGCATGGGATTGGAATTTGTTAAGACCATAGACCTTAAATGTTCTGAACACACACATATGTGTGCTCATGTATCTGTGGAATATAAGCAGATGTGTTCACTGTGTGTAACAAAGTTCATGTTATACACTTTAAATATATGCAATTTGATTTTCCAATTATACCTCAGTAAAGCTAGAAAAAAGTAGCCATACCCAAAATGATACATAAAACCACTACTTCTTGAATGTCTTTATTTTACAGTAAATAAGTATCTCTAAGATATGCTTTTAGCATATTAGAGTATTTCATTTTGTGGTCTTTCAGAACTTAGTAAGTTCCTATTTATTTATTTGGATATGGGTATATTCTAATAGTACCTAATCTCAGGGCATATTCTTAAGTTTCAGAATCATTATAAAAGGTGGATCTTGAGACACGCTGGTTTATGAGCCTCAAGAAAATTTGTACTCACTGAAAATGAAGTTGAATGCCCTTTCTATGGGACTAGTACTCAACTCCTTCTTTTTGTGATTTTTCTGCCACCTTAGCTTTTTCTTGTAGCCCTCACTGAATTAGAATCATTCCTTTGATCTATTATAAAAAGTGAGACATTTTATTATGAGTCAAATGGATGTGAGAAAGATAGTCTCAGTTTTTCTCTTCACAGAACTTCTTACCTAGGGCCCAGGGTCAACTGGACTGATCACATGTTTATACTAGCTTTGTCCTATTCAGGATAATATGGCCACTTTTCTTAACCAACGTATGGCATATTCAATTTCTATTTTAACTGTTTTGGTAGAGTATTGGGAAACTTTACAATTTAGTTCTTGCTCTTAAAATTACACTTTATAACACCATAACAGTAAAACACTGGCAAATGTTTTCCTTGTTCTTACTGCAACCTGTTACTAACAGCTTGAAGTGATTCCTTGGTTAGCTAGAAATTACACATTGACTGGTATCTGGGCAGATACTGCTTTCAAAGTGAACAAGCAATGAAGGCATTGAGTGTCTGGCAAAGCCTAAATGTGGAGTGTCAAGCACTGTGAGGCTTCCAGACGCTGCATCAGAAAAGACCTGATAGCCGGGCGTGGTGGCGCACGCCTGTAATCCCTGCACGCAGGAGGCTGAGGCAGGAGGTTCACTGTGATTTCGAGGCCTGCCTGGGCAACAAAGTGAGTTGAAGGCCACCCTGAACTGCATAGTGAAACCCTGTCTCAAAAAGGCAAAAAAAAAAAAAAGGAAAGAAAGAAACGACCTGATGAAGGCACTCATCAGATGAAGGCACTTATATTTTTGTGAACCACAGAAAGGTAATAAGAATAAAAATGGACCTCCTGTAGTTTTAAATTTAAGAGGGAAGAAACCTCAGTGTTATTTCCCTAAGGCAGTGCTTCTCATAGGAATGAAGACACAGTTATCATGTTTTCTTTTCATCTCAGCTGACACTGGATCTGTTGAAATGTGTTTATCCATTCTTGTAAGCAAAATTTTTGCTGCATTTATGAATCTTAATATTAGAAAAATCATATCCTCCAGTCTTTAAATTTAGAGTTGTATAGACTGCATATTCTATTTAACAAAACATTCTCCTTAAACTACTATACACCTTACTTAGGAGACAACATAAACTTCAAAGAGAAGTATCTCACTTATAATAGTACCTTTGGAGGGACTACACATTTCCATGGGGGTAGTTAGGAAAACAGGAGAACAAGAGAGGCATTAGAACAAAAACTGTATTGTTTTTAATTGAGGCTGAATGAACACTGAGGAACACTTTTTAAGGGATGTGTGGTCTGTATAACTGCTTTCCTTAAAGAATTCATTTTCATTTTGGTGTTTCCATCCTTGAATATACTAAAAGTCCCAATGGTATGAAGGGCATAAAAACAGCACCCAATCAATCATTATTTTTTTATACACGGGGTCTTTCTTGTCCTACTTTGTTATCTGCATTAGAATATATTTCACAATTTTTATGAAGTCTGATTTTCAGTTTAAATCGCTGTCAAATATTCAAGTAATTTTATTAATTGATAAAGAAAGCTTGTCATTTGATAATATCTATGTATCTCTGTAGGACAAGAAAATATCTGTACATTTGCAAATGAAATACCTAAAAGCATTTATTTGACACTTAGCTGGCTTAATCCTAGAGAAAAGGTAAAATTGGACTGTTACAAACCAGAAGTATGAGATGCATAAAGACCTGCTTATCTACACAATGTGTGCTACTTACCTGCCATCATTATACCGAAGCGTAGACCCCACACAGCAGCTTCATTACTTGGCAGTTGCTTGGCCTTTTGGTTTTTGTGTTACTATTATTCCTGGCAAATGAATAATAATGACATAATCAGCAGAAATAAGTTAGATAGCCTGCCACTTAAACTAGTCACTATGGTACTTTGTTCTCTCTTCTCAGAATATGGGCTGACAGCTACTGGGTATTTATTTGGCCATTTCTCGTTAATAGGATACCTATTTGCACATGGGTATAAGTATAGTAAGCATTCTAAAAGTTATTACCTTTGTGTGGCCTTACGATTTGAAGGTCTAGTTAAGGAAAATTGAAGGCATTGTAAATTCTTGAGAAGTAGTGTACAAGGCAATCAAAGTTAGGGATTAAATTGGGAATTGGGTACATGTCAGAGGGTTGCAGAAACATTTAACTCAGTCGGGACGTGGTTGCTCACAAAGTTGATATTTCAGTAAGAGATAAAATGTGGTAGTTTGACTTGGCTGTATGACTGTTGAATAAAGAGAACTAATCCCAGATCTTTTCTAGATGGCATTAGGAATATGCCCTGGGACATCCGTGTGCAGGGGTAGATGCTGCCTTCTTCCGCTGCACTGAGTATGGGGTGAGGGTGAGATATAGTTAGAAAGTGCTCATGAAGGAAGAGCAAGAGCATGGGTCTCACTGCAGCTACTGTAAATGGCATCTGTACTTACGCATGAAATTTGCTCATCCCATTTTCCCATATATCTTCTTTTAACTTTGTTTATTTTTGAATAATACATGTTTAGGTGAGGAATTTTTAAAATGTATTGCTTTAATGCATCCATTAACCCAAGACCTAAAGGATATTAGAATGGATCTGAAGAGTATAAGGTAGAAGTTAGGATTTTAAAACTCCGTAAATGTTTTTATCTTTAAAATTTTCATTTTGGGCCATTTTCTTGGAATATGTACCTTTGATATACCCTGCAGTAGAATATATTTCCTTTAGGCAGACTTAACTTATTATGACTTTTTGGGTTAAAAAGGCATAGAAGTTCACGAGAATCACCAGAAGAGCAAAGGATGATATTCATTAATTTGGCTGAGACCAGGGTAAGTACACAGATCCATTTTAAATTCAGGTGGCTGCGGGACATTTGAAAAATACTTATGAAGATATGTATTTTTTTCAAGCAATATTCTTCATAGTCTACTGCCTTGGGAAAACTTCATGGAAAAAAATACACATGAATAAATGATAAATAAACCCCATATAATATTGGATAATCTTACTACAAGTACACTAATTTACTGATATTTATGAAGCATGTTATGTAAATTTATTCTTTTAAAGCTAATGTTTATATCCCCTTCAAAATCTATATGTTGAAATCTTAATTCTTAGTGTGGCTTTATTTGGAGATGAGGCCTCAAAGGAAGTAATCTGGGTTAAAAATGTGATGTGCGTAGAATCCTGAGCCAATAGGATTAAGCTTTACAACATGAGACCCAGAGAGTTTTCTGTCCCCTTCTCCACACGAGGACACCGTGAGAATGTAGCCATGTTCAAGCCAGGAAGACATGCCTTCCCAGAAACCAAACCCTGCGGGAGCTTCACCTTGGATTTCCAGCCTCTATAACTGAGATAAAATCAATTTCTGTTGTTCTAGCTACGTGTCTGTGGTTTTCTGTTTGCTATGATTATGGCAAGCAGGGACCAAAATGGACCATCACAAGGAAATGCACATTTCCTTGTACACTAGAATGATACCTTGGCAAAAAGAAATCAAATGTGCAAGAAAATAAAAGTATTTTAATGTATTTTCAACATAAAAGAAGGAAAACGTATTAACAAACAGGCATCCATTTACAAAATAGCATAAGACCAATATGAA
Source organism: Chinchilla lanigera (assembly GCF_000276665.1). Classification (NCBI taxonomy): domain Eukaryota; kingdom Metazoa; phylum Chordata; class Mammalia; order Rodentia; family Chinchillidae; genus Chinchilla; species Chinchilla lanigera. The sequence continues at coordinate 220,089 of NW_004955428.1, forward strand.
CAATACCAAGTTACAAAGTGGTTTTGAAGATATCAATACGTAATACAAGTAAGTGTATTGTAATGTGTAAACCTCAAGTTATTATTTGCATATTTACTGTGGTCAATCACAAGTTTAAAATGCTCTCTGAATTCCAATTTCTTGATAGTTTCTATATCACATAATCGAAAAACAGTAAGTTTGTAAAAAACAGTATTCATTATACGATTAATATACATACATGTAGAGAGAGAAAAAGTGTGTATGTTGGAAGAATATACAGAAATAGTCATGTGATTACACAACCTCTTTCCGTGATGCTATATGTGATTTCTTTGTGTTGACTTACATAATTTTTAAATATTTTTACCATTGAAATTTATAAAGGAGAGACTAAAAGTCCCTGACAAAATCAAAAGCAAGTTCCTTATTGTTGATGGGAAAAGTATACACTGTCTTTCACACAAAGACAGAGTTGTAAATATGTATATAAAAAATTTTAGATTGGATGTGCCATTATTTAGAAGATCTATGACATTAATTCCCAACTGCAAATGCAAAATACGGAAACAAAAAGCACTCAGAATTTCCAACAGAAAAGGTAAATATAGTAGTGCTGAATTTAAATAAACTGCCTACTTTGTACCTTTTTTGCTGTTGATGGAGGTGCCCGGATTTTGCTGACAGGTGTTATAGTCACTATCCAGGGAGTCATTAGAGCAAGGTGTGAGAAGGAGCAGTGGGCTTGGAGTCAGCATACCTGAATTCAACTGTCACCAGCTTTGCACTGAAAATGTCATTTAACACTCAGGCCTTTGGGGGCTCATTAGTGAAACTGAGATAACAATTCTATCTTTTATGTGATTTTCATCAGCCTCCAACCAAATGAAATAATATGCACAAAGCTTTGTGACGTGCAGCTTTCTATGCAAGTGCTAGCAATCATTATTCTGAACATGACTATTATAATCAAAGTTATAGAAATTATAGAAATGTAATAGAAATTTTTGCCCAGAAAAAGTTAAGTGCTGTTGCTATAATCCTAATTCTGCTAGGGCACATGTCTTTGCATATTCTTAATTAAATGAGCATCCATGTAGGTACTTTGGATTTTTGACAGATGGTAAAATTGAGAGTTTAGGAACATTTTTTGCTCAATGGCTAAACAACACTAAACAAGGTAAAGCTTTGCAAGCTCCAACTTTTGTTCATTTGGTATTCATCATAAAAATGTGTTCAGTGCTTTCAATCTTCCAAGTCTTATGGTTAATACAGTAAAATTAAACACAGTCCTACTGGAGTTTATGGTCTAATAGGTGATAATAGTGGGGGGTGGCTAATGATACAATAAGAAATGAATATTAAATAGGTCAGCAATAAATATGCAATAGATAATGGGGAGAGTATTCTATGGAAGAAAAATTTGGCTTTTAGCTTTAGATTTTTCACAGGGATTATCTATGTAATTTATATAATTGTTTATTGTTTTTTCACTTGTGCTTATTATTATTAATATTAATATATTAATATTAACAAGAATATCATTCTTCACTTTGTAATTGCAAGCTTTGCTATTAGGAATGCATGTAAATATCTTCATAAACTGGTACTATATTATAAATTAACTAATTAGTTACTTAATCAGTGCCTGATTTCAAAACTATCGAGTTGGGGAGACTGATAATAAAAACTAAATAAAATACAGTGTGTAGGGCAGTCTGGTGGAGGTGAGCCATGGAAGGAAAGTAAAGAAGAAAAATCCTAAATCAAACAACAGTGAAACCAGGAGTGTAAGTAATTCAAAAAGGGTTATTATTGAAGGAAAAAACTTTAGAGCTTTCCTCGGATGACGGTGGGATGACAGTGTGTTGAGAACCGAGGTGGAGAAAATAGCGAGGCAGGTGACTCTACAAAGGAAAGCCAAGCTCTGCTCTGTGACCCTGTACTTAATCACATGCAGGTATATTTCTGAGGATCTATAAAAACCTCCAAAACAAAAAACACAGTTCAGCGGCAAATCAGCTATGGAAGAGATTTTCATGTCTGAAGAAAGACCCCATTTTAAATTCAGGCCTAAACCAGGGATAGAGCCCAGTGGCACAGTGCCTGTCTGGCAAGCACAAGGTCCTGAGCTTGATTCCTGGTTCCAAAAAGTACATAAATTCAGGCCTACCCTGCCTCAGGGAGTAAGCTGCATCTCTGCTCAAAGATGGCTCCAAACTGTGATGGTGGCAATGGGGAATTCTCCCAGAAGCAGAATCTCAGCTCCCAACAAAGGGGAGCAGATAATTCATTTTTCCACCGCCCCAGCCCTGAGCTAAGGAGCCTCTTCATTGCTTACAGTTGGTCCCTGTCCTCCTGTCCTGTACAGCTCACTCTGCAAAGCTGCCCTGGGACTATCTACTTACAGAGGTTGGCCTCTAAAGCCAATTTCATTCTACAGTTCTTTAAATACAGTTCTACTCTTTATCAATATTGCTCCAAGAATACATGGAGGTAAATAGTAAGGTCAGCTTGGTCAGGAAAATGCAGATGCCACTGGCTTTCCTATTTTGCTTAACATCCCTTGACTGGGGTGATATATAAATAAAAAATGAGAATAGTATGTTTTAATAGTCAGATGGCTAAATTCTAAATTTTATTTGTTCTTCATGTTTGCAGAAATTTTTCTATAAAAATACTGTTCCTACAAGTGCAAAACTTTTTCTCCTTTTTTATAATCACTTCATAGAACTGAGTGGAAATCGGTCAGGAAAATAAAACACAAGTCGTGGTTCATCCATGTTCTCATGTGCACTTGAAATTCTTACACTTGTCACTGATGACAGTAAGGAAATAAAGAAAAAATAAATTAGTGTTTTATCATTTAAAATGTCTTCATTTTCCTTCATTTGCTTGCATTTTTGAAAAACATTAGTTAGAAAAAAGTCTGTACCTACCGCTCAGGATTTACTGCACTGAGTGGAAAACAGGGTAAAAGAAAAGTTATTAAATTATTGAGAATAGGGGCTGGGGATTTAGCTCAACGGCACAGCACCTGTCTGGCAAGCGCAAGGTGGTGAGTTCGATTCTTGGTACCAAAAAAAAAAAAAGTACAAAAAAAAATTATTGAGAATAGTAACTGCATTGACCATGCTCCTTCCTTTGGATCTTCTGCTCTCCATCTTAAATACCTTCAAGTGCAGTAGGGAAGAGTGGAGATGCCAGGAAAAGCTGGGCTTTTGCTAAAAGTGGGCCGAGGTTCACATTTTCTTCATGATTGAAAGTGTTTAATGCTTTGCAGAATTACCCAATGAAGTAGAAGAAGCTGCCTCATTAATTGGAAGGCATCTCACAAGGCTTTGCATTCCTTTTTATTCTACCTGAGTTAGAAGCTGAAATTATTCATGTGCATGATCTCCCCCAAAAGACAAAAAATGATACAATGAGAGTAGCTTGTGGGAAGATCACAGCATTTCAGTGTTAAGTGACACTTAATGTCACCGCACTTCATATTCTAACAGAAAATTAAGGCCTGGATCAATTGAGATCAGATTTTTATACTGCTTATTATGATGCTAGAAAAGTTTTGCACAAATAACTTGTTTCCTCACCTACTTGTGCTGATGAGCACTCAGCTGAAGACTTCGGGGACTTGTACTTCTTTAGAGCTCTCTGTGCAGGTTTTTCCTGTGGGGTCCCCTGCCCGGCAAACTCCAGGCACCGCGGCTTTCCTAGACTCCGCTCTGCCTCTTCATCTCAGGGGTACTCTGGGGCTTGATAGCCCTCTAGGATACAAGTTCCTGCTGGAGCTCGCCTCCGTTTTGTTCATTCCCTTCTTTCTGCTATCGCTGTTCCCCGGTGCTAACCCTCACAGTCTGAAAATCACTGTTGCCTAAATTTCTGTTTGCTTGGTTTCATGCTGAGGATACACTCCCCTCCTCCACCGTTGCTCCAGCTTTCCTCTAGCTGGTTTCCCGTCTAGGCAGCTCAATTCATCTTTTGTTTTGTTGACTTATTGTCATTTCCTTCTGCTTTCTTATGGTTTTAAGTTGGCCTTTTTCTAACTTCTGGAGTTCATATGTAGCTCCTTAGATTTTAGTCTTTCTATGTCAGATATTTAGTGTTTTGAAGTTTTGTGTTGCTTTATGTATTTGTAGTCTAGTTGTTAAAGTCATCCAAGTTCCAAATTGTAATTCACTCAGAGAGACTTGTTTTATCTTTCTGTAATAGTCCTCTTTATCTCTGAAAATGCTTTACTCATAAATTTGTTTTGTCTGATGTCAGTGTAGCTACAGCAACTTCTAAATTTTTACAGCCTCTTTACCTGTCGATTGAAATGCAACACATGTGAAATATGAAGTGTGAAGCGCACTAATCTCAAAGGCAGAGCTCAACAAATTATTTTCTCTCATCTACCCATTTCCAAGGGTACCAAATCATGTACTCCCCAACCAGGTCAAGATAGAGAGCAGCTCCATCATGCCAGGAATTAACCAGCTTTACCTCAGTGCCTATTTCGCACAAACATGTTTCTCCATTCCTTTTTTTCCAACTCCTTAAATTGGTAAGAATCTTCTGTTAGGCAGTATGTGACTTTTAGTAAAGTTGCAGTACATTTACTTATTTCTTTATTACTACATTAAACTTGAGCTAGTATGTATCAGCAACATGCTCTGTGCCTAGTCTCCCTCCAATAAAAGTAGAATTGCTATATTTATTTAGAATTTCTGAGCACCTGCAAAGGGAATCTTTAATTGCTCATACTAAAGTCTCAATCCATATTTTGTATTATTACTTTCCAGTCTTTGTTTTTATATCTTATTCTTAGTAATGTGCTATGTTTTAAGAATTAGTAGAAATCCAACTTCTTCCTTCCTCCGTGTCTAACAAGTTCTGACTTGAAAAGCCATTTTTCTTATATGATTAAATTATTGTATATATTTGGGTCTATAAATGAGTTCTTTATTATATTCCACTTCTATGAATATTTATGTCTTTACTCATACTATATCCTTTTAATTAATATTTAATTAACATGGGTTTATATTATACTGCAATACCTGGCTGGGTAGTCTCCTAGTCTTTATTTTGCATTTTCAGAATTTTCTTGCTATGGCACATATTTATTCTTTAGCCTTGTCAATATTAACATTCTCAGCTGAATAAATCTTATAATGTGAACACTGGGGGGTGGAGATGAGGTGTCCGTGACCCTTGACCTCCACCCACTGGATGCCTGCTGCACCTCCTCCTCCAGTTGTGACACTCACAATGTCTGCGGACATTGTCTAATGTGTCTGGCTCTGGGGGCAAAATTGGCTTATTTGAGAATCCCCATCCTATTAAATTTCATAATAATTTTGTTACAGGGACAATTTAGCATCACGGATATCTATGCAGATGGTAGAGTTAAATACCCTCAGCTTGAATTCTGCCTGTGCAACTACTTATGCTTTGGGGAAAACTATTGAGACCTTCTGTGCCTCTGCTTACTCACTTGTAAAATGGGAATTAATATACCTCATAGGATTGTTGGACTTATTAATTGAATTATTTTTGCAGTAGGTACAGAAACATGTCTGGTATACAGTATTTAATAGATGTTAGCTCTCATTGTATTTCACGTGTCAAAATATATGATTGATGTTTTAATTACAAAATATCAGAGATGGCCCTCTAGGTCATTCAAGTTCTTTTCTATATTCCACAGTAGAACCTCATAATTTCTTCATGTAGCCATGGTTTTTAATAAGCTAAGTAAGTGAAGGATATTAATGGGCTCCTCCCATTTTCCTGTTCTGCCTGCAGCTTAGCCCTGTGACCCTAGATAGGAATGTCATGCTGAATCCACAACTGTTTTGCCACTTGACCCAAAGCAGGGCTTCTATAGAGTTTCTCATGTGAGGATGGGATTGCTTTCTAGTTTCAGGGTACAGTAATTTTGATTTTATACTTTTTCCATTCCTTTTGTTTATTTGTTTATTTATTATTCCTGAAAGTGACACTTTAAACTTCTCTATTAAGAAATAACTTAAAATATTTTATTATGTTTTTAATTGCTTTATTACTACTTCCAAATATTCATTTGATCATTTTTTGTAGCTAGGTGGGAGATGTTGAGAGTGGGTCTGAGATGAAAGGGACTGTTTTGGTGGAAATAAATGAAGAAATGGTGGAAGAATGGAATACAAATTTATGAAATTATTTTGGCTTCTTACAAGGTCAAAGCCCTTCCCTTAGTATTAACCATAAACAACTAAAACATTGCAATAACTGCTATTTCTCTGCTTACAGATGAACTACAAGTAGCTCTTTTCTTTTAAGAACTGTGATTGCCTCTAGAATATAGCCCCAAGTACTTGACATATAAATACACTTACTGTCTTTTTTCCCCACTTGCATGTCGTAGAATAAACCAATACTTCATAGTTTCTAAGGAAGACAGATTCCTTCACATGGTGGCATGACGTTTTCTCACCAGAGTGGCCTCTGTCAGCCATAAAATTCCATTTCTAATGCATGACTTGAATCAGTCTTTACATAAGATTGAATAAGGTGAAACAGCCAAAAGCTGAGGTCAAGATACATATCTCTTTAGAAGCCATCTTTCAATGCCATTTCCTTTTAGTAATTTTGTTTCACATTTTAGCAATAGTCATTTATTTCATTCCACTTTATTCATCTCATTTAAATGTCTTCCTTGGTTCTAGGAGAGTAAGTTTATTTCCAATTTGTCTGTATATTCAGTTCCTTTATACTTCCTATAGCTATTAATAATAGGGATAAAGGTATTAGTCTTCTACAATAAAAAGGTTTTTTTTGTGTGTGTGTGTGTAGGTGGGATGACATACAAGGAAACAATACAGCAATATAAATATTTCCTTTAAGCTTTTGATGTCTTAGATTTTTAGGAGGAAAATGCGTGAGTATATTTGGGGTACTAGAACATATAAGCAAAAATTTTTAAAAAGGTCACTCCAAGTTACAGTACTAGAACATCGATCAGAATTCACCACAGCCTCAGCACAACGGCTATTACACTACAAGATAATCTTTGTAAGTTTCATGGATGCCCAGGAATTTTCCAATTTTAAAAATTTCTGTTTGAAAGCTAGCAAGGTTGAAAAGAAATTGAAGCAATCTTCAAACATATGTGCATTCAAAAGTTTGAGAATTTATTGGTCAGAAGGTAGAATGAATTTTGAACAAATTATTTTGTAATGCAACATAGTAAATATTTTCTAAGGCTTGATTTATTAAATTTGTCCAGTAAGCCTTGTAAGTCCTAAGAAAATGTCTGAAGCTTTCCAGTTAGTCAGTGTTTGCTGCAAGTATTTACTGAATAAGTTCTCTCTTTTAGTCTCTATTCCAGAGACATAATCATCTCTGTGAGATAAATTATGTCCCTGGTGTCTGGGGAAAGGGAGTGGTTTTAGTAAAATGCTGTGAATGTTCTAACCACTATACCCAGTCTTCAGTAATTGGTCAGTAGAATCCCCAGCTGAAAAGAGGGACTGAGAACTGTCTCATTCCAAGGAGAGCCACTGAACAGTTGCTCATACTGGGACCAGGTTTCCTTGAAGTAGTCCTTGGGCTTTCCAGAACTTGACCTTCCATTGGCCCAGTCATGGAAAGAGAAGAACATGGATGAAAAGAGACTTTGGAGGTGGTGGGGAGTCCTTTTCAATGACCTATGGGGAACAAATGTCCATTTCCAGAATCTAAGTGGGGAGAGGAAAGGGATGACCTGGGAGAAATATTTGTAAAGACTGAGGGTGCCTGCAGGAAGGTGAGAAAAACTATATTTTGTTTACTGTTGGAAAGCCAGTCAGACAGCATTTTGCTTCTATTTCCCTATTTCTGCATGCATAGGTGTAGGGGAAGAGAACTGGGGTTGGATGGCAGAGCTCATTGAAGGGAAGTAGTTCAGCAGCTGAACTCCATCCATTTGGTGTGTAAAGATGCCAGAATATCTGAAGGTTCAAGTGGAATGTGGATGAAGAGTGACCTTTTTGGGATCTTACCCAAAACGACTGTCCCTAAGCAAATGGATACCCAGAAATTTAAGCATTCCAAGAAAAGTTGGATGATAATTGAGTAAAAAGGAAAGAGTCAGAATTAAAATTGAATTCTCATCAGTTGGCAAAGTCTTCTAAGATGCATTTAAGCCTTCGAGAGATACAGCATTTAGACTCCTACTCTTGGAGTGCACAGACGATCAGCCCATGCAAACCCAGTCTGCAGCTGCAACCACCGCCAGGCAGAGGACGCCACCATTCATAGATCAGTAAAAAGGGAAAAATCCCTTCCCTAATTCTTTTTCTCTGGTCCCAATCTCAAAGGAGCCAAAACGTAGAAGAAAGAAGAAGGTAGCTGTATAACTTCCAATTGGAAATGAAGTTGGTGTTTTGAAACTAAAATAATTTTAATAACAAAAGAATCTAGACAGTTTAGTATCTCTCAAAAGGGTAGGAATAAGGAATAGGAAAATTATAGTCCACACGGCATAAGTGAACAAAAGATTTAATGATTTTTTTAACTCTACCCAACCGAGACATATTGGATACCCAGTTATACAAATAAAGAAGACAGTCCTAGGAATTAAGTACTATAAAGAAAAAGGGAAGAAAACAAGGTAGAAGATGATGGGGGAAGAAAAGGCAAAACTATTTTGCCTTAGATAGGAAGGCAAGGCCTATCTCATTCAACAAAATTTTACTGACTTGTCCTATATTGTACTCACTATTTTGGACTTTGAGGATATATATAAATAAACCACACCAAAAAACCAAAAGTTTTCTGTGAGGATGGAAGACAGGAATAATACGGAGGCAGCCAAGCAATGATATGTGGCAAAAAGTGGAAAAAATGAGGAAAAAATTCCTGAGAAAAGAGAAAGCTTGGAGTGCTAGAGTTTCAGGGCAAAGTTCAGTGGCCAGAACCTAGGGCACAGGAGGGGTTGGGGCAGGGATGGGGGTCAGTGAATTTAGACGTGTAGGTATCTCAGGTCCTTGGTGGCTTAAGGACTGGGATTTTACCCTTGTGGATGTAGTTTTTCAGTAGAGGAAGTGCCAGATAGCTTGTTTTAGAAAAATGACTGATTGCTCTGCGTGGGAAGGGGTGTAGAAAATGAGGGCAGGAAGATAAGATGTGCAGCTGTTACGTTATTCCAGGCAAACTCAGGTAGTTTTCTTAGTAGGGATAAATGATTTTATTTTCCTTTTTAGTACTCTTGTGTCTTAATCTTGATGCTTTGATCCGAGAAATTTAAATTATTGAGCACTTTTATGATTCAGTAGGCATGGATATAATTTACATTAAATAAGATTTACGTTAAACTCATTGCTTTCAATGTTACGATACTATCTTTCAACTGAGAATGGAAATAATCTTCACATGGTTAACAATATTTGGAATCATTGCTGTCTAGTCAGTTTCTAGCCTCCAAGACTAAATATCCAATACCCACAAATTAAAGGATGTAAAAGTTATCTCGGCTTATGTTTTCAGCCCATGGTTGTCTGACTTCAACCACAACATGGTGTGAGGGCCCCCCATCGCATGACAGCCAGAAAGCAGAGGCAGGGATCAGGAACCAGGGGCAACAAAATACCCTTCCAGGTCACACCCCTGTGATCTCGGCAGACTGAAACTCTTATTTCTAAGTTGAACTGACAGAGTTGTCTGTAAGTCACAATTGTACAGTCACTGGAATATATTGAACATGGGATGCAGTCAAATAATTCATACTTGTGAATGGCCAATTTTGCTGACCACAGGTAAAGCCCATATAGACTTTTCAGTGGGGATATGTGCTTTACTAGTCATCTTGTTAAGATTTTTTGAACCTTGAAAAAATTAATAACTTCTATCATGTTTTTTCTTTTAAAATGTAAGATAGACTTACTGTAGAAAGTTAAGAAGTTAGAAAAAAATAAAAACAGAAAGACCAAAGTTAGCTGTAATTTTACCATCTAAAATTAGGCTCTGAAAACATCTTAGAAACTCTCTTTCTCTCTCTCTGTCTCTCTCTCTGTCTCTCTCTCTTTATCTATCTATCTCACACACACACACACACACACACACACACACACACACACACACACACACACACAAACAATTAGCTCTTAATGTAGAATCTATCTGTAATCTTCTAAACATACAGCAAACACCAGCCCTTGCCATTAGACCTTGCAGATTGCATCATGATGTAACTATAAGGTAGTACCTGGAAGTTTCCAAAATACCCTAGAGTTTATACACCCAAAGAAGTCACTATGGGAGCTCATAATATGCTTTTGTTCAAACCCTGGTGCTGAACAGATATGTGACTATCTTCTTACTGGCAAGTAAGGGGAGGAATGCAGCCTATGGCCAGGGCCTGCATTCCCTGTCAGAGTGGACAGAAGAAACCTCAGTGTTCTACACCCCCATGTACTGGGTAAGGCAGTCAGAGTGTTCAGGTGTTTGTGAGGGGAATAAGGATCCTACACACAGGAACACTAGGTTTTACTCATCCTTCTTGGTATGGTGGACTCTTGGAGTCCCTCCGAGAGTTCTGACCCAGCATTCTGAGCAGGATTTGCTATCTGGCGGGGTGTCAAGTGCCCTTAGAGGCTAGGCCCTTTCTCTGCATGTTGTTATATTTGTGCCTGTTGGACTCTATACTCCAGGTAGGTGAATGAAAATGAGCATAAAATGGACATTATTGGAAGCCAATCAAAGATCCTGAAGATTGGAGCAAAATTCAGTCCTTGCCTTGGAGAACTTCATAGAATTGTAACCTTGGTCTTCTGCTTGTTTTTAATCACAGTGTAGATTTAGCAGACAGAACCTGAGACACTCAGCTGGATCTTCTTTTTTTCTGTAACTTTTCCTTTCCTTTCTCTCCCACTTGTGGTTTCCTTTGTCCTGGCTGCCTCTTAGATGCCGGGCTGACTTCGTTGCTCTTCTTTTGACGAAGAGAGGACTACATTGTTGAATGTCTGACTTCTACGGAATAGAAGTCTCTCCTCTCCATTAGGGATTCACACTATTATTCCTCTAAATATGTATTCAGATCATCAAAATAAACAACTTTAATTGTGCTAAATCCTTAAATTTCATCTGGATTCATATTCATCTGGACTCATATGATCACCAAAGCACACCTGCCCAATTCAGAAATAGATTTGCTATTTAACACAATAGTTAACCTGAAAAGATTAGGTTAGTGTCAGAGTGTTAAGTGACAATGTATTAGATATTAAACATTAGAAAGCACTCTATTCATGTGTGCTGAGATAAGTAATTTAGTGAGACTCACCTACAATAACTAAAAGAATACTACTTGTCTCTTCTACCTGTGTTTTAGAAGAGTACCTAGAAAGAGCCCAAATTTTAACATTTGCTGATGGTTACTCATTGCCTTTAGCAATATCCCAAGAAAGATACTGGCTGGAAAGCACTGGCTGATTTTCAGCAAGAAATTAAAGATCACAGAGTACTGTAGAAACCAATTGCTTCTGGACCTGAATCAGTAGAAGATAAGACTGAAAGAGGCTGAGAGGAAAAGTGCACATCAATGCTTCTCATTAACTGAAGGCCCTCAGCTGATGGCTAGGATCACACTGAACATACTGGTTTTGGTTTAAGCCCATAATCTCAGCTGCCTTAAAGAAGCTGCTATTATGTTTGAAGCAGAGATGGATTCAAGTACAAAGACATGAACAGATTTAGCAAAGTGTTTCAGAAATAATTTAGGATGTAATTACTGGCAAATGGAGCTGACGAAGCAAATTGACTAGAAATCACTTAAGTGTGTAGTAAATGTGTATTGCCAAAGTAACCACAAGTGGGGCTGGGGATTTAGCTCAGCGACACAGCACTTGCCTGGCAAGCGGAAGGTCATGAGTTCGGTTCCCGGTGCCGGAGACTAGCCCCCTCGCCCAAAAAAATAGCAAAGTAAGCACAAGCTTGACTAGAAAAGCCTGTGTCTGTTTCTTCTATAAAATAGTCCTACCCTCATTAAGAAATGTGTTACATCATGTATAGTGTTCACAGTAGGGACCCACTGATGCACATTTCAGATGTGACCACTGAAGCAAATGACCAAGGAAGAAACTTTCAAACTACAAAATCATCACTCCTGGAGAATATTAGGCCTTTCTTCTACTTCCAGGAAAGAAGTTTTTTTTTTCTTTTTTTCTAGCAAAGAAGTATGGCAGATTTGCCAAAGAGACTCTCTCACTGTTACAGACCAATGATTGATACGTTTTTCATTAGTCCCTGTTTTTACATTATCATTTGTATAGATATCAACTCTTTCTTGGAGCAGACTTAGTCTGGAGGAGAAGGGATGCATGGCTTTCTGCCTTCTGTTCCTGGAAGAACCATCTGCTAATTGGTTAGTACCTCAGGTGCTAAAAGGAAGAAATACTTTGGTTTTTGAAAATACCATTTAAGTGAGAAATTAAAACTAATTGACCTGATAAAATATTATACACTCACCCACTCCTAACACTGCACCAAACTGGTATGTTTAATATAAAAATAACTTTTAAAATATGGTGTATTTGAAAGTAAAATCATATTCTTTCCAAGGTAGGCAGATTATGTTTTCTGGGTGATGAATTAGGAAAGAGACATATTACTATTTTTCTCTCTCTCTTTGAAACATTTCTTCTTCAGCTGTCAGAGATGACTTCTGCAGAGTCACGGAACACACTTTGAGCACGCCCAAAAGAACACATGTTTTTGGAGATATGGCTAATGATGCAACACAAGATGCCCCGGTGTGTAGCTCTGAAGTAGAGCCTAGCTCGAGGATATTCAGCAGGAGTTAACAATGTTGCGCTGCGTATAAAAACCAGTGGCACTGTCTCTTAAACAGCAACAAGAAGGAAGTTATTGAATACTGTGGTACATTTATTTTGACCTTCTAAATATATGCATTCATATTTTTGCTTAGGGCATTACATTTTGATATGTATGCAAAGCTCATAGACTCATAATTTTTCATTGTTACATAATAGTTTATTTTGTTAATATACAAACAAGTGAATTGCAATAGACTCACAGATGCTACCAACCTACCAAACATTTATGCCATTTTCGTTCTGTATTTTTTGCTATTATCTCTTGCTGTTAATATATAAAATAAATTACAAAAACAATTTAAAAGAGATATTGTTATTTTATTAAAGTACATTCTTCAAGATGGAAATACTTTGTCAAAATGTCAATACTATGTCAAAATGTATTACAAAATGTGATTTTGTGAATTTTGAAGATATTGTTCTACCACTTCCAAGTAAATTCAGAGTTACAATGTATATTTTTCTACTACAACTATTTTAGCAGAAGATATTTTGCCACATTAATAGATCTATCAGTATGATGATTCATTGCATGAACAAAACTCATTCAGTGTAATTACAAATAACATTTCCCTCCTTTGGCCTCTAAAATATATTCTGCAAAACTGGTCCTTCCCTTGTTTCTCTGGTACAGACAGAGTAAACTTCATCACTACTCTGATCATTATTAGGTAATATAAATATTGTCAATACAACAACTAAGTTCCTACTCTGATTTTAAAGTAATTTTTATCTCTGCTCTCCCCTGGACTCAGAAAGCGGACAGTGTGAACAACTCCCTGTAACATACCGATCTTTTGTTAACCTTCCAACTTCTTGCATTGAAACACAGCAAGAGAAAAACTAGGTAAGGGAGTAGAATCATTCTGAGTAGGCCAATGTCTTCGCAGTGGTCCATTTTACTCTGAATCTTTCCTTTGTAGGTGTCTTCTTGGTTTCCTCAGGGATCCCCTGTGATTATATGCCTCTGAGAAGATTCATATCCTTTTGTGGTAGTGTAGGATGCTCTATAAATACTCAGTAAGTCCATTTTTTTATATGTTTCCACTCTATTCTTTCTTTGCCAATGTTTTTGTCTATTTGTGAAAATGGGATATTGAAGTTTCCCACTATGGTTTTGTTGGTGCTTATTAGATCTTGTATGTCCAGTGAAGTTTGCTTTATGAAGGCGGTCACACCAGTACTCAAATTTCAGTATGTAGTGACCTTCTTAGCTTCTTCTGATCAGTTTTAGCTAAGTCCACTTTGTCTAAGAATAAAATTGCTAATCCTGCTTGTTTTCAGGGTTATGGTACATTAAATATTGTTACTTTTTCTTTGCTTTATTTTTTGTCTATGCATTTCTTTTGGGATTAGTTTTGCCTTTTGATACAGACTGCCAAATTGTCTTTTAACTGAGGAGTTGAGCCCAATTACATTGAAAGTTATTGAAAGACATTGACTTATTCCTGTCATTGCATTATTTGTCACTGTTTCTTTTACTTTTCTCTTTTGTTTAACTGCATACTCTGAATGATGTATTCGTTTCTTCTGTCCTCTGGTATTTTTGGCTTCATTATCTCTGTCTAGCATATCTTTGATAAATTTGGGGTGGTCATCAATTTCTTTGTCATGGGGTGTCTGTATTTGTCCATTAGTTTTGAAAGGTAACTTTACAGTATATATTTCTCTGAGCTGAGAGTTGTTACAAGTACCACCTTTTGTGATCAGTAGGGAGATCACAGTGGTTGTGAGTCTGTTCTATAAGGCAGTCTGCCCCTGAAGAGTCAACTGCCTCCTTCATCCAGACTCTCTCCCAATATGGTGTGTTCACTGGGCTTGGGCTGCAGAGGTTGGGCTACCATGATCCAGTGTGATTTGGTTTCCCCTCATCTCTATCCCCAGAAGCTGGATTTTGCTCCAGCAAATTTTTCTTTTCTTTGTCCCTCCTGCATCAAACTCTCCATCACTCTTAACTCAAGGGACCTGCTTTTCTCCAATATTTATTTGGAGACTCACCCTTAATGTCACCCCCTATGTGTCCATAGTGGAACTGCCAACACTTATACTTTTTATCAAGAGGTTTTTATCCCTCCAAGAAGTTACTTACAACATGACCAAAGATAACTGACATCAGCAATGTTCTTTTTTACATGTCCTTTATGGAACCCTCAAGAAATTCTTTTATTTTCTATAGCCCCTCAGTATAGGAACGCTTTTTATCATCAGCTTTACAATCTCTCCTTAATGCACTTTCATGGCAGGACTAGGGCCATCTATTCTTAGGTTTCTCCAGTAAGAGTCAGATGTCTCAAATATTCAAAAAACACTTCCAAACTCTGTAAAAACCTTCTAAGGCTCTTAACTCAAAGTGAAGGCGAGAAACTTGCCCGGTCATTCCTCCTGAGGAGAAGGGGTTTTGGCACCTTACACTTCTCTTCTCTGCACTCTATCCCTTTAATAACCAGCTCCTCATATTTTTATAGTATACTTCCACAAAGTCACATTTCAGAGTTCTAGGCCTAAGTCATACATGGATTTTTCCTTAGTACTGAACTTGTTTGTGGAAACTCCTACAATTTTGTGGAAACCTCACACATCCTCCAGGATTGTGTTTTTGGCAAGAAATTTGCAAGGAACCAATCTGAATGCCTTATTCAGTTCTCCTTCTGCTGATTGGCTTCTGCCTTATGGTAGATGTATCAGTATCATAACAGGTTGCTGTACTGGATGTAGCTATCCAAGTGTTCCCTAGGTTTTGTTTTTCTTAAAGACCTAAGATCCCTAAGATGCTGCCAAAATGCCCTGCACCTTCTAAGGCTTAATTAATACAGTGTGTGATTAAATTCGATTACATAACTGCAGGAGACATAGCATATTTAGGTTTTCAACTATAAAATAGGCATTTATAGGTATTTTTCTGACCATATCTGAAATTAGTGGTTTTTCACAAGTCACGGGTGCTCCAGACACAAAACCCCTGTGAATTTTGTGTATCCACTGTATACCTATGAAACCAACAAAAGCTTTAGAATTGCACAATCCTTCGACATTTTCCTTGTAAATTCAGGACCCAGTCTCGAATGCCAATGAGGAACGTAGTCTTCACTGATACCAAGTATCAGCCCAATCATCCATTTTATTACACCATTATCTCAGCTAAGACTCTTGCTAAGTGATGTAAACCTAATCAAAACTGGCTTCAGTAAAATGTGATAGATTAACTCGCATTCCTGAGAAAGGGCGTTTGCCTAGGCACTAGATGCAGAGGCCACAGAGACAGAAGCTTATTCTGATTCCTTCTCCTCCCTCTTTCTTTTTACTAAGTTGTTCTTCCTGTGTGACTCTATGTCCAGAGAGGAGACGCCCTCACTGTGCAGCCGGCCAGGCTGGCTCTCCATCTCACCATCTCAGACAGTCCACATTAACTTGCAGTGTTTAAATTAGGAACCACAAGCGGCTGGGGATTTAGCTCAGCAGCACAGCACCTGCCTGGCAAGCACAAGATCGTGAGTTCGATTCCTGGTACTGGAAAAAAAACCCCAAAAAATAAAAAAGTAAATTAGGAACCACAAATGTCTGCATCTCATACCTGGTCAGACTGTGCAGTCTCTCGTTGTCTTCTTTCTGTTGCTGAAAATACCCATGGAAATGCAGTGATATCGCCACCAGTATTGCTGGTGGTGATGCCACTGCACACATATTTTACACCACTCTCATGCTATGCCGGACCACCCAGCCAATTGTATTCTATTCTGTGGTTACATGTTTGACCTTTTAAATGTAGCTTTAAGAAGAAGTTATCATGAATTGCTTATATGAGTTAACACTTATTAGTGAACATAAATATAATAGTAAAAAAGAAATAATCATAAATCAGTGTTAAAAATTCTTTCCTTGTAAATGGGTTATTTTCTGTTGTACACAAGTAGTATATTACCTTACAGGTAAAACTGTGAAACAATAATTATGCTTATAGCTTTCTTTCTTCTTCTGTGTTAATTATGGCTTAATCTTAAAAAGCACAAGCTTTATATAAATTTCAATATAGATGTGTACATGTTTAAGAGATAAATTAGGATTAGTTCTGAAAATCTACTTGTTACCCTCACAAAATCAGATAGTATATATAATTATATCTCAGTGACAGTTTGGCTATTTGGGATAATATTCCTCTTTCTTTCTTTCTTTCTTTCTTTCTTTCTTTCTTTCTTTCTTTCTTTCTTTCTTTCTTTCTGTACCATAAATTGAACTCATGACCTTGCACTTTCCACACAGGCACTGTGCCACTGAGCTATATCCCCGGCCCCTCACCTCCCTTTCAAAATGCATTTGCATGCTTCCTTCTTATGGATTAATCTACATTTACTATCTATGCAGGAAAAAAATCCAGGAGCTTTAGTCTGATGGAAAGAGTTTTGGTAGCTCCTCAGAAGTTACAAAAATGAATGAAAGCCCTTGGTCTAAATGAATCACTGTTAATCAGAGGACTAGACAATTGTCATACTACAAAATAGGTAAAATGCTCTGAAGCTGTAGAGGACATGAAGTCTAGAAGCTGACTGTGATTCTGCCATTCCTAGCACACATTTCAGCCAAGCAGACCCAAAGGCATAAACACATCAGCATAGCTTAAACATAATAATAATTCTGTGCATGATGATGGGTAGAGTATTTGATTTTTATTTGCATGATATTTGGCTTTTAGGAGTTTCATGGGAGATATTTGCTACATTTGATGGAATAAAGGTTTAGAATAAAACAGAAGGCTTTCCTCCTTCACTATAGATTGATATCATTAAAATGCCCCACTCAGCTCTCTGTTCCTTGGCTGTTCATGTTCTTTTTCTACAGTATCACTCAATTTTTTCCTATTATTTTCTCCTTCATTCATACCTCTGCTGAAATGGATACCAAAAATACCCAGTACTGACTAGCAAAATTTTCTAACCAAGTCACCACCCTCTCCCACCCCAGTACCCAATTTTAAGAAATTTAACCTGAGTCATGCACAGAGCTATTTTGTCTTCACAAGATAGATTTCTTTATTAATTTTTTTATTTAATTATTTTAAAAATACAAAGAGAATAAAGGTCATTTCTTCCCACAAATACCAAATTTAAATTTAGCAAGTCTACATAGAGAAGTACAGAGGAAGTATCAGGAAAAGTTCAAAGAAATTAAAGCAATTTGTAATTTAATTACCCTAGAAATTCTGTAGCTTTGTTTGACAGTGTGTAGTCTGCTAATCTCTTTGCTGGTTTTGACTTGTAAATTACTGTAGAGACAAGATTAGTCTCTTGTCCTCAACTTAACATTTTATGTTTATTGAAAAAAGTACAATTAAAATTACCTTTGTACTTAGATCATTTATTGGATTAAATTAATCTAATAATTTATTTTCAAGCTACTTTTTGAAAACATTCTAATGGAAATGTTCTCTTCTCACTTTGAGTCTTTATTTTAAATAGGAATTTGATACAAAAATGTTCCCTGAATATACAACTATGGTAAGATTTAGAGTTTTTAATTTTCTTAGGATTAAATTTCTTTCTAGACCCAAATATATACATGTAATTATTTAATTATCACACAACAATGGAAAGCATATGGGAAATACAATATCACATGAATTTCTTTTTTGTAACAATATATATATCTATATTAAATGTCTTTACAAATGAGTAACAGTTGTAATGAGTTAGTCTCTAATATCTGGAAACTTCATTTGTATCATTTAAAACAGTTTCTAAAGTTTTATCAGTATGAGAAAGTAGAGTAGGTCTGGATGCACTAAAGAATTTAATTAAAAACACAAAATGACCTACTAAGATATCCTCCTGTATGTAGTTTGTACATGTTGGTGCCCTTCAAGTTGTTAAAGTTCTTTTGTAAGTTATTAATCCTTTTTCTTATTCAGGATACTCTGCCCACTTATGTAAATAACTTTTTCAGTGGAACTGCCAAATGTATTATTTTACATGGGCCAATTGTATATAGTCAATGTCTCACCTTTTAAATGCAACTTTTGTGTTGGTTGATGCACTAAGCAATGAATGTAGGTACCATTCTATGCTATTTTATTTACGGCATTTTCAATCACAAGTTTTATCAGTAGAAACGAAATGTCACCATCTCTAGGGTAATACAATATCGTGCCTGTTGAACCATAAGGAAAATGAATTCTTTTAATAAATGTCCCTCTAACTTATTTAAAATCATAAAGGAGAACTTAAAAAAATAGAATAAGAAGAGAATTTAGATTGCATGGAGATGTCATAAGCCCTACATTTTACAGCACCATTACTAAAATACAATAGAATAGAATAAAACAGATGGATTCAACTGAAATTTTGAGTCAAAATTTCTAATCAACAATTGAAAACTTATGCTAACAAAATGACAAGCAAGTGAGGAAATGCATGTTCTTTATCTTGAAGCATTACTGATCAGAGATATTTTTCCATGGTTGAGTCTTTGGAACTCACTATAGTGAAATTTGTTTCCTGGAGTAGCACAACTTAGGCAGGTACAAAATTTATTGAAGTATCCAATTCAAAAGTTCATTTTTTTGACTGACTAACGACTTGGGTCTTTGTTGAGTTCTTGAACAATTTTTCTTGATGAGCGTGTTCTTACTGATTCTCATTCTCTTCTGTAAAGCCATGTTTATCTTCTTCTGTAAAGTCGTGTTTATGTTCTTCTGTAAAGTCGTGTTTATGTTCTTCTGTAAAGTCATGTTTATGTTCTTCTGTAAAGGCGTGTTTATGTTCTTCTGTAAAGCCTTCTAGGAGAAACGATAGAAAAATAGTATAAGACATATTCAAACATGACAAGATATTATTACACAAAATAACTTTCAGGACTTTTTTTAGTCTTTACCTACTAACAAATGAAACTACTAATACAACTAATAAATGAAAGGTATCTAGCTACGTATACGCTCTACTGGACATGTTTCTTTAATGAAGAAAGACACAGAAAAAGTTTAGAAAATTTATCCTAGAAGCCTTAGATAGATAGAAAACAAGTTGCTCTGCTCCCACTTTGAGATGAAAACTGACAGCACATATTGGGAGTAAATAAGTGAGTTGAATTACGTACGTATGTTTGAGGCAATATCCAAAGTTTGTAAAATATCTTTTAGGAATAATTTTTTAAAAGAAGTCTGCACAGAAACTTACAGCTGAATTCTCCATTCTAGCATGTAAAAGAAGACACTGAGCTGGTCTCTTACATTACAACCCACACCTTCACCTTCTTGGTGGAAAATTGCATGGATGTTATGTGTGGATTAGATTGAAGTTTATCTCCCAGTAAGTGCAAGGCAGCAATGAGAAGAGCCTTGTGCTTAAGGAAGTGAGGCATTTTCCAATCTTCTGCTATTTGGATACCAAGGGAACTGTGCATTCCAAACTTCCTTGTGAGGAATGGACTAGTGTGGTCACATGTAGCTGCCACAGTGGACAGTTGACATAGACTCACTTATTTTCACTTTCCACCAAGCATAAAAAGCCATGTTCAAGTTCAAAGAGGTTAGAAACATCTATCCCTGAATTATTTCTTAATGTCTCAAATTCCTATTTTTTTCACACTGATTCACTGCTTTATTTTTTTTATTCAAATTCCTACTGAGATGACACAGTAACCCAAGCCTCATATGAACTGTCTTGTAGATTACTTTAGAGCAATATCATTTAATGGATTAAAGCACCTTCCATTATTGTGTTTTCTGACATCTCTCATAAGATGAAGTGAGGCTCCACAACTCCTTTCACTAACTTACTAAGATAGTCTTAATAATTTCATTTGCATAATATGTGAAAATTAAATGAACCTGAAGTTTTTATTCACCTGATTTTCCACTGCCTTTACAAATACTATATCTGAGACATCAACAGAGAATTGGATCATTAATTTGATGGATGCCTAAAGGCATGGGACTTCTGGGTAACCACATTCTGCCTTCTTCTGGGTAACCACATGCTGCCCTTCTGATACCACTGCCTGCCCTGGGTAACATCTCTCTGTTCTTTATGACTCATCATGTGACTCCATCTCCAAATCATTTGCAACCTGTACTGTAACCTCCATTACCTTAGAATTGTTCACAGCAGTGACCATTCCAGTTTCCTCTGGAGTGGTCTTCTAGCCTGTCATCTTCTAAAGGAGAGAGACTCAGACTGGTACTTATACTGTGAGTGTGATGCCCACAGCATGCATTTAATACATGTTTGCTGCACTTCACTGAATTAAATTTCCAAAGATATTTTAATCCACTGCAGTGTCCTAACTGCTGTATACTTTTACGATCTCATCCATAGAAATGTGCAAGACTATGTGAAAAGCATGTCATAAAGAAAATGCTATGCATTCAATTTGTCACTAGAATAAGTAGCTGAAAATGTGTAGAAATTTAGGTAATAAAAAATTAGAGTTTGAGTGTCAATTTTAAAAACTGCATCAAAACATTTTATTGCAAAACAATGCAGACTATAGATAAAATGAAAACTTTACAGATACTTATAGCTGCAAGTCTGATTACACAGCAACCTCAGTGAATTAAGTGGCTCTGGTAGATGATTGAAATGTTTTGTTTTCAGCACCTGCAGATTGGGTTTTATTAATCCCTTTTGCTGAGAGTTATGGCCACACCATTCACTCTGAGTAGCAGGAACTCCCTAGGACTGAGGGATTAGGTTAGAGTCATTGTGAAATTTCAAGAACTGACAAGACAGTCTGATGAACGAGATCCTGCACATGACATTGGGAGCTGTGGTGGATCTTTTAAGCTTTGTTTTTACGATGCCAAACTCTAGAAAACTAAGCAAGTTCTTTGATGCTAGACGTCTGACCCAGCATTACAACTGGAATCTGGATGTTTCCAGAACCTAAGATCTGTCGTGATAATTAGCAGTTATGGGAAAAATTTCAATTAGTTTTGTAGAAAGCAAAATCAGAACCATTTTATTTGAGCATTCACACTGATCCTAGAAACTTGCCCTTGGTGGACATTTCCTAAAAAAAAACTGTTACTTGAGGTTATACTTCAGGCCAAGTTTACTAGGAATTATGCATTCTCAGTGAGATTTTCCTAGAACTATTATGGATGCAATAAATTTGATAGGTTAAGTATTTAGAGTCAGCAGTCGCTATTGAGGTTTTAGGAATTGTTCTCATGCTGATATGGAGGCTCCTATTATCATTACAGTGTACATTTACAATTAATATTGGAATATAAATACTTGGATTTTTTTTCCTCAAAATATCAACATCTCCTACTTTTTTAAGGTTAGGAATATTTTCTCTTTTAATATTCTTATAGTAGTAGCACTGATGAATTAGGATATAAATAAAGACAGATTGGTTATCCTTTGCTCAACCCAGACAAAAGGATCTCGTAATTCATTTCCTTTCAAAAAGGCAAAAGGCAATGCACATATTCATACCCACCTGTGTATTCTACTTCCACAGTACTTAAATGTTCGCCTGTGTCTTCCAAGGGAGGTGGCTTGGTAACTGGAGATGTCTGTGCATAAAGATCAGAAAGGTATTAGCACCAGAATTTTTGAACTAAAGGCACTAAAAATCAAAGGACCGCAATTAAAAATATTTTTCAAATGTTTTTGAATGAAAATCACTTTGTAAACTCGTTTGGGAATAAATCTCTCTTTCATAGATATTAATAAACATTAATTTAAACCTTTATTTGTATTTCTAACTAGTGTTTGGGGTTCAGTACGTACAATATGACCTCATATGTGAACTCTTCCATATTTCACAGCTCTAATTAATAGTGAAAATTCATGAATATGAAAATACACAAATGAAATGCTGGGAATTTTTCCAACTAAATATTTCATTGATTTTTTTTTCAGATTTAGAATATTGATCTAGAGAGAAGACCATTCAATTTGCTGTATATTCTCAAACAGAAGATGATTTTTTTCCAATATATGTACTTCAGACTAGAGAAGTAAATTTGTATTCAAGCCTTACACAGTCTTTCATATAATACCAGCACTCACAAGTTAATAAACTATTTATTAATCTGTAGCAAAAGTTGTCATTTTCTTAGTGTTAGGAAAGATGCATTTATATGGGATAATGACAACCATAAAAGTGAATAATTATAGGAGTCACTTTATAGACATTGTTAACAAAGAAAGCAGACAAAGAAACTTAACAGATTTCCTATCATTCTTGTGCCTTCATCACTGCAGTGTGGCTCCCCCCTATATAAGCTCGTTAAAGGGACTGTAGTGATTATGGTCTAGAGATCACAGAGATTAAGAAGAAAAAATAAATGAAAATCCTACTGTACCAATCTTTCGTGACTAGGTCCTTCAGATGTAGGATACAGATCCAGTGACAGTATCTTAATGTCATCTCTGATGTTGTATCCCAAACATCTTAGAAAGTTATATGCTCTGGAAATATGTGTCATATCGGCTTAAAAATAGCTTAATTGATTTTTTAAAAATCTCATGCTGAGAATCCATGGAGAGACCTTGAATTATTTGTTTTAGAAAATGTAACAGTGGGAAAAAAGACAAAATTTTAAAGATGTCTGAACATATAATTTTACTTCAAAGATTTTGCACATAAATACTATAAGCAGAAATTTGTTTCATCTGTATCTGTTATGGTTTGTGTCTAGATGTCCCCCCAAAACCTCACGCAGTTATGGGGTTGGCTTCTAGAGTTTATGATTGATCCATGGTCCCATGCTGGGCTTATGGGTGTGAGTGCTACACTAGACTTGGGACGGGTAGTTTGGGTACAATGTAAGGGAGGGAAAGAGGCTTGCTTGCTGCTCCTCCATTTTGCTCTTGCTGCTTTTGCTGTCTTCAGCCATGAACAGGTGCCCTCTGCCACGTGCCACTCTGCCTTGGAGCCAGCTGAGTATGGACTGAAACCTCTACAAACTGTGAACTAAATAAATCTTTCCTTCCTTAATTTTGGGCATTGGGTATTTTGTCTCAGCAACAAGACAGTATCCATCAAAATATACTAAATCATATTAGACAAAAACTTTGGGGAAAATCTTTAATTGGGGAAATGGAAGACAGATTCATATTGGAGGCTTATCAGAAGTATTTAAATGTAAAACATAGTCTGCTAAAGCACCTCAATCCAATTGTGTCCAGTTGAAAATCAGGGAACTTTAAACAATTTTCATTTTTTTGGTTTTAATTTCACTCAAAAAACCAGACTCATCTAACATTGCTCACATCAAAATTTAAAGCAAAACTAAAAATTGAATTCTCACCCTTGTCAGTAGCCGGATACAGACAGCAAAAGAGAGGATAATTCCAACAATAGCAGCTATCACCCCCAAGACAATAGCTATTATCACTGTGAGAAAAAAAAAGCAGAAAAATTATATAAGCATGAAATGAACTACCACATATTACTTGAAAAATTAAACAGGCAAAATAAGGATAATATCACCTTGCCTGCTTACAGAAAGCATATTAATACTGCAAAATTATCTGCATATTTTATCTTTTTCCAAATATGGGGTCTTCACAGTAAACCTGGGGGCATTTGGAACTTTGAGTAACAAAATATTTTCTCTTGAATCACATAGTGAATTAATGACAGAACAAATACCCCAGAGTTTTGACTCCAAATCCAGTGTTCTTTATAGTTACAATTATAGATAAAAGCCATGTGGTTATTCCACCTGGACAGGAGAAAATGTCACAAAGTCTTTCATAGTTTGAACATTAGGAAAGAAAATCACTTTTAATATATCTAAGGATACCAAACGGATTACAAAATCATTAAGCTTGGAAAAAAACTGGCATAAACAACATTCAAATGAGTAAGCAAAGTCTTATAAAGCTAAGTCAAACAATTATTTAAGTAGAATTATAATTATGATCCAATTCTCCTATATTCTAAGCTTGTGTTTCTTCCAGAGCACATGCATGCACAATCACTAACATAGTGATTAAAAATATTTTTGAAGGGCTGGGGATTTAGCTCAGCGGCAAAGCGCCTGCCTGGCAAGCGCAAGGTCATGAGTTCGGTTCCCGGTAATGGAGAAAAGCCAAAAAAAAAGAAAAAAATATATATTTTTGAAATCTTTTATATGTTTTAAATGAAGCACCTTGCATTAGTTAAACTAGAGGAACTCCCCATATCTGCAATATATTTATAGTGCTGTCCAGTGATATAAGTGGGCCTGAAGGCTATGCATACAGCTGAAATTGTACATTTATTTGGCTAATGTATGTGTAAAAGCCATATTTTTTAATTTAAAGAGCCAAAGTATCTCTTTTATAAGTAGCTTTTCCTCCTGTGAATGTTGTCTAGCCCCCTTGTCCACTTGGCTTTAGTCTGGAGATAGTAAGTTGGTGTATGACCCTATCATCTATTTTTTTCCTGTGTGCAATGTGGACATGGCCAAGAGCAAGTAGAGAGTTCAAAATACAGAACAGAAGACACCCACAATATGAAAAACAAAATGCAGAACGGTGAGAACATAAATGAATTAAAACCAGATCTATGGCAATACTAAAGGAGGGGGATGACACCAGTGATGTCAAGCATGAATCAGGATGGAAGTAATCTGTATTTATTGCTAATATCATTTCAACTAAATAATTTGTAAGCTTCCTGTTTTCTTTACATTAGAGAGAAGGGAAGTTCAGTTGCTTTATACACTAAGAAACTTCTCTCAGCTACCCAGGGTTGATTACAAAGCCAGGAAAAGGCAAGTTAAAAGAAAAATTATTAAATGTTTTGCTACTATTTCCAAAGTGCTTTAAAAAATTTAAAATGGCTTCTTGTAAAGTTAGAGAGAGAACATTTTATTTGCCTTGTACAATTTTGTGTGAGCAAAGTTAATGGCATATGCTTTTCTGTTTTAAAATAGGCACTTCTTATTTCTTAGACATTTCAAACTGATAACATATAATCGAAGATGGAATGATTATGATTTCACAACAAATATTTACATACCTGGTTCTGAGAATATGTGAACAAGTTGAGATCTTGGTGCTAAAAGTAGACAAAATTTGAAATTAAATCAGAATAAATTGGGTATGTATAAAAACTTTTAAATTTAGATGATTTTGTGGGTTTCTCTTTATTCTGGGATGATTTTCAACCACTATCCAAAAAGTATTCTTGGGTTAGAAATAGCAAACTATCCCCTTTACTAAAAGATAGAATGGAAGAAAATTGTGATGAACTACCTATAGATTTCCACAAGAGGCAGTGGATGTTTTATTTAAAGGTAACAATGATGAGAAGAAACAAGACACACACAGCAAAGACCCCACCCACACTCTTGTCCGATCCTATCAAAGATCACATGGCTATCAATTTTCCAGCTTTATAGCTCAGCCACTGTTTCCTTCCAAACCCATACTCTGTTTCATTTGATCTTTTACCATGGTTCCACTGGATTCCCTGCCTGTTGAAGTTTCTAGCGGAATTATTTGCATTAGTGTTCCAACCAATGAGTCTACATGTTACATTTCTTTCAATGTTCTCTCCATGCTCTCTTTTACATCATGAAACCATCTTAATACTATAGCCAAAGAAATTTCTTGAATTTATTTATTACAGAAAAGCATTACATTCCTTTGTGTCATATGGTCAAGGGGCTCTTATGTTTTGTCATTCTTCAGGAGTTATGTACACAGGTTCATTGAAGCTTGTCTTCTCTTTTATTGTACCAGAGTATGAGGGTTTTGGAGATGGAGTTTCAGCCATGACCAATGTATCATACTAGTTCATTTCTCTGTTTTAGTACTCTCTCAGAAAAATTGAATATTACAATGCCTGTCTTAGATTCCTGTGAGAATAAATTAATTATGCATGAAAACACCAATTGCCCCAGCAAGCTGGCCATTGTGTGTATAATACATGGCCTGTAGCACCGTGTGTGTCCCCCTTACATGCTTTCCAGTGTGACACCATCATGTGGGATTCACGCTGAAGTCACTTGAAAGTGAGATTGTTTAATTAGACCCCGAAGCCTAATCATTAGAGCTAGTCCCTTAGGCTAATCCTCTTGGTTTCTGTTCTCTTTAAAACCCACTGCTGCCATTCATTTTCAGACCTTTTCTCAGTGGTTCTTCTAGCTTCTGATCCCACAGCCACTCAGCAAGTCTTCTCTCAGGCTTTATTTTACACCTGGAATATCATCTCCAAGCCCCTGCTACAAAAGATCCTTTCACTTTTTACTATCAACCAGGCCTTTTAAAGTCAACTTCATCTCAATAGAAAAATATTGAGAAGGTCTCCTGCCTGCCCTTGTCTCAGTCCCCAGCGTGGCTCACAGCCGTCACCACTCAGGAACTCAGGATGTGTCAGAACTTTGGACTTTTATATACATCTTACCTAATGTTTGGAAAAGCACCACGGGGTAAGGATTATCGGCTTCCTATTAAAATTAAGGGATAGGAGTCCTGTAAGGCAATTCACTCAGGGTCTGCAGGCAGTACAGGGCCCGCCCAGGTCTGAGCCAGCTCCATTTACACACAGGCCTTCTTACCAACCAGTGGACCTCTTTGTCTGGCCCAGTACTTCATGGGCAGATTCATCTTTCCATGTTATTTTAGTTTTATTTTATTTTTTTAACTCATAGTACAATTTCTGTGAGAAATTCCAGAAGGGAGAGTTTCTCAGCAGTGGGTGTCACATCTACTTAGCTTGAGTTTCTCAGTGTTTGTCATAGTTTCCTCATGGTGGCTGGTCAGGTACTATTAGATTTGCATCCCAACAGGGACTCCACATGTACAAATAAAAACAGACCTGATGGCCCCAAAGAGAAGGGAGTGTCTGAAGTCACAGCAACTTCTCCAGTTTTCATTGAAGGAGTGGACTGACCTATATCTGTATGAAACAGAAATTGAGAAAGGGACCAAGAATGAGGTGACTAAGTGGACCATGAAATATATCACAAAAGACAGTTTTACCCCATAGCCCTCCTACTGGCAGCTCCAGAATTTCTGCATAGCAAGGGCTTACAGATAAAATAAGGAAGACTTGATTTCTTCACTGGACAATGGAAATGCGTTCCTCTTCATTGGACAATGGAAATGCGTGCCTCAAAATGGAGTAGGAGGGCTTCCTCAGACCTAACCCAAAGACAGCGTCACCCGCATGCCTCAGTTTGAAGCACAGATTCGTAGAGAATCCTCAGACAACTGAGCACATCTTCTTTGATGCCTCTGGTCCGGGTACGCAAGTGCAGAGTACCAAATTGGTCTCCTCCAGGCAGCTGCCAGCTAGACGTTTGTTCCCAAATTGTGGAGTCAGGAGTCATTGCTCCAAAACTCCCGGAAATGTTTTATCTTCTCTTATAAATCCTTTCTAAAAATTCATCTTCTTCCTTGACTTGGAATATTTCTACATTTTTTACATATTAATAGTTACTTCTGGAAGTTCATGTATGTTTCTTCTAACACTCTATTATATCTTCCCCTTTAGAGAATGATATTCTTTGCTAGTTTATCACCTGTGGATAGTTTTTGGGTAATTAAATGTAGGTACTAAAATTACCAATGTTAAGATTGACATATAATGTAATAAATTTAAATGAGGCCTACCTCCTCATATATATATATACATATATATAGTAAATTAACTAAAGAGAATGCAAAAAATACTGCTGCTGAATTATTCTTACCCAGGTATAGGGATTTTTCGATAATATAAAAATAAGTGCTTTCAGATACTAACCCAATGATAAGGTTTTGAGCTTCAGCAAACATTAAGATTAAAATTATGGAAAGAAATATTGTCTTAAATAAATTAAAAATATGTAAATATTATAAAAGGGAATAAGTAAGGAAGAAAAATAATCTATGTGTCTTAGTAAATGCTGGATATAAGCTTCAGCTTACTCCTGGAGTACTCCTGGTGACTGGTCAGGTACTATTAGATTCCACTCCTACAGAGTGGAATGTGGGCTACTACAATCAGGAGAAGTCATGTCTGTCTATGAAAGTGTTATAAAATCAGGTAATTAGAATAAGTAGCAAAAATAATCAGCAAGTGTTAAAGGTCAGAAGCACTGGGTACACATTTAACAAAAACTTGAGATCAGCATAAGGCTTAGCTACTTGGGAATAAAACTGGAAAAGGCATTTGAGGTGTTCTCCATTTTTATAAGTTCCGATTCTCACTTCCCCCTTCTATGGTTTCTCCCTCAATTCCTCCTGTTTTATATATTTCACTTCAGTGTAATTCATTTACATTTCAGTATAACTCATTTACATTTAGAACACACATCTATAACCCTCTGTGGACACCAAATAGGCTTTTTATGACAGGAAAACTTCTTTTATTTTGAATATCCCTAGCACTAATACAGATCTCTGAAAAAGAAAGCTGTCCAGCGGAATAGTGGCAGTCGTGAGTGTCTTGTCTTCCTATAAAGAATGAAATGAGTTTCTAGATTGCATCTGCAAGTGAACAAAATGATCTAGCAAAATGTCAAAGTAGAATGAGAGACAGCCCTTCATTGATAAAGGACCAACAAAATATTTTTGACATTGCAGTAATAAGCACACTTTTTTCCAACTAAAAGAAAAAAATACAAAGGTGAAAACAATTGCCCAAATCAGAGAGTCTGTCAGTATTAAAATGATAAAAGTTCAAGTGAGGCTATCTAGGAGTTTGGCGATGACTACAAACACATCTCCTAGTCCAGGTTGTCAGCACAACATTAGGACAACCTGAGTTGGATTTCCGTGGGATTCCATTGGAAGGTGTGGTCATCTATGGACAGTGCCCTACTGTTCTGTGTGAATACCTAGAAGGCCATTTGTGACATGACCCCCACTTGCCTCCCTTCCTCAATTGCTCTTCTCTCTGGGGCTGCAGCTATGCTATACATCAAAGACCTCACACTTTTCTCATGTGTAAACCTCTGTACCTGCTTGTGCTTCCCTTCACATGGAACATTTCCCTCCTGTCTTTCCTCACTATGTTCTTTTCAGTTCTCAGTTGGGAATTTCTGACATTGAAGGCAACGCATTGCTCAGAAAAATAAAATCATTTAGACAATTTCCAAACCCTGTGCATGTTTTATGTAAGTCCCTTCTACACATGGGACCACTGAGAGCTCTTCCTTGGCCTTCCTAATTGGAGTCAGACTAAAAGTTTCATTAATTGCCACCATTTGGGCTGATAAGGAAAAGGCCCAATAAAATCTTATGATTAACTCTTTAGAAAACAAATACGTGTTTCTTAGTTCTTGATGGCTACTGGACATTTTCTATGCTTACTTGTTCAAGAATTTACAAATGTTTTTGGCTCTTTTGCATAGCCAACATCAGCTATATACTAGGAGTACAATGAAAATAATTCATGGTCTCTACTTTGAAGAAAATTCCAACTCTATAGAGAAGGCAAGTACTTCACTGAAGTCTAACGAAGTATTTTAGGATGTGGGAATAAAGAAGGGCACAAGCAAAATAGTGGTCAATTCTACTTGATGGAGGAGTTGGTGGAAATACCTCACAGCAGATTTCGTTGAATTTTTCTTAAAAATATGTGTGGGATCTCACCAGGCTGACTCTGTGGACCGGTAGGGGTAAAATCAGCAGTGTCACTGATGTTCTAGAATTTGAGACATCATTGCAAGCTGGGGGAACTTGTGTGTTCTTGTGGCTGAAGCAGGACATGAGGAAAAGGAACAGAGAAGAGGATGAGCAGCAGAAGGAAAGGCTAAAGCGACACTGCAAGACCACGTGTCATGGGCCAATCTATAGAATGTGGACTTTATCCTGAGGCAGCAGAAATCCAATAAAGGGTTTGGACCAAATGTTCAGTTGGGGAAGTCACTGTCAATAGTATGGAGGATTATGTGGGTAGAGAGCATACCCAGAGATCCCGTGTGGCTGGGAGTAACCCAGATAAGCAGGCCTCACAGAGGGTCCTTATCACCCTATGACATTGCCCTGGATGAAGAAGACCTTCAGCCTTAGGGCATGGTGGGACAGCAAATTATAGTAATTCATAAAAAGGACATGGCAAAGACCAAAAAGAGGATTTAACATCTCTTAAAACTAAGAGTTTAATGCTTGTCATTTGCAGTAAAGTCAGAGAAGATGAAAAGAATATAAGTACATAAGCAAGTGATATGTTACTTTTTGTTCTCCAAATAAAATCTTTCAGGGAAGAGAGAGCTCATTAAAATAGGCTTGGAACTTTATCAAAACAATTTTAACCCTCTAGCAAATAGTTAAATTTCTTTCACCAACAGCTATCTCTCATGGGAAAAGCTATCTCTCATGTGGAATTTGTGTTCAGAAATAGAAGGTAAGTCTTAAAGATATAAAATGCCCACACCCAAGTTTACAGAGTAAGATTCATATTTTGTCTTATACTAGGTTACAGTGCCTCAACACAGGAAAGAAAGAAATATAGGAATGTCTAAAAACAATGTGATACATATATTATCTTTGCAATAATCTAATAGTAGTAGCTGGCCTATAAAATTACCTTCCTCATAGATTTTCCTCCATTTTCTGAAAGTAAAAGTAGATAATCTAAGAATTTCAGTGGAACTTCCTACTGGCTTGCTTCATGGTGAAAAGATGGTGCACATACTTTCTCTTGAAAGTTCATAGTTTACAAAACAGTATCAGTTCGAAAGAACAACAGTTCCAATTACACACATACAGTTTTCTTTTCTTTTTCAATATTTAATTACATTTTAAAGAACTTGTTATATTCCTAAGATTCACTTGGGGCCATTTAAAGAGTTTTATCAATAGCTTCAAATTAAGTAAACCAGTGTTTGGCTGGGAAAAAAGCCTCTTTTACCTGACAGGAGAAAGAAAAGAAACATCCTGTTATATATCCTCAGATGTTAAAACTTTACCGGGAGGGTCACGCTGGCCGTGCATTTACATAATGACTCTCCTAAGTGTCATTCAAACAGGTGTCATTTTGACCAGTCAATTCTTATATTGAATAAATATCATAAAATTGTCATTTTTATCTTTCTTGTTATCTCATCTTATAAAAATTAATAAAAACATAGAATTTTTGGTCATCCTATATTTAAATAATTGGACTGGCAAGTACTTAAACTACTTTCAAAATTTAATAAAATGTCAATATAGTCCTCTAACAACACAAAGAATATTTAATACTACATTTGGTTACTCCCATCTTCGTGTCTACCTGTCTCCGAATTTCCTATGGACCTTATTAGTTAATATGGATCTACGGGCATATTCAGGTCTAAAACACTGCAAAATATCTATGAATATGTGGGTTTTGAACAGGGTAGTTTACTGTTACACCTTTAGATCAGTGAATTTAATAGAAAACATTGAAGACAATTTCTAACCCTTAAACATAATTTGTCTAAAACTTATCAGAAGAGTGTCTGTTCTGATTTTTGTACTTCTTTGTGCTCTGAGCTCTTAGGTTTCCAGAGTTCATTCAGTTTTCAAACATCTCTTTGCATTGTTCTGAGATAAAAGTTGGGTTTAAATACTGTCCTGCTAAATTCTAGCTTAAATTAGGAAAGTAGTTTAAGTTAGAAGGCAACTCAATCTTCTGCCTTTATAGATAATATGTGTCCAGTATTGAGCTTCCCAGAAATGAATGGGTCATATGCCAACACTGCATACTTTTTTTAGCTGCACTGAGCTCTGAAAAACTTAGTCTCAAGTCCAGACCCCATGCATGTTTAAAATTACTGGCTGGCCCGTGAGGCATGGGTAGAGTTTTACGAGAGATGTGAAGGAGAAGTTAAGGTATAGAACTAGGTTAAAAGAAAGAAAAAGGAAAGTATAATATGCATGGATGTGAATACTGGGGAGCAACTATCAGGCAAAGGCTTGCAGACCACTGAAATTTGTAAGAAGTTAAAGTCTAAGAGGAAATGAATCTAAAGAAATAAATACAGTCTAAGAGGAAAATGAATGTAAAGAAATAAAGTCAACAGTGGTGCATCTCCTAGCCATCTACTATATGCTCTATCTTGTAGACCACAGGGCTTTCCCAAACAGCTGATATTTCTAATCTGCAAAGTCATTAGAAAGCATAAAAGTGAAATGTGATGCTGGACAAATACCCTGAAGTTTTGCTTCATGGCGATTCTTCCAGTGGTTGAGCTGCTGTCACAATGTGATAAAGTTAGATCACAGAGCTGCTGGCTTGTGTTTTGGTTTCCTCCTGACTTGGAGGTTGATAAAAGTCTTATCTTGCAAAAGCATACCCTTACAAGGGTACGCCCTGCCTCCAAATGCTTCATCTATTCCCCAAGCCAGAAAACTAAATGTTTTAAGTGTTACAATTTTTTGGCATTTTGTTCACCGTGAAAACTTATCAATCAATTTATCTATAGAAGTTCTGAAGAGTTAATTTGTGGTAAAACTGGAACAAAAATCCATAACCACTGATGTCTAGCTCTGTGTCTTTTCTGTCAGATCTCATTGTCTTATAAAGAGTGAGTGGTAAATGGAAATCTCCCATATGCCAAAAGATGTCTGCAGTCTACTTCCATGAAGCAGTACCTTAAAGGAACTGTTCCATTTTGCTCTTGAGCCAAAGAACCAACAAAGTCAATCTGGGTCCAGTTGTAATGATATACAGTACTCAGATGCCTACCCTGTCTGTTGTCATTCACCTTTACTTTGGGGGAAGGTTTTAATAAGCCAAAACAGCTAATTATAATTCAGAAAAATTAAACTTTCTAAAGAATAAAGTGCTCTGTGTGACAACATTGGAGCACAGGGTTTTAAGTAGCCCTCAGGGACTTCTGTCTCTACTCTCCAGTCAATGGCTCTTAAAGAGTACGGCCTGTTGGTTGCGGTAATTAGTGGGCCAGGTGTCAAATGCAAT
The DNA here is from genome assembly GCF_000276665.1 of Chinchilla lanigera. Classification (NCBI taxonomy): domain Eukaryota; kingdom Metazoa; phylum Chordata; class Mammalia; order Rodentia; family Chinchillidae; genus Chinchilla; species Chinchilla lanigera. The sequence goes on from NW_004955428.1 coordinate 253,718, forward strand.
GACCCCATTTCTGCTCATCTATAAACCGGCATGTATTGGCAGTTTCCTTCCAGCCAATAATCACACTATTGCCTTCCCTAACTTGGTGCAAAGCAGCTTGCTGTCCAGTTGTTCTGGAAGGTGTGATGGCTTAGGACAATGATGGCGAATGTTTTTAGAGCTTTCAATGACACCAGCTGTTCACTTGGGCATGCACAGCAGAGGTGTGTCACTACTGGCCTAGGAGGATACCAGTTCCACCCAAAGAACCTTGAGCTTTATAGTAGACTGGCTCTGTTCTTTCCAACTCTTGGTTAGTCTCGTGATCCAAAACCATGCCTGAGGTAGCTGGGATAGAGAGAAAAATCAGGTTGCAATCTCAGTGATTGTATATCCTCTGGCAGAGACATTTCTGTCCACTGCTGCAGTGAGAAAGGAGATCACAGTTTTAGTCTTGCAACTGCCACCAAATGATGGAGAACTGAGCAATTCGCTGAACTTATCTGGGCCTCAGTTTTTTCACTTCTAATATGAGAGTCGTGGAATAGATACTAAGGCACTGTATCATTCCATAATCATGAATGTCTATGTGTCTAAGGTAATTATAACTAGCACTTACTATTACCTACTGTGTTTCCAGCCATGTTCTCTTGCCCTCTTTAAAACAATTTGTTGAGGGCCTGCTCATACATATTAATTATTAGTTGTAAAGTACCAAAACAAATACCAGAAACATTGTCAAACTCAGAGTCACGTAACTGCTAAGCAACAGAATCAGAGTTTGAATTCCGTTCTCGTTAACTATAGAAATACTTGCTAAGACATTCTTTGAGTCACACAGAATAAAAGGAATGAGAACACCATTGTTTTCTTGAAAGTATATTACACTCTTCCCTAATTACAAAGCAACTAATTCTCAAGCAAGTCTTCACTTATAAGCAAATCAGGGCTAACTGAAAAGATATAAAAATAATAATTCACCTTGTTTATTATCAGAAAGAGGACTGTACCTCTAACACACTGTTACAGGGTGATCTGGACTGGCAAATCCACATATGGAAAGACACATGTTTGCAGTGTCTGGAATTGTATTTTCCAACAAAGTATATTCTCACCTTCCTACTGCTGCCTACCAAAGAATCCTCAGAGCAAAAGGGGATTTCACATACTTTACATGTGCATTATTTTTAAATTTTGCTATTTTTATAGTTGAACTCTATTCACATTAAGTTTGGGCTTAAGTAAATTAGGCTGCATAAAAAGAACTCTAATTAGAAGTGAAATCTGAAAATTTTTGTATCACTAATACTTCTTGTCCCTGTGGGACCACCACAAATAGCAAGAAGGAAATTAGATCAATACTTCTTGCTTCTACCTGTATATAAGTCACCTGTGCTGTCCAGGCGGTGATTCTGATGAGCTGCCAGTGGCAGAAACTTCCCCAGACTGGATTAACATCTATAAAATTCATATTTCTGGGTTTTGGGGTCCAGATGTCCATATCTGAAGGTTCTTATGTTACTGGTATTGACAACTTAAGCAGTTTTGGAAAACAATTGGAAATTAGCCTAAATTGCTTGAGAAACAAACATTTGGTGCATTGAATGCTGCTATTCCTTGAGCTTTTATTTTAGGATTCCCCCCCCTCCACACACACACACACAGACACACAAGTACAGGCACACACACATTTGATTTTACCCTTGGCAGTTTCCAAAGTACACCAGGAAAGCCCAGCAGAAGCTGACCTGGTGATAATCTCTGGTTCTTCATAGGAACTGAGCTTGGAAATCCTTGGTCTAAAATGAAGTTTTTCACATTACAGTTTGGGATCCCTTAGTGCAGAGTTTAATAAACTCTTTTCTGCACAGGGATAGAAAATAAAAATTTTCGATTTGGCAGCCCATAGAGTCTTAATTACTATTATTCATAAATTTGATAATTAATTCATTTTAGATTGGAACTTGGCCATTTTCCAATAATAATTTATGAACAGTAGA
>NW_004955428.1:255881-311518 GCF_000276665.1 Chinchilla lanigera
TCTTTTTGAGACAGGGTCTCACTTATGTGGTTCAGGCTGGCCTTGAGCTCACTTTGTAGCCCAGGCTGGTCTCGAACTCACAGTGATCCTCCTGCCTCAGCCTCCCAAGTGCTGAGATGACACGCATGCGCCTCAATGCCAAGCTGGACATTCATCTTTGATGGGCCCTGCATTTGTATAATTAGAATCTCTGGATCTGGAGCTTGATGATCAGTGTTTTTTCGATACCCTGAGATAATTTTAACATGCAAGTAACACATTGCTTTTGTGCACTAATGGACCATGGAATAAGTTGACTGGATTACCACAGGCATTAAAAATTGGAGCACATAAAATAGAAAAGAAAACATCAAAGTGTATCACATATTATAAGGACAAGTATTATTTTCTGGAATTTTGTTTCATGTATGCTTATGTGTACATGTACATGTGAATAGTGAGTTTCAGCATACATTTACCATCTCTTAATAAAACTTGATTATGTCTTAAGATTAATATGCCTGGCTATGCTCTTATGTGAATACCTGGCTGCCAGAAGGACAGAGGGAATCAATAGTCAAAGACTCACCTAATGACACAGTTAAAGTTTTCACAAGCCATTGGCCATTTCATTTATAAGTAAAGTTACACATTGACATAAGACCTGTAAAATCACTTAGAGTTTCTGCAAATGCTGAGCTGTTAATATGCCTGGGAGTTTTGAGACAGGTGCTTTTTAAAACTAGGCAATGGAATTACTAATAATGTGTGGTATGCTTTTCAGAATATAAGCACATCAAAAGAAATCACCCACAGAGTAAAAATAAAATCCATAAATTGGGAAAAAATTTTAGTCAACTGTCCATTGGAGAAAGAACTTCTACCTAGGACATATAAAAAATTTTTAAAAATCAGGCCCCTCAAATTCAAAGACCCACTACAAAAATGGATGTTGGAGATGAATAGGCTCTTCTCAGGTGAAAAAATACAAATGACAAATAAATACATGAAAAAAAAATGAATATCATTAGTCATTCAAGAAATGCAAATTGAGATAACACTGAGATTCCATCTCACACCAGAAAGAATGGCTATCATCAAGAAATCAACCAATAACAAATGCTGGAGGGGCTGTGGGGGAAAAAGGAACCATTCTCCCTTGTGGGTGGGAGTGTATACTGGTGCAACCACTGTAGAAATTAGTGCAGAGAGTCTTCACAAAACTAGGATTAGAGGTCCTCTTCAACCCAGCTCTTTCCCTTTTGGGTATTTTTCCAGAAGAACTGAAAACATCATACCGCAGTGACATATGTGTATCATTGTGTATAGCAGTGCATTTTGTCATAGCTAAATCGTGGAAATAACCCAAATGCCCATCAACCGAGGAATGGATAAAAAAGATGTGGTGTTTTTGTATAGTAGAATATTAGTCAACTATAAAGAAAGATAAACTCGAGGCTTTCATAGGTAATGGATGCAACTAGAGACTATACTCATAAGTGAAATAAATCAGACTCACATGTGTAAATATTATGCTGTCTCCCTAGTGTAAGAACCTGAAAGTATATAAAATCTGATAGGTACAATAGATGCTGTGAAAGGGAAAGAAACTGCTCAAAAGGAAAGAACAACTGGGATGAGGGAAAAGAGAAAAGAAAGAAGAAAGGGAAAAATTATGTATATACATATACACATGTAGCTAAGATCATTGTACTATTAATTTCTATTGGCTTATTGAAAGAAATAGCTAATGTTTAATTGTTTGATCAGTCTTACATACCTACATCTGGTTATCTGAGTAACCGATTTGAAGATGACAATATGTAAAACAACAACCATTGTGAATTTCCTATCACCTTGTTTGAAATTCTGTATCATTTTTGTTTGTTTTGGTGTTGTTTTGTTTGTCTTTGTGCTTTTTAATTTGCTTTTGTTCTTTTCTCTTTAAAATAAAAGCAAAACAAAACAAAACAAGAAACCCTTACACTTGCCAGGCAGGCACCATGCTGCTGAGTTATACCCCTGGCCCTAAAACATTATCTTTTTTTAATGCTGTTTTTACACATAATTATTTCAGGATATAAATTGGTTTTATTCTCAGGTTTTTTTAAAAATTCATTTAAATTCACACATAAACTGTTTAACTTAAGTTTTGCACAAAATTAAACTTTTCTTAACTTTTCTTAAGTCAAAAAAAGAGAATATAAACCAGGACAAAGTTAAACAAAATATTATGTACATATATATGTATACATATATATTTAGAAATAATGTGCAATAAAGTATGGAATAAAGGTAAGAAAAATAAGATAATAAATGTTGGCTGCAAATGCATATGGATTAAATTTCTGTGTTAAAAGGTGTAGGTCTTTAGTTTCAAGTTAAACATACAGATTATAAACACCCAACTTTTATATTTATTATATATATATTTATAAATATATATATTTATAAATATATATATATGCTAGACCATAAGAAAAAAATGAAAGAATGAAAACTGTTTAAAAATATGAGCACAGGTATACTAGACAAAAATAAACATAAAACTAAAGAGATATCACAATACTAATATTAGATTAAGACAATCAAAACCAGACATTAAAAAGAATAAAAACGATTAATTTATGTTGATAAAGGATACATTACACAACGTTGCTTATGTAAATGTAGACCATTATAACCTTATATCATAGCAATAACGAATATAAAGCAAAAAGAAGAAATTGGCAGAAATATAATAGTAGTCTCAATTTTTAACAGATTTCCCCTATTGTGACAGGTCAATAAAGCAAAAAGCAAACATTGATGGGATCTGAACATTATCTGCCTTGACATCTCAAGCAATTGATTTAAACTTCTTTTCTTGCTAATAAATAAATGAGGAAACACTTTGTTAAGCCTTCCAACATTCCCACACATGCATTCTACAGATACATTGCTACATTGCCTGACAAATACTTTGTTATCTCAAACAATCTGTTCATTTTTACACTTTTTGTTTATTTCCTTTTGGGTTTATTCTAATTATACTGGGCAAATGAGTGGTAACATCAAAGAAAAGCCCCTAGATTTAAAAAATGTAGTCTATATTTTAAAAATAGCAAAAAACTAACAGAGTAGTCATATAGTCTGAGTTAGTTCATTAGCTACACCTGAATGCTATAGACCTTCATTAAAGATCTCACCTTAATGAAAACAAGCAGAACAATGAATGGTAATGTGTAAGAGCATGGAAGAGCCAAGTCTGAACAACACTATGTGTGACCAAGAAAGGCACCAAACTATATCCACTAAGTGCACTGACTCCAGAGTCGAATGTCCTCCAGTCAAACTTATCCAACAAGGACTGGCTGGAATTTTTGAAAAGCTAATCTCTGTACCTTCACTTCACCATAGTAAAGTGGGAATAATAGTAATGTTTATGTTACGGAGTTACTGATCAACTTAAATGAATTAAAAATGTATAAATTTTTGCGGATGGAAAAACTGATCCTAAAATTCATAAGGAATTTTTAGAAACTAAACTAAACCAAACAATCTTGAAGAATAACATTTGCAGATCTAGTTCATGACTTCAAGATTTACAATGAAAAGATGGTAACCAGAAATGTGACATTCCCTTAAGAGTAGATATAAGTATATAACCGTGGGTGCAACTGGGAATCCAAAAGTAAATTTATATGCCAAGAAGTTCCCAAGAATATTTAATGGTGAAAGAATAACAGTATCTTCAACAAATAGTCCTGGGAAAGCTATCATATCCTCATGAAAAAAAAGAAGTTGGTTATTAATCTCACACTTTATATGAAAATTAACTCAAAAATTTAAATATGAGGTATGACTACAAAACTCTTGAAAGAGAGCATAGGAATAAATCCTTATGGCTTTGAATTTGGTAATTGATTTTTAGATCTGACACCAAAAGCATAAGCAATGAAAGAGAAAATAAATAAGACTTCATAAAATTAAAAGGTTTTATAAATCAAAGCCTACATTATCAAAAGTAAAATGACAACTCATAGAAGAGGATAAAACATTTGCATATTGTATATCTGATAAGAGACTATGAAGAACACAAAAAGAAATGTTGCAACTCAACAACAAAAAGATTAAATTTTTCTAAATGGACAAAGGTTTCACCAGACACTTCTCAAATGAGTATATACAAAACACAAATAGCCAGCAATCACACAAAGCCATACCATTAGTCATTAGAGTAATATTAATAAAAACCACAATGACACTCTATGTCATGTTAGAATAATAATACTGAGTCCCAAGTTTGACTTACAATTTTTTGAGTTTATGATAGTATGAAGTTGCACCCAAAAAAGCCATTCTAGTTTTTTACCTTTAATATAGTATTTAATAAGTTACATAGATAGTGAATATTTTAGTAACTTGTAAAATAGGCTTTGAGATGGATTATTTTGCCCAACTGTGGACTAATGTAAGTGTTCTGAGTACATGTAAGGTGGGCTAGTTTGGTAGCTAGTTTGGTAGCTTAGGGATATTAGATGCATTTGTAATTTGCAATACTTCCAATTTACAATAGATTTATTGGGACATAACCCCACTGTAAATTGAGGAACTTACACTGAGGAATATTGCGAGTCAAGGAACATCATAATTTAAAAAAGAGAAAACTACAAATATTGGCAATGATGTTGAGAAATTGGAACCCTCATATGCTACATGTGAGATGTAAAACTCTGCATCTCTTGTGGAAATTAGTAGTGGTTCTTCCATGAGCTAAATATAAAATTACTGTAACCCAAGAATTCTATTTTTAGGAATATACCTGTGCATTGAAAATGGGTGTTCAAACAAAGAACTACAGCAATATTCCTTTTTTTTTTTTTTCCGGTACTGGGAATCGAACTCACGACCTCGTGCTTGCCAGGCAAGCGCTGTGCCACTGAGCTAAATCCCCAGCCCCTTACAACAATATTCATAGTAACACAATTTATAATAATTAAAAGTCAGAAACAACCTAAATTTCCTTCAAATTATAATTGGAGAAGCAAATTTGGTATATCTGTACCACGGAATAATATTTGGCCATAAAATGAATGAATACTTCATGTTACAACATGGGTGAGCTCTTATCACATTATCCTAAGTAAAAGAAACCATATGCAAAAAGCTACCTCTGTAAAATTCTATTTATATGAATTGTGCAAAATGGGTAAATTCAAAGAAATATGAAGTAAATGAGTGATTGCTGAGGACTGATGGGCAGTTACTGATAATGGCTATAGGATTTCCTTGAGAGTAATGAAGAGATTCTTTAAAAAAGGAGTGATAACTAATACACAATATTGTGAATGCATTAAAGGTTCCTGAAGCCGGGCATGGTGGTGCACACCTGTAATCCCAGCACTCAGGAGGCTGAGGCAGGAGGCTTGCCATGAGTTTGAGGTGAGCCTGGGCTACATAGCAAGACCTTGTCTCAACCCCCCCCCCAAAAAAAACAAAACAAAAATAATTAGAAAAATAGAAATCTACTGAATTATACACTTAAAAAGGATCAAAACAGATAAACATTATAATCACATGCATATCAGTTCCAAAAAAATTAAATGCATGTAGGGAACGTAAAGCAAGGTCAGACACAGAGTAAGTGCTTTATCACTGTTGGCTATTATTATGTAAAACCGAAGTATATTAGAAACTAACTAACTGTATAAAAATCTAGAGATGAGCTGCTATGGTCTCGATCCCCCTCCATTCATATGTTGAAGCTCACTCAATAATGTGATGGTATTAAGAGGCAGAGCTTCCAAGACATGATTAAATCATAGTGGCACAGCCCCCATGGATGTGATTAGGGCCCTTACAAAAGAGCTTGTGGGATGAGGTTAGTTTCCTTCCATTCTTCCCACCATCTCAGGTTGGGGTTTTCTCCCTAGGTTACTTTTTTCTCCCCACTGGAAGATGCAGCCAAAAAGTCCCCTCTAGAAAGCAGAGAGCAGCTCCCATATACCTACCACTGGGGAGCTAAACTTTTCTTCGCTGTATCAAGTGGGTTTATTTTTCTTGTTCTATCTATTAATTGCTTAAATAGGATGTCAACTTTTAGGGTTGCACATACCATAGAGAGAAACTCAGATCTGCTTTGGAGTCTCAAAGCACATTGCTGAATTTGAGTTTTATCTAAAACATCAAGGGACCCAGGCTGTGAAGGAAATGAGGGGTCAGGGCTGCCTAGGCCTTTGTGTGCACCTTGGCCCCTCGCACAGGGCTGAGCATGGTGCATGGGGACTGAGGGAAGGATGCACAGCGTTCTGGGATTTGCTGGCTGACAGTGTGCTGGGAGTCATTAACTTCTCTGAGTCGGACATGGGCCTGAACATAGCCTGATTCCTGCAGTGTGGTAGATATCTTTGGGCAATAAGGTGTCCTAAGGTTCTGTCTGTGGCCCCAGTTTTGATATTCTCAGTTCCTGGAAGTAACTAAGGTAGTCAGGGCCTCAGGAATGAGTTCTAGTATCTCAACAGAAACAAGTCCTACACAAAACTGCAAATGGGGAAACTGTTAACAGTGCATTATCTCGTCTGTTCACTCTTGTATTCTGTTCTTTTCTCTACCAGCTCCCCAAAGCAGTTCCAACGCACAACCTAGCCAGACTGAGGAGCTACAGTTACAGTGAAATGGAGCAGCCTCAATGCAGGGACTGTGTCCTTTCACTTTGCCTTTCAAATCATTTTAAACTTTTCGTCATTATATTATTAGATTACCTTTGTACAAAAATCTAGAAAGTATTCAAAAGCAGAGTAACAATCCCCTCATCCAGAATAACCTCAAGTGTCTTTTCCCCCATATTTTAGTTATACGTTCGTTCACTTACCACAGAAAGCTGCACGGATGAGAACTTACTAAAGTTGTGGATATTACAGCCATGGCTAGAAATTTATTATGTAAGGCTTACAGTTCTTACCTGCTTCTGTTGTTAATTCAGGAAATGTAAAACTTGTAGGTGAAGTTGCAAGGATGGAAGCTGATGTAAAAATATAAGCTGTAGAGATAATGTGGAGAAGTTACATTAACATGTGCTTCCCACAATCTGCACAATGGGTGAAAATATTTGGCGACTAATCATCCGACAGGAGACTAGTACTCGGAATATGCAAGGAACTCATCAACTTAAAACAATAAGCAATCCAATTAAAAATAAGCAAATAGTCTGAATAGGCACTCTTCAAATAAAAGAAAAAAGTACAGCCAGCTGTAGTGGCACATGTCTTAAAGCAGTGCGAGGAGGCTGAGGTAAGAGGATCACACGTTTGAGCCCTAGCCTGGGCAATTATTGGCTTAGCAAGAAATTCTCTCAAAATTAAAATAATAACAGTAACAACATTAATGGCAATAATAGCAATAATTAAAGGACTGGGGGTGTAGCTCAATGTGAAGGCTCTGGATTTAGTCCCTAATACCACACACACACACACACACACACACACACACCAAATGGTCAACAAATACTTGAAAACATGCACAATACGATGAGCCACTGGAGAAATGTAAACGAAAACTGTAGTAAGATTCCATTTCACTTCAGTTAGAATGACTACTACTTTTATAAAAAAAGAAACAAATGCTGTTAAGGAAGTGGAGAAAAAGTAACTTATATTCTTTTGGTGGGAATATAAATTAGTATAGCCTCTGTGAAGAGCAATCCGAGGTTCCTAAAAGAACTAAAAATAGACCTATATGATCCAGCTGTCCCACTCTGGGTATTCTACAAATCCAAAGAAAGTGAAATCAGTACAACAACAAAATCCCATGCTTATTACAGCAAAGCACAATAGCTAACACACAGAGTCGGTCTATGTACCCATCAGCAGACGAAAGTGAGGTTCACGTACACTATGAAATATTATTCACCCAGGCTTGTTACCATGGCTTAATCCTTCCTAATAGATAATACCTGTTTTAAGAATACTTAGTGATCTTTATTAATTACGCTTTTCATAACTAATATATAGCAGTAGAGTAGCTGTGTCCGACACTAGAATGCATGCAATGCGCTAAGTACTTTGCTTTGTCCTTCTGCTATTACTGTGAGGCAGGCACCAATATGGATAATTAGTCTATGTTCTGATATCCATCAGGCTTTCAGATGCTGGACTATATTTGAACCCAGTTCTTCCTGCTCTTCATTCCCGCGCTCTTAACCACTACTCTATTTTGTCCCCTAAGGAACCTTAGAAAATGCTGGGTGCCATCTCTGTGTCTACAAAATGCTCAGAAGATCATACTACTCACCCTAATGGGGTCACAGGCAGGTCAATGAGCAAAATACATTTCAGGGAACGACCTGCTCTTCATCTCTATGCTGGGACAAGTCTTTCTAACACAGAGACACTGCACTGGAGAGGACATCATTTATAACTTCCTCCAAAAGAGGTCAATTCTAAGGTTAATTTGATACAGTCATACTTCTGTGATCTCTCTTTAATTTTAATGAGTTAATTTATATTTTTTTCCATACCACATGACATGTAAATCAAAAAGTGTCGTTATTCCCTGCATGGAACTTCAGTAACAGATACACAGAGAGGGGAAATGACTTCCCCATGATTTCGTGCTGTGGCTTATCCCTCTTTCTAAGAGAAGTAGGAAATTATATTTTTTGAGAACTGAGGACCATAAACCTACAGTCACCCTCATTAATAACCAAGTCAGCTGTGATGAGCACGCACGTGTGCTCCCAGCACTTCAGGAGACTGAAGCAAGTGGGTTGCAAGTTTCAGTTCTCCCTGGTCAATTTAGTGAGTCCCTGTCTCAAACTCTAATTAAGTAAAGATGGGTGGGAAACTTCGCTCAATGGCAGAGTCCATTTTGGTTTGATACTCAGTACCACACATACACACACACACAAACACACACACTCACACAGCGCTTTCATTTAGAAATGAATCTTCTTGCAAATCAAGCCAAGCAACAAATTTATTCACACAAATATATTTGTCATATTTGATGAAATTCTCTTAATTCCAGGGAGACTTAGAATCCAGGCAAACTTCTCATTCCGGAAAATGATGATTCTCCCACAAATACCTGTCTCCCTTGTGCAATATCCTCATTACTGTCCAAGTCCCAATAAAATCCATCTTGCAGATTAAAACCTAAGAGACTCTTCAATTATTTATTCATTTAAATAAAGCAGAAAATAGGAGTAGTTGGTATTTTAATCCATGTTCCAATATCCATCAAGCTAAGAGAAGTACCCAACTAAAATGTAATAGCATTAAGCTAGAAAGTTCGCTCACCTGACAATAGTGCTGAAATTGTTATTTTCTCATACATCCTGGAAGCTTGAGCTGGCTCACAGAAGCAGTGCGAGAAAACTACTGAGGAGAACAGAGAGCGTTAGTCCCTGGCCCAACCTGCATGCTGTTATCTTTCTAGCCCACATTCCAGGGGCCACTATCATGTGACGGGCGTCAGGCAGCATTTCGTATAATGCAAAGTTGGTAAACGTTTGTTAAAAAAGATACATGACTATCTGCTTAACCAGGAATACGAAAGGGGTAACTTCAAGTGGCTGCTTCATGTTCAATTTTCTTTGCCAAATTCAAGGAGATGACTGCTTCAAGTTAATTTACTTTACATTAGTTTAATGGGCAAGGCAAGGAAGTAGCCAAAAGTTGCCACACTAGGCTTAGAATCAGACCGTCAAGGCCTAAGTTCAGGGCACTCAGGCTACTGGAGAGCAATGACCCTTCTCGTTGCTGAGAAGACTTCATATAACGGGAAGGGCCTTGGGGAGTAAGCTGAAAATGACTTTTTATTGTCCGGGTCTGAATATACTTCAGCTCACTGCAGAGCTCGGATCAGCCTTGCTCTCACAGTGATCCCTCCGATCTCAGCCTCCAGAGTGCTGGGGTCACAGGAGTGCAAGTGACTTCTGATATGTGCCCTCAGTGTACCGGAGAATTTTAATTAGCATGTGAGTGCTCTGAGGCTCGAAAGCTCAAACTAAGGAAAGTTAAATAGCAAGAAAAGAGACAGACTTTTGTCTGTCTAGACAACTTTTGCTGAAAAATTAATTTGAACAGAGCAGCTAGGGCCTGTGCTCTGTGAAGCCAGTGAGTTCTCTCCAAAATACTACTCCCACTATGTTATTCTGAGTTATTAACCAAGACAATAAATGCAGACACTCAAAACCAAGCACAAAAACTCCCAACCATACTGGAAAGCAGGTTAATGGCAGAAGTACAGAAATAGGAAAATCACTGTTAAAGGGAGACAGTCTGAACTCTGGGCAGCAACCTCTATGAGCATAGGACACAGAAAGCAAAGGATGTCTTGCTCAAGGTCACTGGAAGGTTAATAAGGCTCCTATTTTCCTTCATGTGGACAGCTTGACACTTCCTGGCTTGATTAAAAAGCGGCAAAATGGGGCTGGGGATTTAGCTCAGCAGCACAGCGCCTGCCCAGCAAGCGCAAGGTAGTGAGTTTAATCCCCGGTACCGGAAAATGAAACACAAAAAACAAAGAATAAAATATAAAAAGCGGCAAAAGTCAGACCTCTCACGTCACATACACAATGTAGAAGAAGAGTTGTACGCTGCCCTCTAGTGGCATATCTGTGTAATAGAAGGAAAAATATGTGCCTTGAAAAAATAACAGTAAAAGGAAACACACACACACACACACACACACACACACACACACACACACAATTTCTCCTAGACATTTCCCCAGTCTTTCTATTCTTGTGCAAACTCATGTTCAGGATTATTATAAAGTCTCACTGTGCGATAAGTAAGTGCATTAGACAGATCCATCTATCTTTTGAGGCACAGCTTGTCATGACAATACCTTGTCATTTTAGGATACCCACTGCGTTTCTCCAGGATGAGTAAACCGCTTTCCTTGACCATCTTTGCTAGATTATCATTTCAACAGTTGGAAAACCAGGAAACATAAGATTAGAAGAATTTTCCACTCAACATAGCCCTGTAAACGACCCAGTACATGTGAGGAAACTAAGGCATGGTTAAGAGACTGTAAACGCATAATGCATTCTTTGATTGGATTTCACACAAGGTGTTTTGTAGGCATATTACTTTAGTCTTGTATTTTAAAAAGAAGTAACTATAATTAAAAGTCAGAAGGAAATTGTGACCATTAAATATTTGAAAAACTTGATAGTGAAGTTATTTATGCTTGGAGTTTTATTCATAAGGAAAGTTTTCATTGCCTTAATTTATGAACACAATGACAATTGTGCATGTGTGTGTGTGTGTGTGTGTGTGTGTGTGTGTGTAATAGAATCTTGCTATCTACTCCAGGTTAGCCTTGAATTTGGATTCTTTTTCCTCTGTTTCCTGAGTTCTAGGATTACAGGCATGTTCCACCACACCAGGGTGGATCCAATTTTCTTTACTAGACCAAGTAATTTGAAGTTATTTCTTCTTGTGTTCATTTTGATGCATGTTCAATTTTATCTAGGTTACCCAATTTATAGGTATCAAGTCATTCATAAAGCTCTCGTTGCATTTTTAGTGTCTATTAAATTTCTAGGCCTATCTTATTTTTTTTTCCAATTTGGTAACTGATATTTTCTGCCATGCTTACTTAATACTTCTTAGTATTTTTGAAGAATGAACTCTGGATATTATTTCTTTTCTGTATAGTGCAACTGTTATCTATTTGATTTGTCTTTTTTAAACCTTTTTTCATTCTACATTATTTAAAGGTAAATCATTTCTAATTTTACTTTTGTAAAGATGTCCTTTACTTCTGACTTCTTAAGATGAAAACTTCAACTACAAATGTCTTTCTTCTCTACTAACATGAAATTAAGTCTAAATTCTCACTAATTAATATTTTAGCTACATACCACACATTTTATTGTTCTATAGTTTCATTATAATTTAATTTTAAGCATTTTATTATTTTTCTATTGTTTGACTCATGGATTATTTAGAAGTGCATCATTTTTTGCAGACATTTGGAGATTTTCATTACTTTTTTGCTACTGATTTCTAGTTGAGTTCCCCAACTGCCAGCAAGTGTCCTCTGTATTGTTTTAATCTATTATATTTGTAGGAGGTATGCTTTGTACTCTAGCATGTGGTTTATTTGGTGAATATTCTACACATAGTTGAAAAAGATATGTGTTTGCAATTTCTTGGCTATAATATTTTATATAGATCAGTTAGGTCAATGTAATTACTCACATTTTATTGATATTTTATCTTCTTTATGAGTCACTTAAAAAAGGTGTACAAAATATCCTGTTGGGAATTCATGTCTTAATTCTCCTTATTTTTTCTTTAATACATTTCATATTACTAGGTACATGTGCATTTAGGATCTTTATGGTTTAGTATTAAATTGTCTTTTTCATGTTTTATGAAGTGTTGCTCTTTGCCACTAACAGTGCTTCTTATATTAGATTCACTTCCATGTGATATTAATTGAGCCAAACTAACTTACTTTTTTTTTTTGGTGGTACCGGGAATCAAATTCACAACCTCACACTTGCCAGCCAGGCACTTTGCCACTGAGCTTAAATCCCTGGCATAAACTTACTTTTATTTAATACTATTTGTATGCTATATCTTTTTTCATTCTTTTCCATTAAAGCAATGTCCTTAAAATTCAAAGGTGTCTCTTATAAACAATATAAAGTTGGCCTTTTGCTTTAGCCCATCAAATTTTGTCCTTTAATTCTAGTATTTAGTCTATTTAATGGTAGTATTTCAATTGTACTACAATTTTAATTGTAATATTTGTCTATTTAAATTTAATCAATGCATTTTATTTTTGTATTAAAATCTATCATCCTGGCTGTTTGTTTTGCACTCATTCCTCTGGTTTTTTTTTTATTTCTTTCTTTAGTATAAATCAAATATTTTGTTTTCAGGTTTCAATCTTGTATGTGTTAGGCTTTCTTTATCTTTTTTTAATCTCTTGGGTTCCTCCTCTAAAAGAAACCATGCAGTGTTAAAGCTTGTGTGTATGACTTATTTCACTTAACATTATGGTCTCAAGTTGTATCCATTTTCCTACAGATGGCTGAAGTTTATAGTTCTATATGGCAGAGTAGTAATCTATTGTGTATAAATACCATATTTTCTTTACCCATTCATCTATTGGTAGACATATTGTTCATATCCAATATTAAGCTATTATGAATTGTGCTGCTATCAATATAGATGAACACATATAACTGTAATATGCCTTTAACTTTTTCTGGAAGACATTTGGGTCAAATGGAATTTCTATCTTTTATTTTTTGAGGAACATCCATACTGTTTTCCATAATGATTTTAGTAGTTTACATTCCCACCAATGAAGTAAAAATATTCCTTTTTCCCCATAGCCTCATCAGGATTTGTTATTACTTGATATTTTTTATTACAGTCATTTTTTTCAGCAGTAAGATGAAATCTCAGTATTGCTCTAATTTGTATTTCCCTAACAGTCAATGATGTTAAACATTTTTTCATGTATTTATGGACCATTTGAACTTCTGAGAAGTGTCAATTCATTTCAGGTGCCTGTTTTTCGATTATGTCTTTTGTTTGGGGGAGGGGTATACTTGATTTTTAAGCTCTTTATTTTCTTTGAATTTTAAATTTTTATTTTAAAAAGAAAAAACAAAAACAAAATAACAACAGCAAAGTAAAAACAAAACAACACAAAAACAATAAAAAACAATACAGAATTTCAAAATAAGATGATAGGAAATTAACAAAGTTTGTTTTATTACCTATTGTTATCTTAAACAAATTTTCTCAGATTACTTGATGTAAGAATGCAAGATTGATCCAACAATTAAACATTGACTGTTCCTTTCAATAAACCACTAGAAATTAATAGGACAATTATCTTAGCTATCATATATATATGTATATATATATATTTCCCTTCTTTTCTTCCTTTCCCCCATCTCAATTGTTTTTTCCTTTGAAAAAAAGACAAATATAACAATAAAACCAACTTTCAAAACAAGTTATTGGGACAGTTACAATAGTTGATATATTATGTATTACCATCTTCCTAGTAGTTATTCATATTAGAAGATTTATGTATGCTTCCTTGTCTATATAATATTAGCACAAGTCTGTCTTCTTAATGAACTAAGAAAAACAAGCTGTATAACAATCTTATCTTGTATATATATATCTCTTTTCTTTTTTTCCTTTCTTCATTTCCCCTTTACCCATCACAGTTTATCTTTTCTTTTGAACAGTTTCTTCCCAAATTGCAATATCTATTGTACAGTTTGCATCTTATTTACTTCTTCATTTTTTCACACTAGTGAGACAATATGATATTTATACATATAGGTCTGATTTATTTCACTTATGAGTATGGTCTTGAGTTTCATCCATTTACCTATAAAGGACATTTTATCTTCTTTTATGGTTGAGTAGTACATATATATATATATAAAATAACCCGCATCTTTTTTATCCATTCTTCAGTTGGGACATCTGCATTCTTTCCAAGATTTAGCTATTATGAATTGTGTTGCTATGAACATAGGTGCACATACCTCAATGTGGCATGGTGATTTTAATTCTTCTGGGAAGGTACTTGGAAAGGGAATAGCTGCATCAAATGGGACCTCTAATCCTAGCTCTTTGAGGAATCTTCACACTGATTTCTACAATGGCTGTACCAGTCTATACTGCCACCAACAATGGAGAAGGGTTATTTTTCTCTCCACAGCCCATCCAGCATTTGTTTTTAGTTGACTTACTTGTGATAGCCATTCTTTCTGGAGTGAGATGGAACCTCAGTGTTGTTTTCATTTGCATCTCTCAAATGACCAATGATGCTGAACATTTTTTCATCTATTTGTTTGCCATTTGTATTCCTCATCTGAGAAGAACCTATTCATCTCCAATACCCATTTTTGGATTGGATCTTTGAATCTGAGTGTCTGATTTTCTTTTTTCAATTCTTTCTATGTTCTGGATATAAGTCCTTTGTCTATGGGACAGCTGACTATACCTTTTTCCCAATCTGTGGGTTGTCTTTTCACTTTGTTGGTGACTTCTTTTGTTGTGCAAAAGCTTCTTAGTAAGGTGAGATCTCAATTGTTGATTCTTTCTACTTTTTTCCTTGCAGTCTGGGTTTTGTTCATGAAGTCTGCCTACACCTATGTCTCTGAGACTTCTGCCTACTTTCACTTCCAGTAGATTTAGCATTTCTATTTTAATATTAGATTCCTGATCCATTTTGATTTTAGTTTATGATGGGATAGGCATGGGTCTAGTTTTAGTCTTCAGCATGTAAAAAGCCAGTTTTGCCAGCACCATTTATTAAAGAGGCTATCTTTCTTCCAGTGAACCTGTTTGTCTCCTTAGTCAAAGATAAGGTGGCTCAATACATTTGGAGATGTATCTGCATCTTCTATTCTTTTCCACTGATCCTCCAGCCTGTTTTTTTGTCAGTACCATGCTGATGTTATCACAGTAGCTTTGTAGTATAATTTCAGGTCTAGGATTGTGATTTCCCCTGATTTGCCTTTGTTGTCCACAATTGCTTTTGCTATTCTAGGTCTTTTCTGGCTCCAAATAAATTTCAGGAGTGTTTTCTCTAGGTCTGGTATGTTAATGCTATTTTCATTGGGACTGCATTAAATCTGTATAGCAGTTTTGGGAGTATGGCCATTTTTACTATGTTGGTTCTTCCTATCCAACAGCAAGGAATGTCCTTCCATTTTCTGATATCCTCCTTGATCTTCTTTTTTAGGGTACTGTAATTTTCACTGTACAGATTTTTGCATCCTTTGTTAGATTAATAACTATGTATTTCATTTTTGAGGATGATGTCATGAAGGGTGTGCTGTCCCTAATTTCTCTCTCTGTGAGACTGTTGCCTGTGTATAGGAATGCTATTAACTTTTGAATGTGAACTTTGCATCCTCCTACAACACTTAATTTGGCTATTAACTCTAAAAGCCATTTGGTGGAGTTTTGGGGATCTTCTATGTAGAGTATCATGTCTGCAAATAATGATAATTTAACTTCTCCCTTTCCTATCCTTATCCCTTTTATTTCTTGTTATTGTCTAATTGCTCTGGATAATGTTTCCAGAACTATACTGAATAAGAGGGCTGATAAAGGACATCCTCATCTTGTTCCTAATATTAGTGTGAAAGCTTTCAGTTTTTGACAATTTATTATGATTTTAGCTGTTGCTTTGTCATAGATGGCTTTGATAAGATTGAGGTAAAGACCATCTACTCCAATTTTCTGTAGGGTCTTTATCATGAATAAGTGTTCAACTTTGTCAAAAGCTGTTTCTGCATCTATTGAGATGATCATGTGGGTTTTTTTCTTTGGTTCTGTCAATATGGTGTATTATGCTTAATGATGTTAGTATGTTGAAACACCCCTGCATCCCTGGAATGAACCCTACTTGGTCTTGCTGTGTACTCTTCTTGATGATTTGCTACAATGTACTTGCCATTATCTTATTAAGGATTTTTGCATCTATGTTCATTAGGGAGATTGGACTGTAGTTTTCTTTCTTGGTTGGATTTTTTCCTGGTTTTGGAATCAGGGTAATACTTGCTTTGGAGTGACTTTGGAAGTACTCCTTCTCTTTCAGTTTCCTTAAAGAGTTTCAGTATTAGTAGCAGTAGTTCTTCTCTATATGTTTTAGAATCCCACAGTGAATCCATCAGGGCATGGGCTTTTCTTTGTTGGTAAATTTTAATTACATTTCCAATTTCATTGGCTGTTATTGCATTATTTAGAATTTTTATATCTTCTTGATTTAGCTTTTGTAGTTTGATTGTGTCTAGAAACCTGTCTATTTGTTCTGTGTTTTCCATCTTGTTAGAATATATGTTCTCATAGGTGTTGATGATCTCCTGGATTTCTGTGGGATCCATTGTGATTTCCCCCTTTACATTCCTAATTGTTTAAATTTGTGATTTTTTCCATTTGTCTCTTGGATGAGGTTGTCTAATGGTTTATCAATGTTTTCACTTAAGAACCTACTTTTTGATTCATTGATTCTTTGTATTGTTTTCTTAGTCTCTATAGCACTGATTTCTGCTCTTATCTTTATAATTTCTTCACTCCTATGAGCTTTGGGTTTGATTTATTCTTCTTTTTCTTGAAGATTGAAGTTCAACTTTAAGTTGTTTATTTGGGCTCATTTTGCTTTCCTGATATGTGAGTTCATTGCTATAAATCTTCCTCGTAGGACCGCTTTCTTTGTATACCATAAGTTTTGGCATGTTGTATCAATATTATCATTTAATTGTATAGTGTTTAATTTCATCTCTAATTTCCTCTGTGACCCATTGGTTGTTCAGAAGGGTGTTGTTTAATTTCCATGCATTACTGTAGTTTTTGAGTTTCCTTCATTGTTGATTTCCAGTTTCATTGCACTGTGGTCAGATAATATGCATGGGATGATTTCAGTTCCTCTACATTTACTTAAACATGTTTTGTCAATTAATATATGATCGATTTTGGAAAATATCCCATGTGCAGCTGAGAAGAATGTATATTCTCTTGTTTGGGGGTTGAACACTTTGTAGACATCTACCAAGTTCATTTATTCACAAGCTTTGTTAATTCTAATATTTCTTTGTTGATTTTTTGTCTAGCTGATCTATTTGTGAGAGTGGGGTATTAAAATCTCCCACTATAACCATGTTGGTGCTTATTTATTTTTTCATGTCAGTTAGGGTTTGTTTTATGTAGTTGGGTGAACCTGTGTTTCATGAATAAATATTAATGATTGTTATCTCTTCTTCTTGGAGTTTTCCCTTAACTAATAGGTAGTGACCTGCTTTGTCTCTTTTGATCAGTTTTATCTTAAAATTTGCACTGCCTGCAAATAGAATAACTACACCTGCTTTTTTCTGGGTTCCCATGGTGTGGAGAATTATTTTCTATCCTTTAACTTTTAGTCTACGAATTTCTTTCTTGGTTAAATGTGTTTCTTGAATTCAGCATATTGTTAGAATTTGCTTCTTGATCCATTCTGCTGGTTGTGTCTTTTGATTGGTGAATTGAGACCATTTATGTCAATGATTATAACTGATATGTATTTGCTTTTCCTTTCCATGTTGTTTCCCTGTAGTTTGTTCCCTGTCTTTCTGCTCTATTTACCTGCTTGCCCTGCCTGGAAGCTTTCTTCTATTAGTGTTCCTGCATATGTGGTATTTATTATCTCTTTCTAATTTGTCTTCCAGAGCATTCTGTGGAACTGGTTTAGTGATCATAAGTTTCTTCAGTTGCTCCTTGTCATGGAAATATCTTATGTCTCCATCAATTTTGAAGGATAATTTTTCTGGATACATCAATCTAGGTTGAAGATTATTTTCCTTTAAGGCTTGAAATATTTTAACCCAAACTCTCCTTGACTTGAGGGTTTGTATTAAGAAGTCTGCTGTGATTCTGATGGGCTTTCCTTTCTAGGTGATATGTTTCTTTTCTCTAGCTGCTTTTAATATTTTGCTTTTGTGCTGAATTTCTGGAATCTTGAGTATTATATGCCTTGGTGTAGATTTATTTTGGTCATGGCTATTTGGAGTTCTGCATGCTTCATTTATTTGTGTGTTGATTTCTTTATCCATATTTGGGAAGTTTTCTGCCATTATTTTTATGAAGAGGTTTTTAATGGCTTTTGTGCTGTCCCCAGCTTTCTCACTGATTCCAATCAGCCTTATGTTGCTCTTCTTTGCTTCATCCTGTAGCTGGTGGGTTGACTTTTTGTGGTCTCTTGTGAATTTTAAGATATCTTCCTGTTCCTGGTCACTAGTTGCATTCCTGTCTTCTGGATCTGATATTCTAACTCCCCTTCATTCAATCTGTTGCATATACTTTCAATGGAGTTCTAGTCTCCTGTATTTCTGTTTGGTTCTGCTTAATTTATTCCGTTTTTTTGTTTCTGTTTTTTATTCATGGTTTCCATCATTTTCCTGAGCTCCTCTATTTGTTTATCTGTGTCTCCTCTAAGGTCTTTTATTTTGCTAGTGATTTCTTTTTTCACCTTAGAGATTATTTTTTCTATGGCCCCTTCAATTTGTTTTTTGCATTTCTGGTGGAATCATTTCACAGAGTTCCATTTGTTGGCTTCTGATTTCCTCTATCTCAGTGCTCTGGACTGGTCCTGGGTGACCTGGATGTTTGGGCTTGCATTTTGCTTCTTCATCTTGTCATTTTCTATTTTCTACTTTATTTTGTTTTCTGTGTTGGTGCTTTTAATTTTCTAATATTAGATAGCCTTAATCACTGAAGTTTAGGCTTTCCTAGGAAATGTCTGTTCCTCCAGATGTCTCCTCTCGGCAGCACCACAGTCCTGGGGTCTCCTTCTACTGGCACTGCCAACTCTCCTGCTGGTGCTGCAGATCCTGGGCAATGGAGGGGTGGTGCAAGCAGGCTCACTGTCCTCCTACTGGCACAATGGTCCCAGGGCAATGAATACTTTGTGGAAGTTTCAGTCCATAATCAGCTGGCTCCAAGGCAGGGTGGCACATGATGGAGGGCAACAGTTCCTGGTGGCAGAAGACAGCAAAAGCAGCAAGAGCAAGGAGATCTTTATATATTTTAGATATTAGCCAGCTGGCCAAGGAATAATGTGCAAAAATTTTTCCAATTCTGTAGACTGTCTTTTCAATCTTTTTGTTCTTTCCTTTACTGTGCAGAAGATTTTTAATTTGCTATGACCCCATTTGTTGATTCTTGATATTATTTCATGTGTTACCGATATTCTGTTCCTTGCCTGTACCTGTGTCTTCAAGAGTTTTACATAGTTTTGTCTTCCAGCTACTTAAATGTTTCCACTTTACCATTTAGATATTTGATCCATTTTAATTTTAGTTTAATACATGATGAGAAATATGGGTTTAGAGTTAATCTTGTCTATGCAGACAGGCAGGTTTTTCAGCACCATTTATTAAAGAGGCTATCCTTCTGATAGTGTATGGTTTTGGCCCTTTGGTCAAAGACTATGCAGCTAAATGTGCCTGGTTATTTCTGCATCCTCTATTCTGTCCCATTTATCCATGAGCCTGTTTTGTGCCAGCACCATGCTATTTTCATCACTGTAGCTTGTCATATAACTTGAACTCCAGGACTGTGTTGCCTCCTGCTTCTCTCTTTGTACCCAGGATTGCATTTTCTATTCTGAATCACTTCTGGTTCTGTATATAAAGAATGTTGTTAGCATTTTCGTGGGGACTATGTTAAATCTACATATCAGTTTGGGAATCATGGCCACTTTGACTGTACTGATTCTGCCTATCTGGAAGCAGGGGCTGTTTTTCCATTTTCTTATGTCCTTTTTATCTCCTCTTTCAGAGTACTGCAATTTCAATATAGAGGTCTTTCATTTCCTGTGCTAGGTTAATATTTTCAATTCTTGAACCATGCAAAAAACATACCACACTTTCCTGTGCCATTTGCACAGTTGTTATATGACCTTTAATTTTACGTATGTTATAAATCTCACAAGACCTTACTATTAGCAATATTAAATATTCTTCTCTATTTGCATATTCATACTGGCCTGTACCTTCTGGGCTCTTTAGAACCCAATGCTTCCAAGTACATCCCTTTTCCTTCTATTCTGTATTGTTTTCTTTACTATTTCTTTATTTATCATCACATGGTGAAGAATTTATTCAGTTTCTGCTTGCATGATTATTATCTTTCTTTAACTTTTGAAAGATATTCCAGTTACATATATATCTCTAGGTTTTTAGTTTTTTTTAACTTTAAAGTTTGTCCTTTATTTTGTAACAAGTAAAATCCTAATTTCTGGTGAAAAGTTAGTTTTATTACTCTCCTTTGAAGGTAAAATGTGCTTTTGTCCTCTGGCTGCTTCTAAGATTTTCTCTTCACTTCAGATTGTCAGAAGGTTGACTATGATACATCTACTGATAATTTCCTTCCTTCAATTCTTCCCTTCCTGCCTCTCTTAGTGGACTTTGCTAAGCTTCTTAAATCTGTGGGTTGACCATTGTCCTTTAAATATTTATAAGTGTTGTCTCTCTACCCTTTGGGACTTCCACTATGCATACCTTAAAGCAGGCCTTTTAACTCATATAGCTACTCACATTTAGTTTTTTTCTCTGTTTTTTAAGTTCACATAAATTTTTCCTTACTATGATTCAACGTTGATATAATGAATAACTAATGGCATCTAATAATCTTGTCTGCTGTGTTTTTTGCAAACCTGTGTGATGATTTCAACCCAGAATGCACATTTGATTTACATAGGGTGTAACTTACATTTGAAATTCTATTTATTTTTATTTGTTGTATGTCCCTTTTATTCTGCTTTCTGGAACATATTTATTATAGTTACTTAAAAGTTTTTTTAACGCCAACATTTACATATCTGTAGTTCAGCTTTTTTTCTTTGTTTTTATTATGGTAAAATATGCATAGCCCAAAGTCATCACCTGAATAAATTCTAAGTTTAGAGTGTAATTATTGCATTAAGTGCATGCGTATTGCTCTATACCATCAGCTTTTCTTTTAAAATATATTGACTATTTGCTCATTTTTCTGTCTCTTTGAGTAACTAATAATTTTTCCCCATATGTAGAATATTAAGCATTGTTTTTTGGCTCCCTACCCAAACAGCTTCAGTGGAGAAGAGATTTATCTTGTTTCATTTCAGGCTTCTTCCCTCTGTTAGGATTTTGCTGTAGTTTTCCAACTCAGCTTCCCAACCTACTATGCCATCATAAACTCAGCAAGTGTTTGGTGGGGAAAATATTCCTAAGGTTGGGGCTGTTGTTGTCAGTCTAATATGTCACCATGTTTACCACAGAATGGGCAGACATCCCCCACCCTCAACACTACTCCTGCAGTGCTCTGCTCAATTAATTTATGTTTTCATGGAAGAAATCAGCAAATCAGAAAATTTCCCCAGTGTATAAGACCATGTACCTCCCTCTTGCCTCTCACTCCTGCACATGACTGTGATGCCAGCAATAGAATTTCCAGATGATATTCCCTTTTAATCCTTCCAAATGCCAAACTAGGAAGAATGGTTGTATTGCATGCTTTACACAACCAATGAGCAAATAACCAAGTTGTCACTTTTTAGAAAAAAATTTTTGGCTGTTTTGAGACAGGGTCTCACTTCTTAGTACTGGCTGATCTTGAACTCACTACATAGCCCAGGCTGGCCTCAAATTTGCAGTGATCCTCCTGCCTCAGCCTCCTGAGTGCTGGGATCACAGGCATGTGCCACCACACCTGGCCAAGTTGTCATTTTTAGTGACAGACTTCCAATTTCTTAAAAACTGGACTAAAGACTGGTGATTGTTACAATAAATTGTAAGAGTACAGATCCCTCCATTGCTACCAATTTCCTTTGCTTGACTATAATCTTCAGGGGAAAGGGCAGAAGCTGGTGGCTCTCTCTAGTAACAAATTAAGGAGCTTCTGCAGGCCCCAAGAGCCAGCTGGACCCAAAATAAATAAATTTATTTTTAGACTGTAATGCACTGGGGTGTGTGCTGTACTGTTATCTGTTGACTATTACTTTTGCTTCTAACAAACCCACGATAGTAATTAAAAGTCACTGAGTGCTAACCCAGCTCAGGCCTTGTACCAACAACATTTTGTGTGTTATATATTATTCCTGATCATGAGTCTGTCAGGCAAATATCATTCCGATAGCCTGTGAAAAAGCCAGCATTTGACTACAGCAGTCTATCATTATGGCCTGGGATTATATTTTGTAAGTCACAATGCCTCCTGCTGTATTAGACCATATAATAAAAAGTCAGTTTCTTTGCCATGGCAACAGAAAGCATATCTAGGATCATGCTAAACATTCCCACGTGATTAGCCATGCACAGAAGGACCCCTTTAGTCATTTGAAGCCAAATTATCTACAGTGGCTTCAGTCATCACGATCTTCACTTGTGCCATGGAGACTTGTTAAGCCACTTATCTTGGTCCCTGGTCAGTTCAGCTCAACCTCAGCTGAGCTTCATCCCACTAATGATTCTCTACTTAGATACATCAAGTCCTGTCCAAATGAAGGCTGTCTTGATTACAAATATTCCAAACCTACTTCACAATAGCTTCCTAGAACAAGAGATTGTTTTGGAATGACTCAGGGCTGTCTCACAGATGCAAGCGTCAGGCAGCGTGGGAACATGGGCAGTTAGTTCAAAGGAGCTCAGGAGATTTTCACTGATGATATTCATCTAACAACTCCATTAGTGATAATGCTTAGCTTCTAACTGTCAATCCTATGTTGCTCCAGAGACTACATGGGCTGAAGTTGTGTCAGATATCTATACATGCACTGATCAGCCATGGTCAAAATTAATAGTTACATAATAAGATGTATCTCTACTGAGGACCTACCTCCAAAGGGGAGGAAGTACTCCAAGAAAAGGGGCAGGTTCTGGGTAAAGGGTATCTTTTAGAAGGTGGTAGCTGGATGCTATACAAACTTGAAACTTAACTGAGTCAGTATGGCCTAGGTTTTCTCCGTGAATCCAGTCCCCAGTGCTAGGTAGAAAGACCTTCTGCAGCCTGTTCATCCAGCCTGAAAACAATGTAAACCTCTTTCCCATGACTCTTGTTCATCAGAGTAGAGTGAATTCTTTTATTCTGTCTATGTAGAGGTAGATGGATGACTGCCACATCTCTACCCCAGTCTAGATCGCTCTTCTGAGTGCCTGATTCAATAATCCACTCTCAGGGGCTGGGGATTTAGCTCAGCGGCAAAGCGCCTGCCTGGCAAGCGCAAGGTCGTGAGTTCGGTTCCCGGTACCGGAGAAAAACCAACAAAAAAAAAAAATAATCCACTCTCTTCCTTTACTTTCTCATTGGTGTGCTCCAGAGAAATCTCAAACACAACATATCCAAAACAAACTTCATATTTTCCATGACACATTTGATTATGCTTCTAGAATTTTCTGTCTATATAAAGAGGATCACTCTTTAACTGGTTATGTGAGTTACAAAATTTGGGTATACTGTTTACCCTCCTAAATATGCTTTTTACACTACCTAAGTGAGATGTGAGCCTGAATGATCTCTTCCTGAAAACTACTGGGTCTTTCCCCTGACCATTTGTCTAATGCAAAAAGTTTCAGTTTTCTCTGAGCCTTAAAAAAGCAAACGAAGGAGCAAACAAGAAATTGACAAGGGATGGTGTTGGTCCTCTGTGGTTTAGAGTAAAATCATGTTTTACCAATTCTTTAATTTATATGGTTCAGCCAAATCAGCAAGGCTCTTTTCCTCCATAGAATGTGACAGAACAGAAAACTATAGAATGTGACACAGCAGAAAACTATAGAATGTGACAGAACAGAAAACCAGCAGCCTTTTCAGTTGGACATTCTGACATAGTTAGTGACCACCACAGGGACTAAGGACAAGAAGACTCCTGGGCTCTTAACGTGCTACTTACTCATCAAAAGAATAATTTTTACTTATTTTCTGAGGCATTGAGGGATTTAACAGCTGGTTTAGAAAAAAAAAAAAAAAAAAAAAAAAGACTCTTTGGGCCTACAGATGCCCAATAGGTAACTAAAAGCAAAGCAAGACCTGACATTCCTTTTGCACCCTCTATTACCTTAAAACTTTGGATGTAGGTATTTCAACTGTTTAGGTAATG
Source organism: Chinchilla lanigera (assembly GCF_000276665.1). NCBI lineage: Eukaryota > Metazoa > Chordata > Mammalia > Rodentia > Chinchillidae > Chinchilla > Chinchilla lanigera. The sequence goes on from NW_004955428.1 coordinate 280,461, forward strand.
TTGGCAAAACAATTTTATTAGCCCTACATTTCCCTAATCTATCTTATCCTCCTTCAAGACTGAGGACACCAAGGTAAGAGATTTACACGGTCTTCCAGCTATGCCCAGAGTGCCCATTGCTCTCAACCTAAGCGCATCTTGGATTCCAGTAAGGCCTCACATGGTGAGAGTGCCCCAAGCAGGCACGGTCAGCTCACGGAACCAAATTTCCCTTCAAGCCACGAGTCTTGAGCTACAAAACCAGGACTGAGATAACAATAAGCAGACCCCAGCGTGCCACGGCCCTGATAAAACTGGTCTCCATTCTTTTATGAAGGGGCCAGTCTGGTCCATCTCTTCAGACCTGTGCCTGTTGAGTTTCTCAAGCTGAAACGTTTTTCCTATTTTGTTTTACTTTTTTTGTTAGAAGACAGGCTTGATTTTGTCAGAGCTGTTCCTTACTTTCTCTCACTTTTAATTGAAAAGTAAATTTATGTGAAATGCCTGTTTAACTTTCTGTCAATTTTAATTTCTATTATCATTGAAGTCAAGGCCTATGCTGGTCAGTAACAGTTCTATACAGATCCTAGATAGAGCAAGGAAGATAAAAATTTCCTTGATAAAATTTGTATTTTCCTTAGAGACAAATTCTCAGAGCAAGAGATGACAGAAGGCATTCTCAGACATCGAATTTCTGTCTTACTAGTCTCATATCTTATTAGTCAGCATGGCTTAAAAAATGAGATATATAGCATAAACTTTTTAATGTACCATACTATCTCAATATCAAGTACAATAATTCAAGATCCAGCTTGAGAGAATAAACAAAGAAATATTTTATCATAAGAAAGTGAGCAAGATTTTAGTAATATGATACTTCAATAACTTCAGTAAAGATTTAGGAATTTATCTGTTTAAATCTTACAGATTTGCTTAATGAATTTTTAAAATGTCAGACCTAGCAAAAAAGAAAACAGCTGGGACTCAGAAATAATCTAAAAGTTATTCTCTAAAAAGACACAGACTGGAGAGTAGGCATTAAACTGATATAATTATCTGGGGAGAACTTTAAGAAATAAAAAACATACCTCACTCTGATAATATGCTCTACTTAGTAAATAAAATGGACTCTATCTCTACATAGACTAGAATCTTCCTTGGGTGAGTAGGATTGAAAGACATACCTAGGTGTGTCCCAAGTGGCATTCTGAGTAGAAGGATTGAACCACACATACGGTTTTAACAAAAATAGTATAATTGGGGCTTTGGGACCACTAACCTCCACCTGGCAACTCCCCAGGGCCAACTCCCTGACCTTTGCCCTAAGACCTATTACCTGGAGGCAGAAATAAGCGAGACAAAGACCTCTGGGCCTACCTGAGAAGATTCTAAAGTGCCAAATCCGGGTGCATGTGTGCCAGACTCTCCTACATGACCAATAATAGTGACCTTTCTTCACTCAGAGCACATGAAAGGTTTGTATATAAGGATCACATATCATATCTAGTTATAACAGAGTGAATTATGGGACGGGTGGGCAGCAGACACAGCCGACATGACTCAGCACCCTGTCAGTAACATTGTCAGTCACACAATGGAAGACTCAATGGGAGGTGCCTTAGTTTTGGCACATTTTAAATTCTTAAACCCAACACATCAGTGCTTTTTCTTTCCACTGGTACAATCCCCCTCATCCTGAGCATATCATCATTTAATTAAACTTCTTTAAACTTTGCTGTTTTTTCATTACTGTCACATGCCACATCCAATTCTTTATTGGGTGCAAGAAACTAGACCCCCCCCCTAGGACCCCATCACTCATGACAACAGTTTGGGTCTTCCTAACTAGGCACTGGAAAGATAATCCTTTAATATCTTCTTCCTGAGTCCCGCGAATTATTCTTTGTGTTTATTTATATATTTTTCTTCCATTTTTCATTAGCTGTCATGTCATTGATTTATTTTTCTTACCTCCATGTAACTCTAACAAATAACACATATAGCAGCAGACATTTGTCCTCAAAGAGAAGGAACCCTAGAGTCAGCGTCAGAGGGTTAACAGCAATGTGTCTTTCAGTATAATTTTTAAATTTTAAATATTCTCCATAGTTTTTTTATTGGCTCTTGTTATGGCTGTATGGTTGATACACTGTGTTAACTTGAGAAGCTTAGAAGTTTAACCAAGCAACTCAGCAGGGACCAGGGTCCTCATCCTCATCCTGTGGTTTTAGGTGCATGCAGAATGCAAAAGTTGTAGGATTAAGAAGGCTTCCACCCCGATTTCAGAAGGCCTGAGAGGGAAGGAAGTATGCCCCTGAATGTGTGAAGCTGTGAAGGTGAAGCCAAAGGTGCCACGGAGACCCCAGAAGTTTGGAAAAGCCAGTAACATGGATTGTCTAAGGAAAGCTGCAAGGAGGGAGCAATGTGGGCCTAAGAGAGAACCCATGGGAGCTATAACCACTAGAGTGCCAGAGGGGTGGAGCCACGCAAGCCATTTGGTGCTCACAATTTGCCACAGATTGCCCCAGTTGCTACATAGAGAGCCTCAGGACTTAGTATTTGCCCTGCTAGATTGACCCCAATCCTTTGTATTTCCATGTTTATAACCTTTAGAATGAAAATGTTTGTCTTGTGCCATTGAATGTAGGAGGTGTTCAACTTTTCATTTGTACAGGAGTTTGCAGGTAAGAATTTGTCTTAGGGGCTGGGGATTTAGCTCAGCGGCAAAAGTGCCTGCCTGGCAATCGCAAGGTCGTGAGTTCGGTTCCCGGTACCGGAGAAAAACCAAAAAAAAAAAAGAATTTGTCTTACATCTTAGAGGAGATTTGGAGCTTGGACTTTTCAGCATTGCTGAAACTGTTAGGACTTTGATAACTTTTAGAGATGGACTAGATGCCGCTTGCATAAAGGGATGTGCATAATTCTTTGTAGGGGGGCAGGGATGGAATGTTATGTTTCTCACATAATATAAGGTTGGTAACTTAATACTGGTTCTTAAGGATTGTTAAACCTGTGTTATAATGTTCAAATTGTGAAATGATGAGAGTAAGCATGTTTTTGAATCTGGAAATTAGTTTTAAGAAATGTGTCTGGTTGCCAAGTTGACAATGGGTGTATGATAATGGTTGATACACTATGTCAACTTGAGAAGCTTAGAAGTTTAACTGAGCAACTTGGCAGGGGGCCAGGGTCCTCACTTTTTAAATATCCTGATCCTGTGCAAGAGGAGGGCACTGGAGATGGTGTGAGTGCTACACCTGCCCTAGGGTGAATATCCTAGTTACAAAATAAAGGAGGAAAAGGAGCTTTCTCTCTCCCTTTTGCTCTTGCTGCTGTTGCTGTCTTCTGCTACCTTGAAGTGTTGTCCTTGTGTCGGTCCACCCTGCCTTGCAGCCAGCTGATTATGGACTGAAACCTCCACAAACTGTAAGCTAAATAAACCTTTCCTTCCTTAATTTTGGGAATCAGGTGTTTTGTCTCAGCAATCAGAGAAAAGTAACCAAGACAATGACAATTTCTGTCAAATAAAAGCATTACAAGTGTGTCCTCAACCTCCTTGTTCACCAGATCTAGCACCGTGCGACTTGTGATTCTTCCCCAAAGTCAAAATGACCCTGAAAAGTAAACATTTTGAATTGACTCAGGACACTGAGGTAGCCATAGCAGTGCAACTAAAGATAGGAAAGAGAACATCCAGAACTGCTTTAGAAAGTGATAAGAATGATGGAATATGTGTTTGACATGAGGGGAAGTACTCTGACAGAGATTAATGGCAATGCGTCTCTTTCTGTAATAAATTTTTAAAAATTTAAAAATTCAACATATTGTTTGATCATAACTCATATGCTCCACAGTTCACTTCTCCCCAGTCACCCATGGGTCAGTGAAGCACTCACATCCTTAATCTCAGCACATTTAATCCTACCTTTGCACTGTGAATCAACCACACACACCTCCAAAGAAACCTTATGACCACGCAAGGCATTGGGTGGACATCCAAACACAAATCATATCAGAATCTAATAACTCTTTAATTATTTCTTTCCTTCAAGTGACATAATCTTGAATTAATTGGCAGGTGCTATGCAATTCACATATTTTAACATTTGTGACTATTTTTGGTTCCCTCATCAGCTATAGAATGTCTGAATAATAGCTGTGCTTTGCCTTTAGGCTGCCAGAGATTTTCCAGCTCACTCCATGTTCCTTGAGGGAGACACTGTAGTCGTGTCTAAATTATTGTTTCTGTCTTAGAATTATCTGCTATGATGTGATACGTATTTGATATGTATTGAATATCATTGCATTTTCCATGTTTTGTGAGCCAGAAATTTTCTTCTTTTTTCTCTCTCTCTTTCTTTTTCTTTTCTTTCTGTCTTTCATTCCTCCCTCCCTCATCTTCCTTTCTTTCTTCTTTTTTATATGGAAATGTTTCCCATTTTTATTTTCTGCAAACAGATTAGTATAGAGAATATGTGTTTCAGAAAATTTTGTTTATATGTTTTTGTTTATTAAATCTAGTTTTTAGACATAAAAACATACAAATTGTACATGTTCATGGGTACCATATTATATATTGATACATGGATACACTGTGCACAAATTTCATTTTTAAGATTTAACTTTAAAGTCATAATTCCAAAAAAGTGCAAAGATTTAGAAAATAATAGAAAATAGTTAAAATAACCCAGGTAGTAATATTTAAATAAACTACTATGAAATATTAATAGCCAATAACAATAATGTGGCAGAGTCTATATAATGACATGGAAAGATAACCATAATGTACTGTTAAAAATACAACTTGAAAAATAGTATATCTTGTATGGTTATATTGCAGAGAATTACCTACTTTTATGTGTTGCTGAGAGCCTATATGTAAATGTATAGAAACAGACTGAAAAGAATATGCCAAATACTGACTCTTTCCTATTTGTGCTTATTATGTATTTTTTAAAATGTTTCATAAAAGTCAGTTACAGCTATTTTATGTTAAGAAAGATTTTAAAAAATTACAAAACAAGTATTTAATTTCTGTCTTTGGAGAGCACTTTCAAACAAAATGTGGTAAATTTGTTCTCAGTTTTGATCACTAGAGGTCACCAAAGTCATAGAATTATTTTAAGATTTTTTTTTTTTTTTTTCTGCCTTTTGAGTCAGAGTGATGTTTCTGGTCTCTCCTGTTAATGCAATTTTAAGCGTTTACCAGAATATCACTTGATGCTTCGACTTAAAGAAAGTAAACTGTTTGGACTAGGTTTTTTTTTCTTTCTAATATTAAATATTCCCGGAAACAGGCAGCCATCCATCTATGGGACGATTCAAAACAGATGGGTGTTTCTGAAGAATGTGATGTATTTCCTCCTTTGATACCAAAAGGCCTCTTGGCTGATACCTGCTGAATGTGAATTCTGAGTAATGTTGTTAGAGAGAACCACAGAACACCCAGCGGTAGCGTACACCGTTTCAAATGAAACAGCATGGCCCATTTCAAGGAAAAAGCGTTGTGCCTTTACCGGTAACATGTGTGGTGTAGGACGGCTTTAATGAAGCAGAACATCCAAGAACACCCATTGCATCTCCTGAATAACAGACCACACTACCTTTTTGCATGTTAATGATTCTGCTCTCTTTAAAAACTCAAGATTAGCCCAAAATTATGGAGAGACAGCAAGATTGCTAAAGTAGATTTGATTCTGTCAACTGTCAAAGAAACGATCTCGCTTCAAAAAGCTCACCAAACACAGCAATCTTATAGCATGCTGACATTCTAGGGACGTATAATTCATATTAAAAGATAGAAACTCTGGAATAAAACAAGATGTTGCATGAGAAGTGAGTATCTTTGCAGAAGTTAAACAGTGGACAAAGATGTAACAGGAGAGAAACCTCCCCCGTTTTCTGTATTTCAATTACCAATAGATAAATTACTTACCTGGTTATGGGGGTAAATCTTTGCTTGAATGCCCTCCTGAAGAAATTCCAGCAAGAATTAGGTACTGAACAAGTCTAAGGTTTAGACTTTGGTACAAACCATGAACTAAGAGACTTCTAGCCAATATCAATGCTGTATATTTTGCACTGAGGCTCATTTCTTACCTAGAGGACTTCACTTGATTTTGATCTCAGTTAACTTTGAGGTATCCAAGGGCGTGTGTGTGTTTATTTTAGGTTAAATTAGACAGGCAGGCAAAAAAATCTAAACCTTGAAAAAAGTAAAAACAACTAGACACAGTGACTTACGTTATTTTCACTACTTCAAGTCACACATTGCTGTACTTGTGATGTAGAACACTTCACATCAGTTAGTTACTTGTGAAGTTGTAAATAAAAAGTCACATTTTCCACTGCATCTCAGGACACATGTGAAAACATGTTGGGAACCTGTTGTGTGATTTATGTGAAAAATTTAGTTAAATGGAAAACTACAGATTGTAGTTAATGCTGTGCTGAACATGATTACCAAAGTAGGTGCTAATTTAAACAAAAATTTGTATAGGGATTTTAATATTTGAACACTTATGTCTTAAAGCCAAGCATTTTATGAAATTTTATAGAGTATGCATTCAAAAGTCTACTAGAAACTGGAGCTTACATTTTATTTATAAAAGTAATTCAAACTCATATCTCAAACACTCATTAGCTCTGAAGACAAAAGGTCTCATTTCTGTAGCAGGTCTTTACCTGTCTTTGGACATCTGGAAGAAAGCTAGAAAGAAACTTATTCACTTATCTATAATTGAAAACTTAGGGAGGAGACTGTGAAGATCCAGAGACATAATGGTGATGTAGATAAAATGGTGTAAGCCTTTGTACTTACTCCCTCCATGGAAATTATTACTAGTAGAATGAGACAAGTAGTCCAGCCAAGGGTGCCCGTGGTCATGGCAGTGCTCCTTCGGCTGACACTGGGGGCCACCTTACCAGGCTGGGATATTATGGACAGAGTCTGGAGTTTGGAGTGGCAGTACTCTCAGCCAGAATCTTAAGCCACTATGATAGCAGGTGGGATATTTAACCATTTTTAATCTCAGTGTCATCATTTATAAAATGGAGAACAAGCATACTTGGAAGAACTTTCATGATAAGTATGTAAAAGACTAAGTACAAAGCACTAGCATCATGCCTAGCTTGTAATAAATGTTTAATAAAATTATTTTTCTTTCCACAGCAAGTTGTGGTGTGATAAAGTGATTTATTATTTGTAAAAACATTGTGTTTTGGAAACTATAAAATGCTAATCAAATGTCCATTTGATATTAGGATATTAATGCTATTTTAAACCTAAATATTTCATGCACTATTTCTTTGGGTGGAACATTAGTCAATAAAATAGATGGTCTAGAACTGATATAGAATCACTGCCAGATAATCCAAACTCAATTTTAAGAAAATATACATTTTCCTCTAAGGAAAAACAATATGAAAAACTAATTTATTATTTGGAATAGCTACCAGTTTCCATTCTTTGCCCACGAGGCTGCTCCAGAGGTAGGTAAGGAAATACATCAAGGTGTGGTAGGAAGGGCAAGAGGAGAAAGAAAAGAGGGAGGATTGCACGTAGACTGTGGTCTTAATCACTGTAAGGAATGGAAAAATCCCTTCACCTGTAGTTTCATTTGAAGGACAAATTTATTTGACATCTACAGTTAGCCACATACCACCATTTAAAGAGACCTGGAAAAGCTTAGTCATTTGGGGCTGAAGGTACACTTTCGAGGAGAAGGAAGGGCAGGATGCTAGTTCAGAAGGTTCCCCCGGGTGCTTGAAAAGTTCAGACTGTGGAGCGGAAGGCACAGGTCTATCCTGGAAAAAGCTGACACCATTTGAGGATTAGATCTGCCCCGCTGGGAGAAGCAGACCCTTGAGGGGGCGCTAAAAGTAGAAACTGAGTTTAGAAGTTACTAGAAGATGGAATATACAGAGGTTTCTCTTGGGAGGAGGCTGCAGTTGGGATTTACCAAATCTCAATTACTACTTTTTGGAGGTGTTTCTTCATAAGCCAGGGCCCCAGTGTCCAGTGACTTGTTCAAAGTCATAGAAAACACCTCAGAAGAGTCAAGGTCAATCTGATAAGGAATGACTAGGCAACAAACCACAAAGAAACAACACGGAGACTGAGAAATTGCTACAAGAACCACCCTGATTCTACATCATACTATGTGACTTTGGTAAATTGGGTTGAATAATGAGCTTCAATTTTTCCATCTGGAAGAGAGTGATGATATTACTCCAATGTTGTTATACAGAGGAAATGAGAAAATGTGTGTTAAGTTTTTAGCACTGTGGTATAATTAGTAACTATGATAAGTAATACTTCTAATAAAATACTCATGAACATACTCTGTCGTGTGGATAGGAGCCTCCAGCCAGGACCCTTTGTGGAAATATGTCAGGAATGCAGGGGCTGTCCTGAAGAATGTTCTGCGCTAACTTTAACTGAGAGTGAAAAATGACGGCTTAGATAACAAAATCCAAACAAAATAGAAACCTTATTTTAATATGCTCTTTGAAATCACTTCAAATGAAAGTCATATTAGACTAAGTAGAAACAGCCTCTAGTCTAGCAGTTTCATCTTTTGGACTGTGACAATTATCTTTGTGCCCATAAAACAAATATACCATTTGTTTTTTGGCTCTGTAGAAAACATCATTTCAAAATATACTAAATTTATTGTATATTAGTCAGCTAGAGATATACATAACACATGCTATATTCAAATAAATATCTGTAAAATATATCTATGGCTTTATTTGACCTGCAGTGGGTTCTTTTGAGGAATTTTAGCCAATAAAATAGATGACCCAGAATTGATGTGAGAATCCTACCAAAATAATGCAAAGCCAAATTTGAGCTTGTATCCATTTCTTTCTACAAGAGAAGGTTTATAATAATTAATAAAAATTTAACTTTACTGTTTGTAATATCTGCCATCTTTCTTCCTCTGAACACCAAAATGTTCCAATGCGTGCAACTTTGAAAGACGTGGGAAAATAATGCGCCATCTTTAATGTGCTACTTACTCTTATGGTTCACACTTTAGTGTTTCCTGAACTGGCCTCAGGTCCTGCATTCTGTGCCACATCTATTATAAAATCCACCTGGGAGGGAACAGGATTCCCTAGAGAAAGACAAAACTGAACAAATGGAGTAGTTATTTGCTACAGGTGAGGATCAGATTGGAATTAGTCCTCTTTCTCGGGGTAGATTTTGTACTGACACTGCTGAAATTTCTATCACCAATCACAGCACTATTTTGAAAGGCCCATGGGAGGGTAGGCTTTCTCATAGTCAGCAAGTGCAGTATACCTGGGTATTTTATTCACGAAAATATTTATCTTTGGTATGCAAAGCATTAAGGTTGAAATGTTCAGTAAAACAGTCAAGCAGACAAAAGATAGCAGTAAGTGAATCTAAAAGACTAAAACAGATCACCTTAAGGTCTTCCAAGGATAAGTCCGATGGAAAAGTAGAGGCCTGAATAAAAGAAGATCAAAAATCAGACACAGACAACAGCTGCGGGAGGCTGAGCAAGGTTTACATTAAGGTGATAGCAGTGGGACTGGAAAGGAGTGGAGTCAAAAGAGGGGTGAAATATAGGGGTGGTCTGAGATGATGCCCAGATTTCTGGATTGACAGATGGAGAAGGAAGATGTTGGTGCCATTCCTACAAGTGAGAAAAATAAAAAAAGAAAACAGCTATAAGGAGACACATAATAAGTTAGCACTGGCCGGTGTGAATCATTAGACATAATCGGTAACCAAGTGCGTGCACAGATCAACTTATTTTCTAAAATAATATTGAAAACAAAAGGTAACCAAATATAGCACACTGCTCATCAAGAACATGGGGAGCTATAAACAGATCTGAGTCAATCACGGCACAGATCAGTCTTTTATGAGTTATTAGAATTTAACTTGGTCAGACTACATATTATTAGTCAAATAAATTTGGAAAAATATAATAATAAATATCATGGACATTGACAACGTTGGTATTTTATTTAACACTTTTACTGTAAGAGATTAAGAAACTAACCACAGATTAGGAAAATATTAAAAAAAGGTGTATGCTACCAAAAAAAGGGGAAAATTGAAATTAATCTGGCAATCCATGAAAAGGGTAGTAAAATAGATCATGATACATCTATAAATGGACTGTTATTCAATTATTAAAGAGAGTTATCTTGAAGAATCCTTAAAAGTGTAAGTACTCTAGTTTTCTATTACTGTGCCACAATCACACCAAAACATTAGTTTAAAACAATAGAAATACATTATCCATGGAATTTCTCAGGATATGAAGTCAAAAAGTGACTTATTTGGTAGTGCTGGCTCTGGGACCCTGATGAGATTCTACTTAAACTCTTTCCTGGGGATGCAGTCTTCCCAAGACTTGCTGGAGCTGGCAGAGCCATTTCCAGGTACGTACATGTGGCTAATAGAAGGTGGACTTACTACGTGCTGGCTGGGGGTTGGTTTCTCACCATGTGGGCTCTCTCATAGAGATCATCACGGTATGCCAGCCTGTTGTCCCAGAGTGAGCTATGAGAGAGACAATTCAATTATGGAGACCACAGCCACCTGTAACCCCATCTCAGAAGGAAGGTCTGCCATTATTGCCATTGGCCATTGATTGCACAGACCAATCTTGATACACCAGGAGGGAACAACAAAAGGATGTGAAACACAGGAGGCAGAGATCATCAAAGGACATCCTGGAGACTGGCTACTGCATGTATGGCAATACCGATGATTAAATAATTAACTGAATGAAATGATGAATGTAAACAGACCTTAGCTATTCACAAATTTCAGAGAAAGAATACAGTGTAAAGATATCTGAACATTAACTATGTTTATCTGTGTTGTATAACTACAGTTTGCTTTATTTTCTTCTTTCTAGTCTTTGATATTTCATAAGAATTTATAATGGATATTTATTTTATTTTTATATTCATAAATGTCAAAGAAAGATAATACATTGAGCTTTTAACATTATTTTTGCATTCAGTATATCAATATTCAATAAAAGTCATTTTTATATTCATGAATGTTAAAGAAACTCAGATAACACATTGAGCTCTTTACATTATTTTTGCATTCAGTATATCAATATATCAATACTCAAGTCCTTGAGTGAATAAACACTGATATACTCTACTAATTTAATACAACTAATTAAGCTTAGGATCAAGAGATTATAGTTTGATTTCTTTTTGAAAAATTCTATGCATTGCCCAGCATAAGTATTTTGTACCAGTTGAAATATAATAACTAGGTTTCTGGTCAATGACCATTAAGGTATTTGTGTTTTTCAGTTTTCCCACTTTAAAAGTGGTACTTTGTGCTAGGCTAGATACCCTCTAAGATAACTGTAGTTGTAAACTTCATTGGTTTTCAGCAGATATTTATTAAATACTTAAGAAATATTTAAAATATAGTGCTTTCTTAGTCAGCTGTACCATAGTCCAAGATTCATGAAGAATTTTAAGGTGTTTTTGGAAAGAAAAGTTGCAAATGTTTACTTTCTACTCACACCATGAAATCTAGGCCCTGCCCCAACACACCAGAAGTTAGCGTTTGGAGACATGAAAAGCAATACAGAAGTTTTCTGCCACGTTTAAAAAGCTCCGGTCATCTGCAACATGGCGTAGGACCTGTTTGTGATTCCTTTAGTCCTGACCAGTGTCTGTGGATACCCCAACAAAGGCCTTTCCTGGTGTTCTAATGTTTACTGGTATTTCCTTCTGCAGGATGTCCGCTCTGCTTGTCTTCCCGCATGAGAGAGTGCAGATGTTCCTGAAAGCATCTTTGCATAGATTTACTTGAAGCAAGATGTAGACAGAAAGGGGGCAAAGTTTGATGGGAGCTGTCAGGGCCACAGAGAGGAAAGCTGCTGGGCAGGGCTTTCCAGGCTTCTGAAATGTGAGCTGCTCTCTAGGAAACAGCTTCACTTCTGTTTTCTGAGAAGAGACTCTCACTGTACCAGAGGCTAGGAATGTTCTGGTACTCTTCCAAAGGTTCAACATCCAATGTCTCCATGACTATGGACACCCTTGGGTCATCTGCTTCCTATAAAGTGTTTGAGATGCAGAGACTTCGGTACAGGAAAGGTAGGTCCAAGGAAAAAGAGGGATCTTATTTGACCACAAACAAGGAAGACCAGTGAATGATTTCAAATCTAGTCAAAAGAACTCTATAAACACATCTCCGAGTGCTAACCACATGGTAAAACTACCATCACTGTGCAGTGCACTGCAGCCAGGCTTCTAGGCTGTAGGTGACTACAGGTGCAAATAAAATATTTAAATGTTTAATAACTTGTGGTATATTGCACTCCTGAGTGACTAGTGCCTCCTGCAAGCTGGAAAAGCAGAGTTGTGCCTCAGGGACCTGAGAACTTATGAGAGAGAGAAACACCTTGAGGATATTACTGTCAAAAGACTAGATAGAGAAGACAAATCTAGAACATTTTATACACAATGATGGTAAATGCATTCTGCAAAGGGAGGAAAGAAAATAAGAGACTTCCCCATCTTGAGGAAGAATAGCAAGCAGATAAAGAGATTTAGTCCTGCTTACTACCCTAGAACTATGTGTAAAAGGAGAAATAATCCACACTTAATGAATGTTTGTGATACTGTACTATGTAGTATTACTTACTTGAATGTATTGTCTCATATAAACCTATTACAGCTCAGTGAGGTAAACATTGTCATTTTGCTAATGAAAATGTTAGAGGTAAAATACGTTAGCATTTGCCAAGAATAATGTCAACTATAAGTCGCATCTTTGAAACATGTCTTCATACACCAATGTCCATCTTTTCTTACTCCCCAGTGCTTCTTTCCTGAGCAGTCCTACATTAATTAACCCATGTGGCCCTGTTAGAATGGAATCACCTACTCTGTTGTTCCTTGGGAAATTCTAGCTTGCTTTCATCCATGGGCCTTGCTTCTCTCTCTAGGTACCGTAATCAGCCATAACCTCCCTAGATATATCCCAGCTGGCATTCCCACTGGCAATGTGACTTTTATCATTTACAATCCCCTATCTTGAATTTTTTTCATAGAATTTATTTCTACAAAATTATGACTTGTATCTAGATGTCCCCTGGAAGCCTCATGCACTCACTGGTGAGGCTTTCTAGAGGTGGCTGGTTTTAGGGTGTGTGACACTGAGATTAATGGTATATGGCACTGGATTAGCCCACGAATTGGTTTATCATAGTTCTGGGTGTGGATGATGGAAAGGCCCACACTGGATATGGGTGGTACCACCCAAAAGTCTTGTAGCTTAGATAGGATAAAAGAAAGCGATTACTCCCTGCTGCCTGCTGCCTGCTGCCTCCTGCCCTGCCATGGACTGTTTCTCCTCTGCCATACCACCCTTCCTTGGAGCCAGCATCCGAATCCTTAACAAACTATGAGCTGAAATAAAATTTTCCTCCTTTAATTTGTGGATGTCTGGTGTCTTATCCCAGCAATGAGAAATGATAAAGGAGAGAGAGAGAGAGAGTCAGCCAAAAATATGTATACACACTTTAACAGTTAGCCATACTGATAAATATCTGGAAGATAATGACCACCACTTTGAGCATCTCTTACTTACTTACTAGATTCATTCATTACTTACTAGATTCATATTAATAAGTATATTGCTAAGAATATTCACTTGTTCTGAGGTAGATGAGAATAATCATCCTCAACCAGGAATCATCTCTCAGTTCTTCTCTTTCCTAATGTACCTTGAATTTTACATTTAACTGAAATGTCAAGACCTACTTTATTCATCAGTTTGTCTGATGATCAAACTCATTACCTGTGTTGGGAGAAGATCCAACAGATGCCACAGATGACCACATGTCCACCTATACACACACTCTCTCTACAACAACGGAGTATTATCACTCAGAGATCACTCAACCAAAGTCTATATTTTTTAAACTTTCTCTTTGCATCATGAGGCAGCTCTATGATTAACTGTCAGTGATAGATCATGAACAGAAGCTGGTGAGTTCATCTCAGAGATGACTTTTTAAGCCCCAGGTGTGCCTTTTATACTGTTTCCCTTTCCCCTAGCTTATTGCAAAGAATGATGATGAGGTTCTAGAGACGGTGGAGCCAAAAGGTGGAAAGAGTCCAATTCTCTGGGTCACTATGTGGAGGAAAGTCACCTTGCTAACCAAGGGTGAAAGACCAACATTGCAAATGAGTAAAACCTAAACTATCAGATCAAACCACTATAATTTTAGGATGCATTTGTTTTAATATTGGCATAACTTACACAATTGTTGAGAAAAATTTTACAACAGGATTTGATGGAAATATTGAAATAGTTTTTGCAGCCATTTTGAACTAGAAGGAAAATGGCAGGTATGTTTTTACTTTTCCAAATTTCAATTTCCAGTTTTATAATACTCTCTAAAAGTAAGCTTTTAAAAGAAATCAGTGCAATTTTGCCTTTTTGATACAGCAACAGGTCTTTATTTATTTACCTCAAAAAAGTAAGTGGAAGGAATTTTCAAATAATGATACTTAAAGCTAATGGTGTGGGAAATTTCTCCTCTTTCTTGGTCTTTTCTTTCTCCTCCTCTTTCTTCTTCTTCCCCTTTCATTTGCTTTTATTCTTCTTTTCCTTCTTCTCCTCTTTCTTCTCCCCTCTCTCTGTCTCTGTCTCTCTCTGTCTGTCTCTATCTCTGTCTCTGTCTCTGTCTCTCTCTCCCTAACTGAGGATTGAACCCAGAGCCTTTGCACAGAGCTATATCAGTACCACTTACTAAATGGCCCAGGCTAGGCTCAAACTTGCCTCCCAGAGTATTGGGATTACAAGTATGAACCACCACACTGAACTGCTAATGGAAAATTTCTAATCAGGCAAAATCAACCCTAGTCTTCATGTTATTGTGCCTTGTATTTCCGGAGATTAAGAGGACACAAGTTCCTTTCCCCAGAAATCTCATTGCAATTGCTGGACTCAGGTATTTTGGTTTCCCACGGAACCCACAGTCAAGATAAATAGTGGTCTGCTGTTAGTACTGTTATAAAACTTGAAGCGTAGTAGATTGATTTTTTTTATACTCATGCCTTGTTTTTCAGTGGTTGATTTCTTATCTTTTAAGTATGCCCTTTAACAAAGTAAGATTAAGTATGCCCTTTAACAAAGCAAGCATGAACTTGTTAGACTTCCAGGGTTAAATTGCAAAGAGATTTTTATGGGACAAGAGCTCTAGTCTTGTCTCCTTGTCAAGGAGTGAGGATAGGTAGAAAACCTTTGTGTTCTATCTCTGATGCCTTTTGTCCTATGCTTCACAAGGATGAACTCTACTCTCTACTCTGGCTCTAAATAGCATCCCATATCTGAAGGACCAGCCAATCACACTAATCTAGGTAAGAGGATTGGTACAAATTATACAAAGTATGCTTAAATCCATTTTTACTTAATAAGTAACTGAAATAAAGAAAGGAAGGAAGATACCTGGAAGTCATGTGTTTCATTTTGCAGTGATCAAATTCATCTTTCATGATTTATTCCTTTGATAAAAAGAATATATTCACAACTGTGTTTCTAAGTAATATGAACTGAATATGTCAAGATGTATTGATTATAAATGCAGACAGACATATGTGTTTATCTTGTGTATACCTTAGTGGATTTTCATAAACTGACAGACCTGTAACACTCATAGAAGATACAACACACACACACACACTGAAAACCATCCCATTCTCTTTTCTAACCACAATAGTAATCATTAGCATGTGAATCTTCAAACCATACAGCTTAGTTTTACCTCTTTTTATATTTTGTGAACAGAATCATATAGTAGCTAATATTTTTTCTTTTGCTGAAAATATTGTTGGCAAGATTTATCCTACCATTGCATATATCTGCAGACCATTCATTCTTCCCCCTGTATAACATTCCATTGCATAAATACGGTACAACCTGCTTATGCTACTTTTGATAGACAACAGGGTAGTATCTAGTTTGGCTTGGGGCTATGAGAATCAGTGCTGCTATATACATTCTAGTTAAATCTTTCAGTAAACTCAAATATGTGCTTTTGTTGAATATATGCATATGCACACTTAGACAAAAGTTAATTGATAGTGCCAAAATTTTTTCAAGGTTGTTAAACCAATTCACACCTCCACCTGCACTGTAAAACATCTGAGTTGCTCTATATCTTGGCAACACTTGGACTCTTTTGTCTTTATTATTGTAACCACTTTAAAGCATACTTAGTGGTATTGAGTTATGATTTAATTTTTAATTTTCTTGCTAACTAATACAGTTTAGAAATATGATTGGATACTCTTGTTTCTGAAGTCTCCATTTAACCCTTTTACCCATTTCTGCATTAGGTTGTCCTCATTTTCCTTGTTGATTGGTAGAGGTGCTTTATGTGCTGTAGATAACAGTCCTTTGAAATATGTACACAGTGTTCTAATGCTTTGACAATTGACTTTTACATTTTCTTAATATTACATGTGGATGAATATATGTCCTTAATTTCAGCTAGACAGATCTACAAGGCAAGAATAACACTATACCACGCTGCACAAGGACGTGCTGTAGTTCCATATGTGCAAGAGCTGAGGTTCCCAGCATGACTGAATGGCATATCAAACCCTGCAAATCACTCAGTATCTTTTCTTTTAACTTTCTCTTTCTGATTATAATGCTGACAAATCAGTAGTTACTCCCCAGAGTGTCATAGCAACAGTAGGTGTAGTTTTTTAAATTGTACTTCTACCAAAGGATTCCCACGTGAAGATTTAAACCAGTAAAGGTACCATATAGTATTCACTGTCAAATTACTACTAGACACAGACTCCTTCAAGAAATGATCAGTCTTTCAAAAGTTATAAATCAGGAAGCCAACTCCAGGTTTCAACCCCACAGAAAGAACGGTAGTGACTGGAATTATTTTAAGTCCTAAACAAATCTATGAGAATCTTCTCAGTCTCTGATGTTGGAAGATCCTATAATCAGCAATATTTTTATTTGTGAAAAAATCAGAACCTGAGAGTATTATTCTAACAGTTAGAATTTAATGCTAGAATTAAACCCAACCTAAGATTTCTGTTAGAAAAACAAAGCTTTCTGCACAATAACATAAATGGACATAGTTCCTGGAAAAAATGGGGTTTACTCTTGAAAATCTGTAAATAATTATATTTTTAAAAAAATCTTGGCTCTAAAGTGATTGGTTGAAATTATGATTTTCCTCATAAGACAAAAAAAATTCTTGTTGTATTATTAAACATTTTACAACCTCAAAATGTTGTTTTATAGTAGAACAGCTAGAAGTTACGGTTAAAGCTGATTCTTTTGTGGTCTGGTGAGAGTTTAAGCAGAGGACATACTTTCTAGAAGTTCTCTGGATTTCCAAGTGTGGCACCACTTGTATTTCTGCAAAAAAATCCAGTTACCTAAATCCTATTGTACCCTTTCTGTTTTCATTAGAGTTAACTTCAGAAAATGTTACATACAAAGTCCTATTAAAAATAAAAACATCATAGAAAATGCCTATAAGAATCATATATGAATAAAACTAAGAAGTGAAAATGTTATTTGATCAGATACTGAAGAATCTGTTTAAAATTATTATTAAATGTTTATGTACTTTGGTAAGTGGGAAATCCCCCCAAAGTAGATTGGCTTTATTTATCTTTATGGCCTTCATTTTCTTAACATATTGCTACAAATGTAGTATGCGCACAATTTACAGTTGTGGTCTAAATGAATGTCAACTCTAACTTTTGAAATTATAAGATATGAGCTTAATAGATATTGTCTCTTCTGATGTTACATGTTCCCAGTACTTACAACTTAGAAAACAACTCTTTTAGTAATCGTTCTGTCTGGCTAGGTTCCATGTCTTATATTAGAAATGATTTTTAAAACTCTGTATATGTTTTCACTACACAAAAAGTAATCAAACTATTAAAAAGTTTTAAAGTACAAATATTGCTCCAGAATGTATAAAGAGATACCTTCACAGCAGCTCAGCACATTACATGATGGGTTAAATTTTCACTAAATATGATCTGTTTTATTTTGAAATACAAATATTTTTAAAATCATAAGTTGTAAGCAAGTGGAAAATTGGTTTTAAACACATGTGATATATGATTTCACAAATGTTTAGGATCACAGTGTCATTTCCATGACTATGAGATTTCATAAACACATTCTAAAGCAACTCTTTGTGGTGCAGTATGTGTCTGCACAACTGAGGTACTTAGTAAATATAAAGGCATGTTCTATCCAGTATTGTATATGCAATACTTTACTGCGTTTTCAATGACTATTTTACACAAAGATTTGTGCAAATGAAGTTTCCCCTTAGGTTACGTCTATGCTGTAAGGGCCTGTATAACTAGCCGTGCGTAATCTTGACTATCCTCTGACATATCTATTAAGGTAAACTGATATTACATGCAAAATAAGTTCATTTTCATCTGCTGTATTCAGAACTCTTGCCACTCAAATTGCAGAGCTAATATAATTTTCACTGCCTATTCTGTTTGGTGCAATATTAATTCTGTTTACTCACCTTTTAATATGCAGTAGAATTAAAACTATAGAAGAAAATCTCTTTTTCTTATTAGGCTGCTGAAAAAATTCTCATATTCTGTGATATCTGTTTCTAATTTGTCTTTGGGGAAAGGAATGCCAAATAGTTGCCTTGTTTCCCCCTTCAGACATTCAGAACCTCACCAAACTGCAGTCAAACTAGGATGCACACCCCAGCATGGGATTTTTTTTTCCTTGGGATCATAGTCAATAAATTTGATTAGTTCATAAAGCATTCCAAGCCACCAGCCCACAAGCAGGTTGAGCCAATACCTTCACTCACTCCCTGTTCTTTCTAGACCACCAGGGCTCTAGTTTGTATTTTTAAACCTGGGTTAAATTGTGGCATAACCACAAACCATTGTATGCTATTAACAGTGGTGTTCCAATGAATGACTGACAAACAAAATCTTAGCACACGAAGCCTACTTTTTTCAATGGTAAACACATGTTATTAATGAAACGTTTCTTACGGGCCCAGGCAGTTTGAAGTCTATCTTGACTGACAAGACTGGATTTTGCTATATAGGCTAAACAAACAAAACACTTAAAAATAGTTTATTAGAAGAATATGTTTTGGTGAATTACAAAGGTATAATTTGCGGGTCTGGATTCTGAACTAAATATCTCCTCATTCTGGGTTATAGTGTAGTTTTTCCCGAGGGTTCAAAGACAGCATATAATTCCTGTATCTTCCTTAAGAAGATTTGGATGGTGTTAAATTCAACCCCTGGTTCAGCCTCACAGACAGTTATCTTGATGCAAAAAGTGCTCAGGTCTCACATGAGACACAGCCGGCGAGTGTCTGTTTTCTGTGCAGTTCTAAGGTTCAGAATCCAGTTTCTTCGAGAACTGCTTTTGTTAAGTAAGAAGCTAAATAAAGATCAGATGTGATTCATCCTTAGCTCTCTCTAAGTTCATGAGACAGGTGAGTGTAGATGTTTTTCATGCCTAGATGATATTCTCATTTATTAATAACCCTGGCCCCTTAGTATGTAAGCATCCATGAAAATAGACATTGAGTCTTTTGTGCAATTTTTCCAAACTCCTGTGTAACAGAGAAGGATAGCAAACCCCAACCTAATAAAAATAACACTGGCATTGCACGTTAGATGTCTTTGAAACATTCCAGCATTTTAGACCACCAAACTCGAATTCATGATGGTTGTGTTTAGTTTTGATCAAATTGGACAGTGCTGCCTCAAGCTAGTTTGCATTTCTTCTCTTTGAATTTATTCCAAGCCTGTTAGAGTGACTGGAACACTACAGAAGTAAAATGTACCATCAATCTGTCCTGCGGAATTCTTTTCAAAGGAGCACCAAGCAGTGAGGAAATGAGGGTGTAAAATCACTATTATCCAAACCATTCCGAATATCAGGTATTTCTAGAAGGGAGCGGCAATATTTCTAACAATGACAAAGTGGTCAATCAAAGGTAAACACATTATAAAAACTATATAAGCATGCCATAAATAATGCTTTTCCTTGAATTAGCTGGGTTACTTTTCCCTCACTGAATTGACAAATCAGTGACATAGGTGTGGACTAAGACTAAGCTGATACCATTCAAGGGAAATGTTGGAGGAAAAATGTCTAGGATCTGCACCAAAGGACGTTATATTGACAAATAAGCCTGCCCACCTCCACCCATACTTTGTCCCACCTTTTTTCATCTCTGCTGCACAAGAGCTTTATTCCCAGGTAACAGTGCCATCTCCTTTTCTGTCTTCTACTTGGCCAACTAACTTGCAATATGTGAGCTCTTCCTACTTGTGACCCTGTCCTTAGTCTCCTCTTGGAGGAAAAATGCCAGGAGTTATTCCTCCTTTTTATAATTCCTTCCTAATTATAGATCCTTGATCTATAATTAATTTGAATAATGAGTAGAGAAAAAGAAAGGATACCCTAATAAACATATGATGAGAGAAAATTAAAGAATTCTAGAAGTATTTATCTGATAGAGAACTAAAACTAAAAAAGATTTACAGGGCTGGGGATTTAGCTCAGCGGCAAAGCGCCTGCCTGGCAAGAGCAAGGTCATGAGTTCGGTTCCTGGTACTGGAGAAAAACCAAAAAAAAAAAAAAAAGATTTATATGTGATAAAACATAAAATGAAGGCTAGACTATGTCTTCTCAGCTTTTCAATTCACTGTTTATTTATAATACACTGTGTAAATTGATGTAAATTTTATTATATAATTACATCTTTAAACTTTTTAACGATATTACTTGTCACATACTTCATGTAAAAGTACTTATGTTACTGTTAATTTGTTTGCATGTTACACTGTCAAATGTATATATAAACATATTGTGTATATGCAAACATATAAGTGTGCATATATGATGTCTGGGGAATGAGAAGCTTAACTTTAAATATACTTCTAATTTGTTTTGAATTTAATATTCCTACAAGTATCAGGATAAGAGAAAGCTTCTTTGTGATCATCTGGTTATTAGGAAACCAGCCACAGGAAAACATTAACATCCATTTTCTTGCCTTGGTTTTTCAGTTGTTGACTGCTCTTTCATAAGATTAGTGTATCAAAGATTAAGATGAACCTGGATAAGACAAATGGCCTTCATGCTTCACACTTTATCTTAAATGAAGCAATAGCATTACTATTCATTTACTTATCTCTTGAGCATTTGCCATAAGTCAGGTATTGGGAAACAGAAGAATAACGTTTCTGCCTGGGCCAGAGACTATTTGTTTTTATCAGAACATTTGGGGTTTTTTTAGGGCACACCTGGATCTTATTTTCCAGTCTCCTCTACCATGATCCAGGTAGCGGAATAAAGATGAAAGTTTCATGTTATTCCAGAACTACCTTGCAAATATAACCCATCTATGATTATTTCTGTTTCTTGTCTTCCACAAAAGTGAATAGGACTCCATGGATGTAGAAGAGAAAAGAATCATAAGAAGAAAAGAGCTTTGGATCCAGAATTCCTTGCAATTTAAAGGAGGAGAGGATTACTTTAGCTCATGGTTACACTCCCTGGTGGCTTCAAAGCAGAAAGAGCATGGTTGGCAAGGCTTGGGCATAAAAGACCTGCTCACATCACGGTGGTCAGGAAGCAGCGTATGAAAGGAGGAGCTGAAGGGAGATACACCCTTCCAAGTCAAGCCCCAATGATCCATCTCTTTCTACCAGATCCAACCTCCTAACAGCAAGTCAGCTATAATGCCCCCCTAATCCACATGAGGTCTGAGGGCTCATTTTAGATATTCTTCAACAGGAAAGGCAAGCTCCAATCTACAAACATTTTGAAAGCCTTTCCATGTATCTCATTTGCTGGTGTCCTATTGGCCAAAGCAAATCATACAGCCAAGCTTTATAGTCAACATGGTTAGGAAAGTCTTAGTTCATTGCAAGCTAGTATTACGATAGTCACTGCATCAACCTGATGACAAATTGCTCTCAGGAGCTCTTGTGTCCGTAGCCCATGTGTACAGGGCAGAGAAGCAGGTTCTTACTGAGAGACTGAAGAAAATACCCAGAGATGGTGTGTGACACACAGGGTTTACTGAAAATTCTTAATGGAATCTAATAGGAAAGAATAGAATAGATTGAGACTAACAGAAGAGAGTTTACTGGCAATGGGATGGAAAGAATATTGTCATGAATTTTGGTGGTGGCAGGCCTGAGAAGAAACCATCAGAAGGTACTTGCAATGCCAAGTGGTGGCTTACTGGACTATCGCACTTATCCTTGCCATAGTGTTCTGATCTGCACCTCACTACCGCAGTGACAGGGGCTATAGAGATTATATAAGCAGGGACATCCTTTGTTTGCTTTGTTCTATAGCTTGACCAGTGTTCCAAAGAACAACTGACTCAGCATATTGACAAGAATGCAGCTTCTATAGATAGCACTAGTTTTCTAAGTTCTTGGTGTCCTTTTGGTAATACTTGTCTGGATGGGGCAGCCCAGGGATGTTTGCAATGTCTTTCTGACTTGGCAAGAGACTTGAAGTGTGAAAGGGCATTTCAGGAACATAATGCTAAATGTTTTACTCTTTCTCAGGAATGATGCTAGAGCTCAGAATTCTAAGAGAGATACATAAATAAGTAATTATAATATTCTATGAGAAGAGTTAGACCAGAAGGGTGAAAACTATGCTGTGGGAGCCCTAAAAAAGAAATAACTAACTCTGCTTTGCCTGAGTATATTATTAAAACTTTTAAGGGGCTGGGGATTTAGCTCAGAGGCAAAGAGCCTGCCCGGCAAGCACAAGGTCGTGAGTTCGGTTCCCGGTACCGGAGAAAAACCAAAAAAAAAAAAAAAACTTTTACAAATAAGGTAATATTGGTCCTGGGTATGATAGATGAATAGAAGTTTGCAAGATGCTCCAGGAACACACAGTGTAGTTGTGGGAAATGGGCAAGGACATTTGCTGAAAAGGAAGTAAACAGCACAAGAGAAAAACAGAAGTCAAAAAAATGTACAGCCCGTGGAGGGTGGTAGAGATTGTTTTAGTAGGAAAGTATTACAAGAAGAGCTACACATGTATACAGGGCCATGTGATGATAAAAGTCTGTGCCACAGAAATCAGAATTTGGTAAGCAGACAACTGTGAATCATCAAATATACTTTACTAAGGAACTAATAACACTGATAGTGGTAGTTAAGCTTGATCGTGTCAGTTTGATTGCTTGGTGGCTGACAGAGGATTGGTAGAGTACCCATCTGGGTGTGTCTGGATGGATTATAGAGGTGTGATCTTAGGCACTATAGCTGGTCTCTTACTCCTTCTTCTGCAGGTCCATTCCCCTCTTCTGAAGCCATCTGCTATGATGTGTCTGCCTCAAAACCACCCAACCATGTACTAAATCCCTGAAACTGTGAGTTAAATCAAGCCTCTCCTCATTTCAGTTGTGGCTGTTAGGTATTGTGTCTTAGCAATGGGACAGCAGACTACTATACACGTGAATAGATGACTGGTGACCCTGAAGGACTAAACTGAATTAGACTTTTGGTAGCACAATAAAGTGATATTTTCTGGCACTGTAGTGAGAATGAATCTCAGGACACACAATTGGATGCACCACCAAGGTTATTCTCTTAATTTTATTGTAATTCAGTGGTATTTCTGTCTTTCATCACCATTATGCAGAGGTGGCAGACAATCAGTTGTTGTAGCCCTATCTCTTTTCTTCAGCTGTATCAGCTTTGCAGGGATGACCTAAAACAAATGGCCTATGCTGCCTTCTGATACATATGCAGAGGCTCTGAAAGACCTCATTCTCTCCTTCATTTTACGTTATGTGGAACGAGTACGTATGGATCACTCCGGAAAACCCAGACACAATGAACAGGGCAACTCTGAGTTATCTCTGGCTGTAGGTACCTCACATACTACATATGAGAGCTTTCATGACTGTGTAATGACTTACAGAATTTAGACAGGTACAGCAGGGATGTTTGCTCCATGGTGTCTAGTGACTTGGCTCAGAAGACTCAAAGCCTGGAGATGATGTAATGGCCATGGGCTAAAATCATGAACAGTTTTATCCACTTCTGTCTGGAGCCTGGCCTGGTATGACTTAAAAACCAGGATCACTAACAGGAGCCCCTACTGTGACCTCTTTTGCTTGTGTGGCTTGGCTTGCTCAGAGCATGACGGCCTCAGTGTAGTCAGAATTCTCACAGGCTATTCCTGGTACCAGGAACCCATGCTACAGAAAACAAGATGGAACATTCATTCATTGCTTTTTATGGCCCACTCCATAGGCCCTGCAAAATTATTTCTGCCATTATTTGATGAAATTAAAATTACACACAGATTCAAGTTGAAGGACAGAGGCTCTTAATTCTTATAGGGCAAATGCCACAGAAAGTTTGGGGCCATGTTTTGAAACCATCAAATTTTCTCTCATGGTTTATCTGTGATATTTATTTCCTCTTTCACTCTAAAGATTTTGTTTGTCCTTAGACTGAAGCTCAGGGTTGGGTAAGAAATAAAGGATGGGGAATATTTGCTCTGACTCACGATGTCTTCTTCAAAATTATTTTATCCATGCCATGAGTTCTTTCCATTTATTGAGAGTCTGAGTGTTTTGAAACTCAAAGACCAGAAAGAAGCCTTTTATTGTTACATTCTTTCCCTGAGGTTAAAAAGTGCTACAGAAATGCCTAGCTACCTGAAGGGGCCGAGCAAATAGATAGACTATGTGTGGTGGGGTAGGGGACAGTTCTTACTACACTATTTTATATATTAAATGTTTAAGTGGTATACCACTCACGAGGCAACAAAACAAAACAAAACAAAATAACATCTCTGCTCTACTTTGATAATTTTGGTGAATAGTCTTACTATTCCTGTTTGAAATGACCTCTTCTATGAATATCTCTCTCTCTCTCTCTCTCTCTCTCTCTCTCTCTCTCTCTCTCCCCGCTTCTCCCTTCATTATTGTTACAGTTTTCTAAATTTAATAGACTTGGAATACTAGGAAAATTCTAGTGATTTCCAGTTCTAAAAACCTTGAAATATAACAATGTAATCCTTCAAGCTTATACCAGAATCTATACCTCAGTGTTGTCCTTCTTGCCCATATGATCAAATAGTTCAGCTTTTCATCCTCTTCACTACATAAGAGATATAATTCTGTTCAGTGCAAAGTTAGTTATTCAAGGGTATGTCTCCTCAGGATTCCCATGAAGTTTCACTCACAGGCAGGCTAAAAACAATATGTGGTGACCTCTTCCTAGGATCTTTCAAATCAGGAAAAAAAGCCTCTTCCAGAGAGAAGTTGCCTTAATACTGACCATCACAGATACTGTTAGTGATTAATCAGACATTTAATTATTGATTTTTAAGCCACTCATCTGCTTATAAATGTAGTTGCTTTTTTTGGTTCATACTTCTTTTGTGCTTTATGTCCACACTTATTTCTGAATCAGTCATAGCAATTGGAGAGCCTGAATGTTATTAACCAAGTCTATTTTTGGAATAAGGGTGATTGGATTAGCATCCTGAGTCCTGTGCTATACAACACAAGGGTAACTATGTGGAGTCAGGTAGTATTTGCTTGTGGAGAAATACATGGGTAAATATGCCACAATAATACCTACTATTGACTAAAAAAGGGAAAAGTTGGTGTGTGTAGCCACACCATCAGATTAAATGGTGAATGCCTAATATTAATTCAAAAGATGACCACATATTGGTTCAAGGACTGAAGACCAAGTGTGCTGAGAATGCTGCTGCATAAATTCTGTATCACACTCAGGAAAGCCAATATAGACAGCAAAGTGACCAAGGAATTGCCTGAAACACTTGTAAGGAAGGGAAATCAACTTCCCTAACAGATTGCCAGTAACACCCAGACTCTAAGAAACTGATGCCTGACAGACCCTGTATCAGCAAAGAAGAGAAAAGTACAGTTGGTTTTAAAGATAAATTCATATGTATCCAATGGAAGTATACCTACAGCTGCATGCTTAACCCCTTTTGGATAATTTGGATGTACAGGAACTGACAAACAAATTATTAGACAAATGGCCTTTTTGAGAACTTACTATGGGCTTTTTGTATGTTTAAGGCGCTGTTCTCTGCTTCAGAGAATGGACCTTTGAAATTCCGGTACCTCCTGGCTCATGTGAAGAGTAAGTGTTGGGAATCTATTGCTTAGGAGCCATTTTTCTTATGAGCTGCAACAGGAGTTTGAATAAAATCCAGCCAGACTCAGCTTCTAAACAAGGATGAAATTCAGCTTTACAAAGCTTTCTTGCAAGCCCCAAAGAGCTTATTTATACATTTTTAACCTTTGCCTTTAAAAGAAACATCAGTCTATAATTTCATAAAATGTTGAGTTGAATACTCAGCAAAAGCAAACTTAAACTGCTTTAAAAGTTTTCCTCCTCTGGAAAGGTTTTCCTCCTCACTTCACCGCTATATACCAGGAAGACACTAACACACTAAAATATGTTAATTGTTATTTTCATCTGATTTTAAGGCGAAAGAACCCGAGTACAGTTAAGCTACTTGTCTGCAGTCACATACTGAGGCGATAGTTTAGAAATGGCCTATGTGTTCTTTGTCTCCTAAATCTAGACTCTCTCCTCTAGTGCTTTCCAGAACGTACTGGTAAATCTGGCTGTGTCTAATGAAAGGACTCCCGTGGTCAGTGCCACCCACACACAAGCACCTGCAACTCTGGAGTACCCACAAGTTTTCCTAACATTCAGGTAGGCTGAGCCAATGAATCTCTCCTGCCAGGCATCTCTGAAGCAGAGTTCACAAGCAAGAACAGGACATGAGGAATAATCCCTTGCAGCGAATAAATCTCTGCTCAAACCCTGAACATGCTCAGAGGAACATCACTTGGATCAGTGGATTAAAGACATTAGTTGAAATGACCTTGCAAATTTGCATTATAAAATAAGTGAGAGTGATGGAGAGGGTAGTTTGCAAAGATAACTATATACAGTTTTCTAAAAGAGGTTCAGAGGGAGGAGAAGAAATGGTAACACAAAAAATGGCATAAAACATGGCTGTGCCGTGCTCAGGCAGTGATGACAAAGAAAGAGCAAACTGGCACACAGACCTAGAAGTCCCTGGGACAGTGTCTTTTGGAGCTATTTTTGAGGACGGTTAGTTTCACTGGGGCCCCTGTAAGGTGCATCTCCAGTCCTGAGAAGCCTTCTTCAGGTATCCGAAGGAGCTCATACAAAAATGTGACAATCGCTCATTTTTTTTTTCCTTTTTTTTCCATGTAGAATATATTTTATACTTCTTGCACTATTGAGAGAGATATATCATGACTTCAAATAGTCCCCACCCAAGATTAGGACAATGCTCTTTTTCATTCAGTTAGTGGTTGTTCAGCCTATTAAGTTTTTGCAGAGACTGACCATGAGCACGCTGGCCTGTTTGCTCCCCAAGTCCTGGTCTGGCGAGAAGATGGGTTGTATGTGTCAGACAGGGTCTGTGCCTGGCCCCAGTCTCGCTCTTTGCCTCATGTACTTGAGTCACCTGACCTCTCTGCCTGGGCCCAGGAATGCTTTTTCAAGAGCTTTGTTTGTTTGCTTGTTATTATGGTTTTTTTTTAGCAAAACCAGCTCTGAGCTGTACTTAGATTCATCCTGGCCTGGTGCTGACCTCTGTCACAGGCAAACAATGGGTTTCAGCCTCGAGTTCTGGATATAAAACTAGAGTGTTTTGCATATCTAAAATTCCAGAACCTTCTGTTTTCCTTCTGCTGGTCTCCACCCCCCAGTAGTTGAGGATATGAGCAGAGTAGATCAAAGAGTCTATGTCTTATTCTTAGCTTTGTGCTTACTAGCTGAATGACAGTAGTCAGATTTGTTTTAATGTCTTGTTTGCTCATTTAAAAAATAAAGCTAATAATAATACCTATCTTAATACCTTAATAGGTAATACCTATCTTAAATAAAGCTAATAATAATATCTATTCTAAATTTTGTTATTAGCAATTTGAGGGATTGAATTTGTTGATGACCTCAAGAATGATATTTTTAAAAAAGACTGATATTAATTAGAATGCATTCTTTAGAGTTGGAATTTGCCAGTGATATTTAAGGAATATTGTAAATTCTAAAGGAGGAAATATTTTGTGTTTTATTGTATGGATAAAGCAGCAAGACATTTTGACCACCATAGGCTTTACTGCTAATTAGGAAAGTTGAAAAGTGGGTTGTTTCCATGCTTTTCTTTATTCTGATTTTCTCCTTCTATTATTTTCCATGCCTCAACCATATTTTGCTGTAATTTTATATTGTATTTATTTCAAGGAACACTGCAATTTCTAAAATCAGGTTAAAGGTTTAACTTCTAGCTTTTAAGGAAAAAAATTAGGTTCTTTTTTTTACAAAACAAAAGTTTAGCAGAATCAGTATCTGCTTTGGAATGGTGGAACTGGTTACCTGAATGAAGAGTTTTTCACATATGGTTCTTTCAAACTGATATGCTCTGTGGGACTGAAAAGTGTCAGAGTCATGTCCAGTAGCTAGTGCCATGAAGGAAGCAAGGCCTGGGTCTCTAGTTCGGTGGTCAGCCACTTGGTAAAGGATGAAATATATGTGCCTTGAGAGGCTCCAAGATCATTTGATGTTGCTGTGTGCAGTTGCCTACATCCAAATTATCCTTCCTTTCGAGGCTACGTAGGATTCCAAGTTATCTTGTTTCTATCCAGCCACATGTTTCCTTCTAACTCAGTCTTCTCACTGCAGGATAGAGCTCTAGGTAATGAGGACAAGCTTGGGATCATTTTCACCATTAGATTACTTTGAAGAGGAATGCTGTTATCAGAGTTACAGTTCTGACTTTTTGGCCTACCCCCTCCCCACTTGTCCTGGTCCCCTCCTTTCTTCATTGGACATGACTTCTAATAGTTAACATCTCTTAATTAGGAAAGGAACTATTAAAAGACTCCACCTATGAAGACTGTCCTTTCTTTTCTTCCCTATCTAAATAGTACAATGGAACAATTCAAGCTATTGATAATATACATTTTCCCAAAGCCTGGAGCTAGAATGATGTGTTGCTAAATGACAAAAATCCTACTGGCTGTATCTTCTCAGCCATACCCCCTATTGTAGTTCTTGCATAAGTTGGTACTTTCATCTCCAACTCATAGGTTCCTTTTTGAAATTCTCGTAATTCAGGGAAAAAGGATGTCACTTTTTCAACACCTTCTAATCCCAACAATTACCACAGTCCAAATTTTCAGTTATCACTCTGATTTATTTAGCCTAGGATAATGAAATTTTTAGGATAATGAAGTGCTATTATAAATCTCCAACTGACATAGCCTCAGTCTTCAATCTTCACTAAGAATGAAGCGGGTTTTTCTGCTTCCTACAATTTTCCATAAGTGTCTTTTTAGTGGTTACATAATAATTTCAGTTTATAACACCTTATCATTGCTTAGAATTGAGTCCTTTTAAAAGTTCTGGTTTTGCCAACATAAAATTTCTCAGATCACTTCTAGAATTTAAGCTATGTATTGCCAAAATATGTGTGCCATTAAATTCCTATAAATAATATAATGCATTTACACTTATTGAAGTTGATTTAGGACAACCATGGTAATGGCTTATGAAATAAATGAACTAGAATCAAAACATGTGAACTTTTAATGTGTGATGTTGGACACATCACTTAACTTTTCAAGATGTGATAATTGTACTGTGCCTCCAGAAAAATGACATCTGCTTTGTCTATTGTACAAGACTGCTGTGACATTTACATGATATAAGAATTAAATAAAAAGTAAAGTATTACACAACTTCCTTTGTCTGATTAGTCCTTTACCGTCTAAAGAAGCTGACCCTCATTTTAGCACCCAGAGCACTTATTTTCTGGGTTTCTGCCATCACTTTGACTTCTTTTATATCTACTTACCAAACTGAGCTGGTCCCTTTCTTCCAGACTGTCTTAACCTGGGTTTCCCAGAAAGCAGATAAAAGTTTACAGAGAGTTTATTTAAGCAATGATCCCAGGAAGTAAAGTAAAAAATAAGAAAAAAGGAGAAAGGAAGAGGGAAAATCAGTGTAAAAAATGAGTTGGCCACTAGATTTTGGACAATTAACCTTAAAAAGCTAAAGGAGCATTTGAGGACAGTGTGAGTATACCTCAGAACTGTCTTCCTAGGGATAAAAAGAGAAGGCATTCATCTATCACTTCTTGATCTGTTATTAGCAATCCCATGGGAAATAACTGCTTTTCTTCTCCAGAGCTTGTATGTATGAATGCGTACAGTCCTGACAATGTGTCACACAGCATCTAGAGAAACTTCAGTGTGGACTGGTGAGAGGCATTGATAGTCTACAGATGTATGACAAACTGGATTGTCAACTTGATTGGCTCCGAAGATACCAATGGGATTAGTAAAGCACACTACTGGGTGTGTTTAGGTAGGCCATAGAGGCATGGCCTTGGATAAATAGATGGTGCCTGGCCCTTTCTACTTCTTTGTTTTTGTTTTTTGTTTTTTGTTTTTTTTTTCCGGTACCAGGAATCAAACTCATGACCTCGCCCTTGCCAGGCAGGCCCTGTGCCACTGAGCTAAATCCCCAGCCCCACTTTCTTCTTTTTCACTGTTCTCTTGCTTTGCTTCCTTGCCACCAAGAAGCGAGCAGCTTTGCTCCACCATGTTATTCTGTCATAATCTTGTCTGACTTAGAACCAGCTGATCTATCATGAACCAAATTAAACCTTTTGTGCTTTACATTGTGTATGTCAGGTATTTTTTCCCAGCCACGGGAAAGCTGAACAACACCCAAGATGGTAGAAGAGCACCTGGGATTAGCCACTGCGGCAGTAAATGCGTTAAGGATGTCCAGTGGACTAAAGTTATACAAAACAGATGCAGACTCGGACATCTGAACTTTGGGATTCCTAGGCCCTTTTATCTGAGTGTCTCACACTTTTTCTTGGTGATCACATCTCTTTTTAAGGTTGAAATTATCATCTGTAAGAATTTAATCCCCAAATTTTTATCATTGGCTCAGATCAAATA